>NC_052638.1:31663143-31966106 GCF_016161935.1 Mauremys reevesii
AAGTGGGCAATATTAATATAGGTAGTTATGATGATGGTTACTGCTTCATTACTTTTTTTATGCAGCATTTTTACTTGCATTTTCAAATGTATGCCTTGCAACTTTAAAATTGAACACTTTTTTTTTAAGATACCAGTTTTCAGAAATATTAATATTGGGAAAACCTGCACTAAGCACAAAAAGGAATAGGCCCTTATAAGATGCAGTACACTACGTATTTTGCATGCAGCCTTGATAGTTTTGCTTCACAGTTCTTGACAGAAATTCTCCTCTCCACAAGTAATTTTTTCTTAACTCCCTTTGGAGGTCATGCCAGCATGGAAGTAAGTCAATCTGAGTCAGCACAGATAGTAGCCGTATCGTTATTCACACTTTAAAGCAAAACTAATATATTTTTTCAATTACGGACAAAGAATTCACAACTGTCTTTTCAACATATTGAGTTTCAGCTGTTTAAAATAATCCGTTAGATAAATGCCCTTTTCAAAACAAGATTTCAGTTCACAATGAAAAACCCATCATTTCAGTTAATAAAAAACACTTGTTAAAGCAAAGATGAGCCGTGGTGGAAATGTAAGTTTAAAATTATCTGGACTAAATGTATATGTAATAAAAAACCTCCCAACAGAGAGGATACATTTTTACAATTTATTCCTGTCATTTCTTCTCTTTTAAATGGCAGAAGCACAGGTACTGTAGTGCATAAAGCAACCCCCATCCCTACCCCCTCCGGACAAGCTGCTACGTACAAACATGCTGAATGCTGATGCAGCACCAGAGAGTTTTCTCAGTGCAGGGAGAACAATACATTGCCAGCCACTAAGCCGGAGTCTCAAACCATTTCACTTATATTGCCATCTTGCTGTTTAGAACTGTTTGTATTTCTAAGAGGACTAATGTGAATGTGGTTGCAAAAAGCCACAAATTCCATTAAGAATGGCTGAGTTAATTTCTGAAGAGGATTTCTAACAACCTTAGTTGAAATGTGGTGTTATTGTAATAACACATAGTGATTTACTTAAAAGTTTATGCTGGCATGCAATCTGCTAATGTGCTTTTTCAGACTTTGATTCATAAAAATTGTTTATTTGATTCATTTCTCTCATTAGGATGAATGAATTTAAGTGCCATCTCATTGACTGAATATTCCAGCAGTTGATGTACAGTACTCACTACACCATCTCACCTCTCATCTTTTCTTTCCTTTCCCCACCACAAGTCAGATTAAGGCAACTGCACACCATGACACAAGGACCTCAGTAACTCCACCTGCAGACCTCTATTATGGACCCATCCTTCAGAAAAGCAGAGTGGCATAGGAGCCAATGTGCTTCTCTCCCCAGGAGAGGCAGCAGGAGGCCTTTCCCTTTGAGAGGCGTTTGGACTTTTCTCCCAGTCCCAGAGAGACAGAGATAGCAGCAGGGAGCCTCAGTGGCTCCTGGGAATTAATAGCCTATCGAGAAGAATGAGCCCATCTGCTCTGGGTTCACTCACATTTCCAAGCTCTTCTTCACAAATGTGAATAAATATAAATATATGGAGCTATACCTATCTCATAGAACTGTAAGGGACCCCAAAAGGTCATGGAGTCCAGCCCCCTGCCTTCACTAGCATGACCAAGTACTGATTTCTGCCACAGATCCCTAGGTGGCCCCCTCAAGGATTGAGCTCACAACCCTGTGTTTAGCAGGCCAGTGCTCAAACCACTGAGCTTTCCCTTCCCTGATGGAAAAAACTTACTTTTCTTTTTTAAATGAAAGATGAGATTCTGACTCCAGGAGCTGGAGTTCATGGCTTGGGTCTATAATAGCTATGCCATAATTCATCCCTGCTCCCATCCCATCACAGGAGTATTTCTCATGCAGGGACAACATGAGCAGCATCATTTGTACCCTATGCCACGTGGAAAAGTGTGCCATGTACTTGTGGCTGTCATGCTTGTATTTATGCCCTTCTGATCAGATTGCAATTGACTTCAGATGCTCTGCCAGGCTCATCCATTAATGGCTCTGCTTTCTGTAGCACAATGTCCTTGTCTCACTCTGAGTTGTTTATGTACATGGTGACACAGCAAAATGTTCCAGAAAACACCTAATTAAAAAAAACAATAGAATTAAAACGCATTTCCTTACATTCTTCATATTCTAAATGACTCCGCAGGAAGCAGCATCCAGTATTTGGTATCTACATCAACTACTAGTTTTCTTTAGCACAGTTCAATGCGTCATTAGTTGAATTAAACTATGGCTCAATCTCCCGATGGGGAAACAAAGCTATTTGTAGTGGAAAGAATCAAAGGGCAGCTAGGGAAGTGTATTGGGGTGATGCATGTCTCAGTTTGGGGGAGACAAAGGTGGGCCTTGGATGCTTATAGAATGTGGGAATTACGAATGTGGGGCATGGATACCCATTAGGACCCTGATCCAAAGCCCAAATAATAAGTAAATAAGAGTCTTTCCATTGACTTCAGTGGCTTTGGATAATATCATAGCACTCCCCTATTTCAATTCTTATTCAAAGGGAACTGGAGCAGACCCTACATGAGGAACTACATGGGTGGACAACAGGTATCTCATGGAGTTGGAATATATATGGGTTGCGGTACGTATCTCTCAAAGCACACAGTGTGGATGTTTCATGCTGGGAGGAGAATATGTAGCAGAGAAGTAAGGGTCATATGCGGGGGAGAAGGGGTAAGTTTTCCACAGAGAAACAAATACACAATAGGGTTGATTACCTAGCATGGGGTGGCGGGTAGCTATTGATATGGGGGCGGGGGGGGAATGCATGGGGCTTGGGTCTCAGAGGGGACGTATAGATGGGAGGCTGTTATCTGCCTTGAAGAACAACATTTTTTAATTTGAATCTTATCAAGAATGTTTCTATTAAAATGTTTATTTATTCCTTCATTATCCACATTAATCCAATTACTCATTAATTAATTGTGAATTACTCATTCATTAGCTTATGACAGAGGCAGATTGACACACAAGAGGCTCCACTTCTGCTGCAATCACTGTAGGCCACCACTATCTGGCATGGGATATGCTGGTGGCCCACTGTGGTTGCTTTGACCACTGAAACTACTAATTTATGCAAAGGTACCTGTCATTGCTGGTTCCTGTCTTCAGACCTGCCTGTCTTTAGCCCACCTCACCACCCTATTTGTCTGTTAATGTCTTGTCATCAATCTACAATTTGAGTGCTCTGGGGTAGCCACTCTCTTTGTTCTACTTGTTGGTGCAGTGCCTAGCACAATGGAGCCCTGATCTCTGATTGGGGCCTCAGGCACTATAACAATAGTAGTAGTAGTATCAGTAATAAAGAGGAAGACTGAAGTGTTTTGTCCATCAATAAGACATGGCATGAGCAACTACCACATTAGATCTCCCAAGCTACTCACCAGTGATCTGTTGACCCACCTTCACCTGGCAGGATAAAATCTGTGTCCATACAGTCCTTCATTCCCCTGCCGATACTGCCAAGAAGGGTGCCAATTAGTGCCATATATAACATGGACACCTGCCTACTCACTAAGAGATAAATACCACCAACCAAGCAGTCAATGGGAAGGATCAACTAATTCTTTATTATCATTTTCCTTCAAACAAAAGGGAGACATGAGATCTGATCCAAAAGATTTAACACCTGAAACCCAAGCAAAGGTAGAAATAGAGTAGAGTAGGTCTTCTTCCAAAACATAATGATGTCAGTAGGAGTGTTTTAATTGACTTCAGTGGCTTTTGAATCAGCCCCACAAAGAAGTGATTTTAAAAAGAAACATCTATATTAGATAAGGATTACTCATTTACATGGAGAAGGGAAGCCAGACAGTTATGGCTAAGTTGGTTTCCTTTGTCTCAGGTCAGGTTTCAGGCTCATGAATCCTAGAAAGGGGTCCTATTTGTACCTTTTTTAACTTTACCATTGAAATAGCTGACCTTTTTCTACTCTGGTTGTTTTATATACATTACATTACAAGTTAACTGCATTTTGCTCCCTGTGAATTGTTTTGGCTCCAAACCTGTAGTACTGTGATTGTGTACATCTCCGGTCACCCACCATCAGAGTCTCTTAATAAAATGCTCTTTTGTTTCATAATGCTCTTAAATTTCAAGGTTACCTACTAGGAGGGAAAAAATGATAGATTCATTTTTATTTATACAAACTTGATTTAAAATATAATAATGCATCCTTTGCTGAGACCCAGTCCATCAGTTTCAATCAGACGGGCTGTTTTGTATTTAAATATTTTAGCTGTATAGACATACTGAAAACACATTTCAAAGATTTACTGCTGTTTCTTTCTTGCTGGTCCTATAAAGACGGGTATGTATTGCCGACACCACAAAGATGTAAACATTCTGAATAAAAAATAAAGAGCCACCCCAACCAAGCATGAGATTCTAGCCACAAGACATATAAAGTTGCTTTGAGCGTTGCAATGTTAAAAGTATTTGTGTTGGTAGGCTTCTGAACTTGCTTTAAAAAAGAATTGTTTGGGAGTTTTAAAGTTTATTGTACAGCATGTGCGTACAGCATACAGGGTTGTGCCTATATCCTCTGGAAAGTTAATGCATCAGTTCTGAAAAAGAAAATGTAGGAAAACTGATTAAACATTACACCACTATTTTCCTCTGATTCTCTTTTCCTTTCTGTTAGTCACTTGCCCTCACTTTTCTCTTTGTTTCTCCCTTTTTTGTTCTTCTTCTCCCTTTCCCATCTTTAAGAATAATTTAGAGACCCTCTGAGATTATCCTTTCTCCTCTTTCAAGAAAACTTTGGAACTCTGACTCACTAAAGGCTAGGAGCGTACTTGATTGTTCTAACTGTGAGTAAAATTGGTTGTCTGTTTGCTGTGTCTGATGGTTATTAGTGGAGGGCAAACATTGCAGGCCTTATTTGTGAATGGGTTTACACTCCACCCTGGAATATTTATGAATGAGTTTATGCTTCTCCTTGGGTTACTTATGGATGGCTTTGCACTACATGTAAATTGGAGAGATTAGTGAACATGCAAATGCCTGAGGAAATGTGTATAAGGATGAAAAGAGGGACAGAGGAAAGAAAGGGGAAACTGGTCTGATCAATCAAAGAGAGTAGATTAATGAACAAAACCTTTACTGTTTTGGGGATGGTTGTAGGAGAAATCATTTAAAAAAGAAGAAGGGGGATAATTATCCTCTCAGTGATGTCCAGGCAACTCCACTGAGATCAACAGGGTTGCATGAGAAAAGCTGGGCTCAAAATGCTTTTGAATGATTTCTTCAGTGTTTTAAACACTAACATTTCTTTTCTTTTATCATGAGCTTCTTTATTCCCCCAACTATTGTCCTGATGCTGTTAGAACAGTGTAGCATATTCAAGAGAAGCATCAGCTTTCTCGCACATGCCACCAGAACAGGAAAGATTCCATTCAAAGACTGTGGTTAGCTCTGTGCAAATTTTGATGGTGGAGGGACTGGCCTTTCTTCATGTTCCAGTGGTCGGGCCAGAGAGAGGAGCCATTGCTTCAAATTAGCATCAGCCACAGCTGTGCTAGCTCTCCGAAGGCATTAAGAATGAGGGGGATTGAGAGCATAGGGGTAGAAGGCAAACAGCTACAGCTCAGCCCTTTTCTCTCCTAGAGTGGGAAACTTTGCCTGTAAGCACAATCCAAACGTCTGTTGTGTGAGGTATTGTGCCTCCCATTGTATTTAATGGTTCCATTTGGAAATGTATTTGCCCAAATGTCATCTGCTACTTGTCAAGCAAAACAAAAGAAAACAAAAATACAAGTCATCCAACACTTTAAATTAAAGACAAAGCCTCATGCAGTGTAATAATAAGTAATGTCATGTGTCTGACATAGCCATTATAACATGTGACAGACAGACACCCTAACAACATCTTTTAACTTAACTTATCCCTGTGAGAGGAAAATTGCTTCCCCACTGTTGGAAATTTCTTCTTCTTATAAAGAATTTCCTAGGCCAACTTTTCCTGCATGAAAGGGCTGATCCTTCACCCATTAACTTTGATAGGAATAGCAGTCAACCCAACATGACAACTGTATTCTCCCGGGGTGTCAGTTACATGCCAAAATGCCGGAAGGGTAATGTAAATGAGAGTGGGGAACAGCTTTAATGTATATGTTCTCGTAATTTCTTCTGATGCCTCAGCAGGTAAATTACACCAGATTAAACTCCTGTAGCCATCAGCAAAGTGGATATAAGTAGGGCAACAGAAATGTAACTTAGCGTGAGGGGTCGGGGTGAGATCCGAATTAGTGTAAAGGAATCTAAGTTTAACATCACATCTGAATTTGGCCCATGAGTCTAAATAAGACGAGGAGTCTGAGCTGGTTTAACATTCACATTGATGGGGCTGGAAGAAAATAGACTCCTCTTAGTCACACAGGCTCCTCTTAGCTTTTCCTAGACGCTCCTCTGAATTTGACACAGTCTCTCTTGTAGTGTGGACTAGAGTAGTTCCTCTAGAAAGGAGCAATGTGTGCTCCCTCCTCTGCTGGCACCATCCCACATGCAGATGCAGAGCCATGGCTCCCACCTCCCTGGCTGTAAATCCGGCTCCAGTGGGGGCTCTCAGGTTCATGAGACCCTGTCAGAGTGACTAATGCTCCAGGGAGAAGAATTGGGTTCCAAAGGTCACTTATCAGATTGGCCTCCAGAGTGAGAGAGAAGAAGCAAGGAGACATCAGAGATGAGAAATGAGGTCCAATGAGGAGGGAGGGAGACAGGGAATTTGCCAAACCCTCACCCTCCACTGCTGAATTCTTAAAAGATAACTCCTCAGATACTTGCTTAGGAAACCATGTCAAAGTCCTACTGTAATGCAATGCCTCATGGGTACTGAGCTGTAATCTTAGCTGTACTCTCCTTATCTGTTTTTGCGATGCGCACCTATGGTTGATTGGATTATCCAGGCATTTGGCTCCATTGCAGGAAACCCCAAGGGTCAAAGTTACCCTCTTGATTTTGTTCCTTACACATGATTCTTGTATGTGAGGGTGGGGGTTCCTTTAACTGTTTTTCCCTATTCTTTGTAAGGCTGCTGGATGCATTGATTATTACTAGACACAAAAGTTTCTACTCCCCCCAAAATGTGGTGAATATACAAGAAGTATTAGTAAAAAAAGACCAAAAAAAGCCTAGACAAATAAAGGTATAAATTAGTCACTTAAAGCCACATTTTCAAAAGAGCTCTTGGTCAGATTTTCAAATGCTCAACACTCTCAGTAAGAGTTTTAACAAGTTTTAACAAGAGCTCATCTCCCAATTAGATCTAAATAAGGTTTACATTCTCAGAAGTGCTCAGCACCCAGCAGCTTCCATTGTGACACTTGTGAGCAGACCCAATATGCTGAGCTCTTTGGAAAATCTGGGCCAGATGGTGGGTGCTGAGCTCTCTTGAAAATTCTGGTATTAAAGGGAAGGAATATTAATGCTTTCATTTTAATATTTTAGGGAGAAAAGTGGAAGGCATAAATAATAGGTATCAGCAAAAAAATCAGCCTGCACTTCTACAAGCATCAAACTCACTGAGTTAACCCATTCATTCTCAGCCTTCTCCACACTGTGAGCTCATACTGCAATTAGAAAAAACAATGTATTGGGATTTTCCCCCTGCCACTCTCCTTTGCGTCTAGCCATAAAAGGAGGGTTGTCATGATGCCTAGATTGAGAACTCATGAGACTTAACCTATTACTTGAGGGTATTTTGGCAGAATCCCAATTTATCAAGGCACTTAAACATGTGCCTAACTTTAAGAACATGAATAGCCCTCCTGACTTCAATGGGACCACTCCTGGACTTAAAGTTAAGCACATGTCTACAAAGGACCTTGCTGAATCAGGGCCCTAGTCTTGCATGCTGGGTAAATGCTTGCATATCTCCAGATCCTCAGCTGGTGCAAAGCAGCATAGTTCCATTTACCGTATTAATTGTAATAAGTGGAAGTGCACCGAAGATCTGTCTGAAGCTGAGGATCTGGCCCTAAGTATCTGGACAGGTAGATATTTAAATATATTGTCCCAAATTTGATGGTAATGGGAGTTTTGCCTGAGTGAGAGTAGCAGAGTTGGGCCCAAACAAGAATCTGAGCCTCTTTCTCAAACTTTCTCAAACTCTTTCTCAAACTTTCTCAAACTCTTTCTCAAACTTTGCTTTCAAAATCTTTGTATGCATATGCAACAGAAGCTCCAGTCCCTTTTGGAGCCAGATATCTTTGTGGGGAAATAAGGAATTTAGTTGCTGTTTCAGTAATTTTTTTGGATTGGAATGGCTTTTACATTTTGGGATTTAAAACCATCAATATTTTTCTTGCCACTATTGAACAATTAAAAATATCAAATGGAGCCAATATTTGGTGGAATACTGCTGTGGTGGACACACACATAGCTGGGCTGAGGATCTTGCCCCTTGGGGGCCATATAAATGGCATCTAAACAGAGTTGCAATAAAATCAGCGGTAACGTAGCCTGAGAAACATAAAAAGTCTGCAACTGATTAACCAGAGAGTCCCCCTGTAAGCGATGCATTATTTAAATCGATCCACACCCTGGCTTGAGGCTCTTCAGAAACATACATTTTAAGGGATAGATTCAAAGTGGGATGATCTCCCTCACTTTGGCCTCTTGACACTGGATAAAAGAGTTGCTGTGACATAGACACCCCAGTTCCAGTCAGGTGAAGATTCCCCTTGTGCACTCACTGTGGGAACCAGCTGTAAAGCTGCCCTCTGAGGATCAACTCACAACCCCTGGAATAGCTGGTGGGGTGGCTAAAGATGGGAAGAACATGTGGAATCTCAGCATGTAGCACTGAGGAGATTCTGAGCAGCCCCACAGCCCATTAGACAGCATAAAGCTTGAAAAGGGAAACCCTAAAAGGCTCAAACATCAGAAGGCTCACTATAAAAGAGCCACCAATTTCTTATTTTTCCAAGCACGTGATTTTTATGTTGGTTTTGGGGGTGACTGCCTTTTGATTTTTGAATGCCTGGAATGGGCAATACGGCAGACCAAATCCCATTATTCTGCAATCAGAGTCAGTGACTGTTTTAATATTGGATCTATTATGTTGTTGTCATAGATAAAATGTGATTTTATTCAATAAGCACAGCAAATATATTTCTGTTCACTTGGCCTTTTATACCGTAAATGATCAAACTGTACAAATTATAACGACCAGTCCCAATGTTTCAATTGACAAGTCTAATCCTCACACATGCACTTTAGCTTGCCTCTCAAGTCAATCCCCATGAAACCCCAAGTTACACTTTCCCATCAATATCAATGACATGATCACGTCTTTTCTGGTACTTATCTTCGCAATCAGGTTGTCATTCCTGAAATGTCTCTCATACTTTCCCACAACAAAGACAATCAACAAAGAAGCTTAAAAAAAAATCACTATTTGATGAGTACAGATTTTCCTGTATCTTTTAAAGTTAGCTTATCCACTAGAGTTGTAATTAATTCTTATAGATGATTATGTTTTTTCTTCTGATCCCAGCTTAAAGCCAAATCTGTGCAATAGGACAAGCCACATGGAAAATCCCTTCACTATCAAATTAAAAACACTCTAATTCCATGCTTTACAAAAATGAAATTCAAAAAATGTATAACAATTACTATACAAGCAAGAATCTAAGGAGGTTTAATTTCCAACCTGAGTAATTTAAATTTACATCTCAAGTAACCTAAATATACAGTACTTTTTTATTAACATATTGTTCTCTGTCCTCTTCCAACACTGCATACTCTTTAATTGCAACAGATACCATTAAGGGTGAGATTTTGCACCCTTTATTCACATTCATGAGCAGTTACAGCGTGTCCCTTATATGATCATAAGTATAGATGAAATGTTTTAAAAGACAGTAAAAAATGATATTTACCTTAGATAACCATTTAAGATGCCCTCGAACATGAAATCTATTGCATTCCAAATAGAATGGGTACAACAATCAATGAAAAACACTGTTATTTCCAACTGAATTTCTAATTGTCTGCCATTATAACTCTTCTTAGTGTTAGAATATTGACACATTCTAATAAATTCTGTGATGGGGGGGAAATATGAAATGTGTCTCTTGTTTTATACCTTGTCCCAGAAGAGCTATAAAATGCTTAAATCTAAGTAGAATCATACCAGGACTCCAAAGCATTTCTTAAGCAGGATCTGTGGTTTTACATTCTTTGGGTTTGCATCCTATTAAACACAGAGTTGTCTGAAGCCAAATAAACCCTGAGACAGGCTGAAATGCCATGGTGAGGGCAAGTTTTCAGTTTAAGTACCTTTATCCCAGTGTAAGGACTGTTTATGGGATGGCACTTCTTAGCTGCTGATTTCTCGTGTTTTATATTTAAATTTGTGTTGCTACAACATAAACACATTGAATAAGCACAAAGGAGAGGTTATTTTGATAGGAGAATTATATGCAAGTCGTTTCATGGAGACAAAATACATTCAAACTTTGTTATTATTTCCTATCTTTGAGCCTAAATAATGACAGGGTTTCAAAGACTGATGGACTTCTGAATGAACTATAACAAATGTATTTGTCATCTTTGAATTGTGCAAGAGTCCCTTTGAAAATTGTCCAGCGAGTACAGGAAAAGTTTATACTTTTGCAGAGAGGGCCCTAAGACTAAGAGAAGGCTGTGTTAGGCCCTTGTCTCCAATTTTCTGCCCTGATTAATTACAAAGACTGTTAATTGTGTGTTGATGTTAGTTAAAAGCATTTGGTATTTCTGCCTGGTCATTATGTCAGAATTAAGAAGTTTCTGTGTAAAGGTTAGGTCAAGGGAAGTATTACAGTTTTCCCCAAATTCTTTTCTGCTAGAGAGGCATTTTAATATATATATATATATTTTAAAAAAAACATTAAATATACGACAGCTGTGGTTTGTGAGTGCATAAGTTATTACATCAAAACACTCAGAGGAAGTGGTGATTTTAACTGTCTGTAGTCTATGGTACTTCAATTATATACATATGAATGGTCTGATTTTCAACATCATGTCTAACTTGCATGTACAGTTACTACAATTGTACATACAAATTAGAGGCTATCCTGCTGCCTACTTTTCTCCACAAATAATCCCACTGACATTATTGCACATAGCTTTCCAGATATGATCTAACAGGTCCCCTACACAGCGACAGTACCAGTTCCGGATTTTATAATCTGACCCTTTACCAGGTATCTCTATATCTTGTTTGCCTTTTCTTTTTTTCGTACCTGTTTTTATATTTTGGAGATTTGGGGCCAAATTCTCTGTTGGTGTTAATTGGTACAACTCCATTGACTTCAATGGAGCACCATCAATTTACACGAACAGAAAATTTGGCCCCTCGTTTTCAAACCTTCCTTCAAACTGTGTGTGTGTTTGTATAACAGAAATGAATTAAGGTCTTTAAACTGACATTTCTGTGCTTAATAGCCATTTTCTAACATGGCGTCTGACAGTAAAGCTAATTCTAGGCATAAATAACTTAGTCCTAGAATGTTTCATAAATCCATACAGGCTGTCTGTTTTCTATGACTGAATCCAGACTCCCATGTGGTGGATTATTTCTGGGTGAATATCTTCAACTATTGATGGTGATGGCTCCAAGAAAAATGTTAAGATGAAGTGTTCAGCTGAATAATCAGGTTAGTGCTCTCTCTCCCTCTCTCTCTCTCTCTCTCTCTCTCTTTCAAAAAAAAATCCACTGTAGTTCTTTGCATCGCTGGGACTCTATTCAGCCATTCAACATTCTCCTTCCATGCACTCCCTTCCCCCTCCAACTGTTGCTTCTACGCATCTGGTTTGCTTCTCCCAGCCTCCCTGGTGCCCCCTACTCAGCCAATTTCTGCCACGAGCCAGACACCATGCTCCTTGTTGGGTTCCCGCTCTGCTCCCTGCACACAGTGTTGATGCCATTAAAAGCCTCAAGCTGTTTTCTCGGGACTCCAGATTCAGCTTGCTGGTGTGGGGGGGAACATGTCTTGCCCCTGGCACCTGTAAAGGAAAATGTTCATTGAGTCACAGTTGGGACAATAACCTGTGGAAGTTCAGATGAAAGGGAACTAAAATGCCAGGCTCATGTCTGCCAGGGCGCCCTGCGCCAAACATTAATGGAGTGCTCATTATCTGTCTGTGAATAGTTAGATCAAGTGCCAGTAGGTGGTGATCAAACTATGTAGCAGGGTTCCTGGGACATATAGGACCAATAAAAGTTGTTCATACCGTAAATGGCTTCTTCTGACAGCAATTAGCACCAAGGACACATGATTCAACCTAACCCCAGATATGGCACTAACAGCTGATGTGTGACACCTAGCTACTTGCTAGCTGACAGCAGATCTAGAAAATCCTCCCACAGTGAGGCCAGAAACACTCAGATCTAAACAACAGAACAGAATCTAAATGAGAACCCCTGCCTGCTTCATACTCAGAGATCAACAGGCAAAAGAGTGTGATCTTTGTCTGGGATAGTATATAGAAGATAATAGATAGATAATATAGCAAAGTAAATATAATATGAATTCTGTTCACGTGGCTTACACTTACTGCAAGGAGCCCATAGCATTTAAACTGGATGTCGCTCATTATTCCATTTTAAATCATTGCTAGCAAGAGGAGCAACCCAGAAGCTCTACATTTCTTATTCTTTTAAAGGCATTATTGAGTTTTATCTAAAACCAAGCTAAACTGAGACTTACTACTTTATATGAAGCCTCTTCATCTACAGATCTTTGTACTGAAATTTGCTGAGAGTCACTTAGCAGTTTTTAAAAAGTACCAAACTAAAGTAAGATCATTTATTTTTTTTTAAAAATCACTTAAGACAAAAGACTTCTTTGTTTTAAAGTAAGCCATGTTAATTGAATAAAAGGATTTGGATTATATTTCATGTCTCACCAAGGTGCAGATAATGGAATTCTGTTTCTTCAATTCCAAATGTACGTCCCTCAAGAAAAAAAAGTGGTTTAAAAGCCAGGATTATCTTTGACCACAGAAGACCTGGTCATGTTTATATGGGATGGAAGAAAAATGCATACTTACCAGATGAATTGGAGCCCTCAAACCTCTAGAATTAAGGCATAGGAACATCCCTTTTTGATAGAGAAAAACTATACAGACTTGAATGTTAAATAAGCTGTTGAAATATATAGTAGAGACCAGCCTCAACCACACCAAAACAGGATTATGTAACATAAAAGGACACATTTTCAAAAAGCCTCCATTAATTTATTAGTGTATCCGTCAGAGTGTAAACTCCCCCTCCCTCCTCCAGCGCATTTCACCGAAGGAGCATATTGGATAGCTAGGATTGGATCTATCTATTAGCACACACCCATGCAGGGTTTTCAATGCTCATGTCAATGTAAGCATCCTCATGGAATTTGCCCAAAGGCTATTAGTTCTAAAAACACTTCACGCCATACACACGAGAACTCTGCTTGTTGCAGCTGAATTGAAGGAGGAGGAGAAACGTTGGCTTTAAGTCATTATTGCTTTCCCCTAATCCTGGGGGCTGCTGGGCTCCTAAATGCTCCCCTGAGTAATCTGAAGCTTTTAGGATGCTCCAAATTATGCCTGGCTGTAATGGCCCCCCAGGATCCCAGCTGATTGTAATGACCCTCGAGCATAGCCAGATGTATGCCACTCCCTTCCCCAGTCCTGATGTAATGGCATGGGAGGCGTGTTGGGGGAGGAAATGTGGTCAGAGCACTGCTAGAGCCAGGGATTGCTGGAGCACAGCCAGGGATCTGTCCATAATCCCTTTCCCCAGCACACCCCCATTCTGTGAGGCTGAGACTGGGGGAAGGGAATGGCATGTTGCTGATTATACTGAGGGAACCCCCAACCAGCTGGGTAAGTCCTCTTTCAACCTGCTTTGCACCACCAGAGCTGGCCACAGAGAACCCCCCTAATATCAGTGTCCAGCATGGAGTTAATGTGGTGATTAATGCTCCTGCCATCTCTGTCTGCGCAAATCTACTAGCAATTCCATAGCAATGCACCTTTAACAGTGTGAACTCACATCACTCCATGAAAGCTGCAACCTTGTAGCATTGCACAGCTTGAAAAAAAATCTCTTACACTAGCCATGGCCTAAAGAAGCAGGCTGAATAGCTTTACACAAAAGTTGTAATGAGTTATAACTTGTGGCAGCTACCGTGTGATATTAATGTAATGGATGTTTAAGCAGAAATGCTAAATCTCACTGAAAATGTGACAGTAAAGAGGCTTCAGTGCTTATTGCTGTTTAATGGTTTTTCATATGTCCAAACAGCATATAATTCAAAGAGGGGATATAAATAGTTTTGGTTTGTGCGATTGCATTTTATTTCCAGCACAGTCTATGATGGACCCTGTGTTTAATTGTTTAAGTGGAACTGGGAAATCTTTACTGACTGCTCAGGCAATTTAGACAGGCTTGTGGGCTGGATTGATGTGCACACTGATTAACTGGAGACATAGTAGTCACTCACATCATGTTAGGGAGAACTGTCTTTAACTATCTCCACGGACTAAACATGAAGGGGCATAGACTGTCTTGCCCTTACAATACCAGGCACTGAAACTTTATCTCTGGTTTTGCAATCAGGCCATTGTTGCATACAAATTCATTGTAATAGGCACCTCATTCATGCAGAAAGGTACAGCAAAAATTATGGAAAATCCTTGTTCTCCGTCTCTTCTTTTGTGTTGTTAAAAGCAAAGCAAAGTGAATTAAGTCATTAAAGTGAGCATGCCCAGGAACACTGGTAGCCCTTATATTCCATTTTAATTATTGTTTTGTTTTTCTTTTCTTCAGAACACTCTTATTCAGAGTCTATGGAATGGATGATATCAAAACTTTCTGGTAGTTAATGCAAAACCCATTAATTCCCATCACTGTGTTACCCGTTGAATTAAAGGTGGGATTTTCAAAAGTGCTCAGCATTGGCCTAACTTCCTCCTTGTGATGTCAATGGGGGTTTACCATTAATGGTACTGAGAAGTGATCACACTTTTACAATGTGCCATTGTGCAAGCCCTTATGGTATTCGCTCTCCATTCCCTTCCAAAGGGCTGGTGGTACCCACTATGGAGGTAACGCATGGCGTTCCTATGTACTTTCTGGATTTTACCCATCAGTCTGTGCTCTCTGATAAACCAATCACTTCCATGGAACTTTCTTTTCTGAAAATGAGGAGATCATTGATTTCATTCATGTCCGATTGAATTGGCCCCTCCACATTTCAGTTTTATGTTCATTCTTCTTTCTTTGTAACTTAAAAAAGCTGTGGAGATAAAAGCTAACGACCATGAAAACAGGGCAATTGTGTTTGTTTTAACATTCTGATAAAATTGAACAAAGAAGAAAATCTTCTCTAGCAAATTCATGTGGTAAAAGATATAAACCTTATTGTCATAAACATGGTTCACTGAGTAAGTTCATCCTTTACTCTAGCCATGTATCTCACCACTGTTTAATAGAATCAGAGAAGACAGACAGTGTTAATCACTTTCTGATGGTTGTTCTGTGGCTTTGGCAAGTGAGAAAAGACAAGTTCCCATGCTTTTAAACTAAAGGAAATGTATTCTACATCTTAGCCAAGTGACTGTGTATTATTCAAAATTAGAAGTACCTTTTAGTTTTGTGTTTGCAACAAGCAACATTAAAATACAAATATACATTTCTGATATTAATTCAGCTATACATATTTTTACTATATATCTGTCTGATTTCTGACTAGACCTGGTGGAATACTGCAAGAAAAGACACATGAAAATCTCTAGGATTTTGAAAGAAATTTGCTGTGTCTTTGTTTGTCTCCCTTTTGTGTCTGCATTCTGCCGTTATTCAAAGGTTAAGTCTACACTGCAGTCTTATGTGTGATTGTGTAACATTAACAGATCCTGGTTGTCAGCAGGCAGGATTGAACTTGGGATCTCTGAAGTTTAGTGTATGAGCCTTTTCTGCATGGACTAAAGGCCACATGGCTCTTAGCTAAGGCTATAGCAGACATTAATCTCTAGATGGTCTAGGTGCCACTAGAGGGGGACAGAGCGCCACATCAAGCCAGCATGGGTTACAATTGCATCTTGGGTAAACATACCCATGCTAGTTTTAATCCAGTTAGCATGGCTAAAAATAGCAGTGTAGATGAGGTGGCAGAGGCTTTAGTGATGGCAGGACAAGCATACAGTGGATCTAGAGTACCTAGTTCTATTACTGAAGACTACACAGCCACATCTACACTGCTATTTTTAGCCATGCTAGTGCAGGTAAAGCTGGGATGGGTATCTACCCAAGCTGCAATCACACCTCATATGGCAGTGTAGACATTACCTAAGTTAATTTGTTGTCAGGAATGTTTGTCAAAATACTGATTTTAAGCAAATATTGTAGAACGTTTGTGCAGAGTGAATGCTGAATTTTTAATCATGGGTATTCATACCAAAAACCTGATTCTAAGAGTTAAGCTTGCCAAGAGACACTAACATGCCATTTGACCTGTGTGTCCAGTCAAATCGGCTAGAACATCAAATTCTCACAACAAACTGTTAACAGTCCACAAAGAATTATTCATTCAATACTTTAAAAGAAGCAAATAATAATTCTTATCTCTTGTTAGATTAATCCCTAGAGCTCAAAGCATTTTGCACAGGAAGGTAAATACCATTATCCTTGTTTTGTAGAGATGGGGAAACTGAGGCACAGAGCGATGAAGTGATGTGCTGCCGGTCAGTGGTAAAAGAAAATGACAGTCACAGTCAATTTGTGAATAGAAAAAGAGGTACATTGGTGATTAATCTCTAATCCTGATGTTGGCATTCTTACCTATCCAGCATCTCATTCACTCCCATACACTGAAATAATGCACGGCAATTTTATGCATGGTTCTATGTCCTTAACATAGACACCTTAATGCACACTGCCCATCTCTTTAAATATTTGTTTAATTATGATAGCCATTTTTAAATGATTTAAGAGTCTGACTCTTTTTACGTGACAGACTATAAATATTGTAATGCCCCTCTGTATGGCAGATCTAGGATGATGTCATGCTCACAGATAGAAAAGTGTACCATGGGATGCAGTCCCAGCACACATCCCAGAGTTTGTCCTACTGAGGGCACACATAGGGACTTGATTTTTCCATCTGGTTCAGTTTGAAAGTGGTATGTTTTTGTCCTCTTCAGAGCATTGTTCCGAGACAAAGGAAAATATAAATGGGAACTTATGTGAGAAACAATTATATTTAATGTCACAGACAGCTTTCTTTGAGTGCTTAATCTACAAACTTCAAGATCACTTGGATAAATTCCTTCTTCTAGAATGTCATGCGCATATGTGTTATTAATTGTGACGTTCTCATAAGAATATAACATTTTTCCTTGCCTGTTACTGAATATGCTTTATTCATTGCCTTTGTACCTTAAAATATATTTATTTTATGGCAAGGATTTAGATTTTTTTTTTTTCATTTTTTTCTTTACATTTTGGGGTAAATTCTGCAGATCACCAGTAGTGGAATCAGCTATAGGGCCAAATCTAACTAGCTTCACTCAATTGTGTACTTCCATTTGAAGTTAATGGGATTACTACATTGACGCTAATGGTACTACTTGTGTGAATAAAGAGACCTGGATTTTGCTGATACTTCAGATTGACATTAGGGAAACTTCTTCCGTGACATCAACAACAAAGTGTTCCGATTATACAAGCTCAACATACATCTCCAGTTGTATTAAAGCTCCCCAAGCGTCAATAGAATTTTATATCAATGCTGCAAATTTCTCCAGTTGAGCCTGCAAAATCTTCTAAATAGCCACACATTTAGCAGATGATATTGTGGACTTCTCATCTCACTGACATTGACGTAAATTAGGAGTAACTAATGGAATTACATCAGTTTACGCAGGATGAGAATCCGGCTCATAGTGTGGATCTACCAATGAGCATGAACTGGAACACAGTTGACCAAAGACTACCAAACAGGTATGCAGGCGCATTTGGTTCCTTTATAAATAAATTAAATAGATACATAATAATAAAATACATAGATGGATGATTTTTCAGATGGAATTAAACAGCCATTGGGGCCTAGATTGAGACAATACAATTCATTACTTCTTGTGCTATGCTGTGTGGAACTCAGTTGAAATCTTAAATTGTGCGGAGTGGGTGAAAGGTGTGACAAAGGACATTTTAACTTATAAACATGTTATTTAAAAATGCTTGAATAATAAGAATATAGCAGTAGGGATATATTACCGACCACCTGACCAGGATGGTGATGGTGACTGTGAAATGCTCAGGGAGATTAGAGAAGCTATAAAAATAAAAAACTCAATAATAATGGGGGATTTCAACTATCCTGCTATTGACTGGGAACATGTCACCTCGGGATGGGATGCAGAGATAAAGTATTTTGACACTAAAAATGACTATTTCTTGGAGCAGCCAGTCCTGGAATCCAAAAGAGGAGAGGAAGTTCTTGATTTAGTCCTAAGTGTAGCACAGGATCTGGTCCAGAAGGTGAATATAGCTAAACTGCTTGGTAATAGCAACCATAATGTAATTACATTTAACATCCCTGGGTGGGGAGGGGACGACAAAGAAGCCCACCACAGTAGTATTTAATTTCAGAAAGAGGAACTATACAAAAATGAGGAAGCTAGTTAATCAGAAATTAAAAGACACAGTCCCAAAAGTGAAATTCCTGCAATCTGCATGGAAATGTTTTTAAAACACTCTAATAGAGGCTCAAATTAAACATATACCCCAAATTAAAAAAACATAGTAAGAAGACCAAAGAAATACCACCATGGCTCAACAAAGTGGTTAGAGGCAAAAAGGCATCCTTCAAAATTTGGACGTTAAATCCTATTGAGGAAAATAGAAAGGAGCATAAACACTGGCAAATCAAGTGTAAAGGTATAATTAAACAGACCAAAAAAAGAATCTGAAGAGCAAATAGCCAAAGACTGAAAAAGTAACAACAACATTTTTAAGTACATCAGAAGAAGGAAGCCTGCTGAGCAATCAATGGGGCCACTGGATGATTGAGGAGCTAAAGGAGCACTCAAGGAAGATAAGGTTATTGTGAAAAAAACTAAATGAATCTTTTACATCAGCCTTCACTGCAGAGGATGTGAGGGAGATTCTCACACATGAGCCACCCTTTTTAGGTGACAAAGCCAAGGAACTGTCCCAGTTTGTGGAGGTTTTGGAACAAATTGATAAATTAAACAATAATAAGTCACCAGGACCAGATGGTATTCACTCAAGAGATCTGAAGGAACTCAAATATGAAATTGCAGAACTACTAACTGTAGTATTTAACCTATCATTTAAATCAGCTTCTCTACCAGATGACTGGAGGATAACTAAAGTGACACCAACCTTTAGAAAGGCTCAAGAGCTGATCCCGGCAATTACAGGCTGGTCAGCCTAACTTCAGTACCAGGCAAATTGGTTGAAACTATAGTAAAGAATTATCGGACATATAGATGGACATGATTTGTTGGGGAGGAGTTAATATGGCTTCTGTAAAGGGAAATCATGCCTGACCTATCTATTATAATTATCTGAGCTGTTCAACAACCAGGTGGACAAAGGTGATACAGTAGATATAATCTACTTAGACTTTCAGAAAGCCTTTGACAAGGTCCCTTACCAAAGGCTCTTAAGCAAAGTGAGTAGTCATGGGATAAGAGGGAAGATCCTCTCATGGTTCAGTAATGGGTTAAAAGATAGGAAGAAAGGTAGGAATAAATGGTCAGTTTTCAGAATGGAGAGAGGTAAACAGTGGGATCCTCCAGGGGTCTGTACTAGGGCCAGTGCTGTTCAACATATTCATAAATGATCTGGAAAAGGGGGTCAACAGTGAGGTGACAATATTTGCAGATGACACAAAATTACTCAAGATAGTTAAGTCCAAAGCAAACTGCAAAGAGTCACAAGGGATCTCACAAAACTGGGTGACTGAGCAACAAAATGGCAGATGAAATTCAATGTTGATAAATGCAAAGTAATGCACATTGGAAAACATAATCCCAACTATACATATAAAATGATGGGGTCTAAATTAGCTGTTACCACTCAAGAAAGAGATCTTGGAGACATTGTGGATAGTTCTCTGAAAACATCCACTCAATATGCAGTGGTAGTCAAAAAAGCTAACAGGATACTAGGAACCAATAGGAAAGGGAAAGATAATAAGATGGAAAATAAGCTTCCTAGAATCCACCCCACCTCCTTTGTGTGCCAATTTCTACTCCCTTCCTTAGTCCCTAATTAAAAATGTTGCCAATGTCACATGTCATATCTTTAAAAATAAAGATAACATTTTTCATCCTTGAAGATACTGAAAGCATCCATATTTCTGCATCTAACTAAAAATGGCCTGATTTTCAGAGATGCTGATTACCCACTAATTCCAAATTAATATCACCACCAAAAATTTTTTTATCTCAAATCATTTATTTATATAGAGGTTAGAGTTTATTGAATTCAAATACTGTATCTGGGGATATGGGGATATTTTTTTAAAATTTTATTTACATATGATCGCACTAAAAGTAAAATTGGAGGGCCACATTGATAAGACCCTATCCTATGCCAAGTAGAGTACGTGGAAATTCTGCTATTGACTTCAGAAGCAGCAAGACTAAACCCAAATTATCATTAATGTAGTGGGAGCACAGGATAGTTAATTACTACTGTAATAAATGCAAACAAAAAGCTATGTAGTAGCTATAGGGCAATTTATGCTTTTTTTTGGCATGTTCTACCCATTGTAGTCAACCAAATTAGGACCTGCTTTCAACAATCAATGGCTTTATGTCTGCTGTGTTGATTCAAAGCCATTCAGAAGTCAAACAAAGCTTGTACAATATGTGATATTTATAGATTTCTTCTGTCTGACAAGATCTATTAAAATATAAAATGAATGTTCAGGAATATGAACTTCTATATTAAAAATATATTTAAAACACATTTAGCAGAAGTAGTTTAATGAAACAAACAAGATAATTTTTTCTATACATGTGGCATTTTCTAATTTACAGTATGAAAACATGACTTTGATAAGATTCAGTTCTCAGAAGGAAAATCAGAATGTGGTTTTCTACACTTTTTTATTTGCAGAATTAACCACATTTTAGGAAACCTCAGTTTTCTAAAAAAAACCCTTGTGTTTTAATAAACGCCAAGATAAAATAGATATATGTTCAATCCCATGACAAAACATTATACTTTAAAGCAAATAATCCAAAATCTAAACACCATACAGTTAACTAAATAAAAGTAGTCTACATTCTAAAAGAAAAAATATACTACACTCTAAAAATTTCTTTTAAAATGATGGGCTCTGTTATATAAGTCATCTTCCATCCCGTGTCACGTTAGTGCATTGATTTTTCCTTTAAGGGAGTGTACATTTATTATTTGTTTATTTATGTGTTTGCATTCATTACCCCTCAAACTCCTTTCCTCCACATTGTAATATTTACGGACAACCCATAACTACTGAAGCTAGGTTATAGAACTCTGAAAGAGGATTGGACATAACAAAAGAAAAATGATCTATACTATAATAATAAATGGAGATACACCTCTCTCATAGAACTGGAAGGGACCTTGAAAGGTCATCAAGTCCAGCCCCCTGCTTTCCCTAGCAGGACCAAGTACTGACTTCGCCCTAGATCCCTAAGCGGCCCCCTCAAAGACTGAACTTACAACTCTAGATTTAGCAGGCCAATGCTCAAACCACTGAGCTATCCTTCCCACAATGTATGTGCCATATTTGACAGCATTGGAATATGTGGAAATTGGGTAGCAGGAGGGGTATGTCAAGCTGATTCCATTCTTGCTCTAAACAATTTAAAGGTGTTTTCTGGTCCCCATGTTGATAAACAAGGTCTCTTCATAGACAGACTGGATCTCCCAGAGACTCTGTAAATTAAATACTCTGGAAGGAATCTTTCCAGATAAAGCAACCCTCTGGAAAGTCTCCCTTCCTTTTTAGCAGTGGAGAAAGTGTATTTACCCAGTAGTTCTAGCTAACATTTTCTAGATGCACTTTTATGAGGTACAATGATATGGGATAATTGCTTAGCATTGCTGATGCAGACACAAAGCCTGCTTCTCAATAGAAGCATTCATTGTGAATAACCTTCATTATGAATTTAGGCCTTATCTTTGCTCATGAATCATCAGTACATTGATTCTGATTTCTTCAGTTGTATTTGTTATTTATAAAAGTATTCACCGAATAATTGGAAGAATGATTTTTAGGGCAAGATATTCAGCTAGAGTAAATTGGTACAGCGCTAATGGAGTCAATGGAACTATGCCAATTTCCACTAGCTGAGCCCCTGACCTATAGACTCCGGGTTGTCTCGTGAAGACATTTGTGACCTGTTCACTTCAACTGTTCACTATTTGTATTGTATCAGAGGGGTAGCCGTGTTAGTCTGGTTCTGTAGAAGCAGCAAAGAATCCTGTGGCACCTTATAGACTAACAGATGTTTTGCAGCATGAGCTTTCGTGGGTGAATACCCACTTCTTCGGATGCAAATACAATATTTGTATTAGTCACCAGTAGTAAGTAACATGGTATCTTTGCTACCTGTTGGGTGATTGGAACTTTTCAAAGAGGTGAATAATGAATAGCAAACATATCAGGAGGGATTGGACCCTTACGGTTTAGGTCTGATTCTGCCCCCATTGAAATCAGTGGAAAAAATTTCTCATTGTGAGAGGAGGCTATGGCCCTTAGTATACTGCTCCATGACACCATACCGTACTGTTATCCTGTATGCCAGGAGTGCCCAACCATCAGCCCGTGGACAAAATACTGCTCACCAGAGCAATCCATAATACAGGGGGCCTGATTCAACACAATATACTAATTGCCGATTCATTCACATTTTGTTGTCATGTTTATATAATTTTAGTTTACACTAGTGTGTAACTAGACAATACTCTAAATAGAAATGATCTATCTAAATATGTACGAAACAAGCTGAACTTAAAATATCGATCAATACAGGTAGCGTTACAACCTTATTAAAATATGTTGAATCTGTTCGGCCCACACAAGGTTGTGCTTCGGTTTGGGTGGCCCTCCTGTGTAATATGGTTAGGCACCACTGCCATACACTATAGTTATCAGACTTATGTGAACCTTATTAAAAGAACAACATAACCATGTGACCCTCTGTACATCTTGGACCTGATAGTGTCGGGCTCTTCATGGATACACAAGGGTCAAAAATAGGCAAGGACCCCGGCATGAGATAAGAAGATAAGGGTGAATCAGGCCTAGTGCAGTGAAGAGTGGACAGTGCACCCCTCCTCATTAAAAATTCCAAATCCCTGCAAAGTCACACACTTACCAGTGGGTTGCCCATGCATTATAGTTAAACATTTCTGTGATGAACTGGGCAATAGCCATATTATTTGTATGAACATGGCACATGTTTCTGTGTGTTTGTTTGTGCTGGATTACTCACTATGAAGTTAGATCCAAAGGGGTTGTTAGAGGAACCAAGCAGAAAAAAATAAAATAGAGGCCTAGATATGGAATGACCCATCAAGCACTCAAACACAATAGCTAAGTTTATAGCCATGACAAGGCATCTCCTTGGTCCCAACCCCAGTGGTTTAGCTGTTTTGCCAAGGCTGAGAAAAGATAGATCAAAAGAAACACTCAACCATTTAATTAGAGGACCACCTGGGCCTAGAAAAAGGGAGAGGCTGCCCTGAGAGTGTCAGTGAAAGCTGACAGGCTGACCAGGGAACACCCAGAGATAGAGGGAACGTGCGGGGAGCAGGACAGTCTACTTTCTCCCAGCCAGAGATGGAGGTAGGTACCAAAAACAGATTAACAGAGTAGACAACAGATACCATGTCCCTCAGTGGTCGAACCTTGTGGTTCTGCCCAGAGAGAAGTGAAGGGAGCTAGGCTTTTCACCTAAGGGGTCCACCTGAGAGGGACTAAAGGTGTCCAAAGCACTGCTCGCCCTGTAACCCTGAGAACTTGCTTAACCGCTTGCAGGACCAGAGCCTTGGCTTGGTGTCAGCTGAGCTACATGAAATGTTCACAATGGACCTCAAAATCATAGAAAGCACTCCCACTAATCAGGTTCGTGACAGACGCCGAACACACTAAACTGGCTTGCTGATATCCATAACACTTTCAAGCAAATCTGAGCCAGTTCACACTTCTGCATTAAAATCAGGCTAAATTCACAAGGGAATTATGGTTTTCACATAAAAGTAGATGAAACTTATTGAGTTTGACTTTGAGATTTTGCATTCATTCTAAAGCATTTTTCTAAAAAAATATATAAAAGCTGGTCAGATCCTTCTAAAATACTACTGTACTGTTTGAAAAAATATTTTTCTCAATTTCCTATGTATATAAGCGTCTTTCAAATATAATTAAACTACAAATAAAATTACTTAGCTATAGCTTAATCTTTTGTGGTTATAAATATAAAAAATGAAGTCAAAGAAAGCATTGGTTATAGTTTGTGGATAGCAAAATATATGACTATACTTCTGATATAATATTGGTATCTTCACTGAGGTCCCTTTTACGAGGTCTAATCCTTATCAACTTTCTATTCTAAACTTGTCTTCCTTTGTGGGAGTCAAGTTGTCTGATGACTGAATTCTTTGACAAAACTAGAACAAAAAATAGGTGATACAAATTTAATGTGTGATAGAAATATGATCTGTGCTTTTCCTGAGATTCACAAGTATGTCAATCCACAGACCTGAAAAAAACCCCTCAGTTTTCATGGATTTATGGTATTCTAACCATTTTCTACCCAAACCACAATCTAGAATCCTATCCTATACAGTTGCCAATATCATGCAAACAGATCAGGGAAGCATTAGGATTCTGATGGCAAAACTAGTCATAACAATGCTGTGATGGTCAACACTTTCAAACTTGAGAGTCCATATTTAGGTACTTGAATGCTGGGCTCAGTTGTAGAGTTGGTGAGTTCCCATAGGTCAGTACTTTGGTCTTGACTGGGAGTTCTAAATCATTTCAGAATCTAGATTAAAGCCCATGTTAGATTTCATGTTGGATGGGGAATGGAGATGACCCCTTTTATTTAGCAATGAGAACTTTAACATTAAGGAATTGATATTATTCTAATGAACGAAACGTGCATTGGCTCCTTTTGCCAATAACATAAAAGTCTGTTCACTTTATAACTACAAGGGGTAACATATGCCATATGTAAAAAGTTTAGTAAGAAGGTGTTTTATCTTTTTTGGCTTATTCAGTGGGTTTCCCTCCTGCCCCCACAGACTCATCTGCTTTCTGTTCCCCTCATTGTATGCAATTTGTCAACTTTTAAAAAAAAATTAGCCACCAGTTAGGGCCTTTGCAAATAGTTTGGCTCACTGACACAGAATATCTGGTATTTATTACATTAGGAAATTTAAAATGACTTTGATTTGATTTTAATTTAATGCAGTAATACTGTACTGCAATAGACTTCTATGAATTGTGACTATAAGCCATCTCTAAATACATGCTCATTTTTGGGACAGAAACTTGCTTTTAAATCAATTTTGTCATTAAAAATAATATTTTTTACAAGAATGTATGTTTATGGTACGTATTTGAAAGCAACTATACACTAAAACACAACTGAAACAGTAGTGGATGGAAATGGAAACAGATTTTAAGATTTTAATTAATGACATACCAGGCTGATATATTTGAATGCTAAAATAAGAGCTTTGTATGAATCATAAGTTAAACAGAAACCACAGAAAGAGAGAGGAGAATGGTCATATCTTGGCTTTAAGACCCCTCAGCAGATAAAGTCTTCGTTATCTATAAGTCAGCTAAATTCAGATCATTATAAATTCGGCGTTATATATTGGATGTGAATGTTCCCAAGTATGCAGACAATATTTAGAGGAAAATTAGCAGAAAGTGTGTTTTGGTCCAGTATTGGCTGTGGAAGGTACAGAGGCTGGTATGGAATGTTAAAGTGCACAGAGCATATTCACTCTGGGTTACATGCATGGAAGTTTATTAGGGTCTATTCCAAAGCCCAGTGAAGTCAACTAATATAGACCTCACCACAGTTCTCTATGCCTGTGCCCGCTAGGCTGGACTACTGCAGTATGCTGTATTTTTGGGCAATACTAGAAGACCACCAGGAGGCAGAGCACAGAAGGCTTCTGACTTGAGCCATACTGAGCTCACTGCATCTACTTTCGGCGCTAATTTCCTGCATATTGAAGCAGAATTCAAGGTTTTGGTGGTGTTCTGAAAGCTCTCTATTATGCTTTTTTCTGTTTCCTCCCATGACATTTGAGATTAGCTGAGGTGCTCCTAACATCCATAAGATTTTCCCATTTGAGTGGCAGGGCATTTTCTGGGGAAGGTACTCATCTCTCATACATACCTCCTTTCTCAGATCATCAGAGCCTGACTTTGTCCTGGAATGATGGGGAGCCAATCTCTCCTCAGTCTTTGCCCCATGCAGATGAGCTAATATGTTTCAAGGAACATTTGGGTAATTAGTAGGGAATGTTATGTGTATTCCGTATTGCAAATTCAGGGCTTGTGCTTTGATGAAGCCAATTGCTGGCAATAAGTTGCTGCATTTCAACTATGTTTATTGAAGTAAATTCACATAGAGGCTTAGGCAATGCTTCTAGAATTCCAAATAAGAAGAAATTATTTTATTTTATTTTTATGTTTGCTTTGAATCTCAGAACCCAACCCTACAATCACTTACTATTGAGCGCAGTACACACTACCATCAACAGCCCCCATGAAGTTAATAGTGCCACTCGCAATATAAGCATTACACTTGGTAGTTAGCTTTTTGCAGGATTGTACCCTCATGATAGTATTTAGCCAAATTCCTATTAAAACCTATTTTCTAAGATGTAGTGAACAAGTTCACTGAACTGGGATAATAAACACCAAAAAGCATCTAAATGATTTTAAATCAAGCCTCAAGCAGCACCTTCTCTAATCTCCATGATTGGAAATAAAATGACCCTTCTGCATATTCCCCCGTATTCTCCTTCCCACTTTGAGAGCGAGAAATCTGGCAGTCAGGAAAATTCACTGTGAGAGTTGTGGGTCTGCAGGATTTTCTCTTGATAGCAGGTGTTTCCTTAGGCTTTAAAACCTAACAAAAAACTCATGGGCTTTGCCCACAGGACTTTGAACCATATGCCATAAGCTAATGTAAAGGTCCCTCCTGTCTCTGCACCCTTCCTCTATCTGACTTGAAGTTATTAAGGACTTGTATAATAATGGTATAACAAAGGTGTGGGTAGGTGATGATTGTACAGGGTCTATTTCTATACGTTGTAATCAAGGGGCTCCCTTATCTCCTATTTTATTTAATATTGCTATGGATCTAGTGTGGTTAGGCTTAAAAACTGACATACTCAGAGCCATACTCAGGTTCAAGTTCCTACTTCCCGAAAAACTTCTTCTATACCTAAGGCAAGCCACTTAGCCTCTCTGTGTCTAAGTTCCCTTTCTGCAAAAAGGGGATAATAGCACTGCCCTAACTCACAGTGGTTGTAAATACATTCAGGATAGTTTTCAGAGTGGTAGCCGTGTTAGTCTGTATCAGAAAAAACAACGAGGAGTCCTTGTGGCACCTTAGAGACTAACAAATGTATTTGGGCATAAGTTTTCGTGAACCTTCTTGTCAACTGTTGGAAATGGGCAACGTCCACCTTGATTGCATCAGCCTTGTTAGCACTACAAAAGTAATTTTCCCTCTCTTGATAGTCACCCCTTCTTGTCAACTGTTGAGAATAGGCCACTTCCATCTTAATTGAATTGGCCTCGTTAGCACTGACCCCCACACGCACACACTTGGCAAGGCAACTCCCATCTTTTCATGTGTTGTAATATTTATACTGTTTAATGCATTTGATGAAGTGGGTTTTAGCCCGTGAAAGCTTATGCCCAAATACATTTGTTAGTCTCTAAGGTGCCACAAGGATTCCTTGTTGTTTTTATTCAGGATACTGAGGTGCTTAGATACCACAGTAATGGAGGCTACATGTGTGCCTGCAATAGACAGACCTTATGTTCTTTATTTAATTTAGACTTCATGGTCATCAGGGCAGGGGCAGTGCCTCTTATCATTTTGTAACGTCTGATGCAAATATATGGTGCTACATACATTTTTGTTATTAATAATGAGGGATACTTTTAGATGAATTTGATTTTCCTGGCAGAGAGTTGTAATTTCAAGGATATTGCATTCTTCTACTGCATTTGCAGACTTAGTGTGCTAGGAAAGGGAATATCCCGTCAGGGAGGGAGAAGTTGGAATGGTTTCGGTTCTGAGTCAGTTTGGATGAGAAAGTGAGAAAATGGCAGAAATAAATGAGCTCACTAAAAGCAGAAGATGGTTTGATTAGCCAGGCTCCTGAAGGCCCTTTGTTTCCACAGTCTAGGAAGGTAATCTCCATTCCACAGTGAAAAGTAAAGAATGCCACTTTTGGCCCTTAGACTTCTGCATTAGGCATGCCGGGCTCCCCTCACTTTTGGAATGGAAGCTGTGCACCAGAGCCTTGAACAGTTTAAAATCAGCATCATCCCACTGATTTCAGTGCTAACTTCCACCATCTGCATATCTACATACCTACCTTAGGGTTTATTCTGCCACCTATCACCATAGTATCTGAGCACCTTCCATGCAAAATCAACAGCAAAGTCTCTAGTAAGCATTAAGGAATCACTGACATTTCTCCCTTTTCATGGTCTGCTATGGTAGGATTTTTCATTTTTGTTGGGTTTTTTAGATTTGAATTGATTTCCTCATATTATTGGCCCCGTATCTGTTTAGTGCCATAACTTGCTTGTATTTAGGTTCAAATAGAAGATATGCAAGACTGGATGACTCTAGTAAACTCCTGCTCCTTTTTATTTCTCCCATTCCTCCCACCCCCACCAAAAAAAAAAGAACACATAAATTCATACACCTCTTTTCAAAGGTGGACAGAAAGAAGTCTTTTGTTTTAAAGTCTAATAGTGCTTCCTAATTATGTTCAGCACCAACTAGATACAGGCCTAAGACAAAATTGTGTTGAAAGGCATCACTGAACATAATATTTGCCATACATCTGACAGCCAACAATAATGCAATATAGAATGAATCTATAACTCTATGATCTAATTAAACATAAGAATTCAAGAGGCCAGTGTGATCTAGGGTTGCATAAGCAGAGGTATGTCATGGATCGCAGCAGTAATATGCCCCTTTTATATATTTCTTCCATGGGATTTTGAAGATGGGCCTTTTAGTCTTGTTTGTCCTCAGGCATGCAATAAATAAATGATGTACATGATCTGCACTTCTCCCCGTGGTCCCACCACTCTGCAGCTTGGTGCCACGTAAAAGAAAAACATCTAGAAATTGTCTTTCAGGGCCTGTTGACTTTATCCTAAATGATCCAGTTCATAAGACTTCTGTTTGAACACAGCCCATGCTGATGTGCAGAAAAAAGTAGTAAAACAATGGCAAATTAGAAACATAGCTGGAGACTCATAAAATCATCTTCTGTTGCCAATATATATATATATATATATATATATATATAGCTGAACAGCTACAGACATTTCTTTAATGGAGAATGTGAAATTAAACATATCTGCACTATCTCATGAATCATGCTCTCCTTTCCAACAGCTTCAGACATACCTTTCCCCAGTGCATTTTGACTGATAGACAAGACAATTCATAATGTTACAGACCAACAGAAAGCTGGCATAACCATTCGTCACAAAGATCCTAAACTGTATTTAATTAATCTTTCCCTCTCAGACCCACTCCTTACAAATCAAATCTGTCTTGACAGTATTTTCAACCAACACTGCCCTAATTTTGCATATTGGGTATTGGAGCCTCTCAGCAAACTGCTCACAATCAACCCATAAAGTGAAAGAGGAACCCCTTTAAATGTTTGCTCTAGAAAATTGGAAATTGCAATCTGCTTGCTGACTTTCCACCAACAAAGGGATTAATGTTGCCAAGTAAATGATTCATAACAAATTATATTCTCAGCTCTAATAATGAAGATATAGAATTCTTCTTCCCTTCTTATAGGTGTTACCCATAAACTACAGAACGAAGTCCTGATCATGCAAGACTCCACAGGTTGTAGATGGCTTTTGATAACAACAGGGATGGCTCTGCGGCCTGGGAGTCTTGAGAGGAACTTACATGAGTGTAGGACAAACAAAAACTGACTAAAGAATCACAGTGACATTTGTCATGTGCTCTTGTTTATAAAGCAAGGCCTCAGCTCCCTTGTTTCATTTACACATGCATCAGAGTATTACATGCACCATTTCGGAATTCCAAGGCAATCATTTAGCACACAAAAACACACTTCTTTTATAGAAATCTAGGGCTGGAAGGGTCCTTGAGAGGTCAGGTCCAGCCCTCTGCACTCAGGCAGGACCAAGTAAACCTAAACCATCCCTGACAGGTGTTTGTCCAAACTGTTGTTAACCTCCCATGATGGCAGGGATTCCACAACCTCCCTTGGAAGCCTGTTCCAGAACTTAACTACCCTTATAGTAAGAAAATGTGTCCTAATAGCTAACATAAATCTCCCTTGCTGCAGAATCAGCCGATTGCTTCTTGTCCTGCATTCAGTGGACCTGGAGAACAATTGATCACCATCCCCTTTATAACAGCCCTTAACATACTGGAAGACTTCAGAAGACCCTCAGTCTTCGTTTCTCAGGACTAAACATGCCAAATTCTTTCACCCTTTCATGGGTCATGTGTTTTAAACTTTTTATCATTTTTGTTGCTCTTTTCTAGACTCCAGTTTGTTCACATCTTTATTAAAGTGTGGCACCCAGAACTGGACATGGTACTCCAGCTCAGGTCTCACCAGTGTTGTGTTGAGCAGGACAGTTATCTCCCATGTCTGGCATATGGCATTCCTGTTAATACATCCTAGAAATATTAGCTGTTTTTCTCCTTTTCCTTTCCTTAGAATCATGAAATCTACCATTTCATGATCACGTTCACCCAAATTGCCTTGCACCTTCAGATTCAAAACTATTCCTCCCTGTTGGTCAGCATCAATTCTAAAATGGCTGCCTCCCTGGTTACCTCTTACACATTTTGAAACAAAAAGTTATCCCCAATACATTCCACGAACTTACTGGAAATTTAGTGTTTTGCCATATTACTTTTCCAATAGACATCTGAGTAATTAAAGTCCCCCATTATTACGAGGTCTTGTGTTTTTGATATTTCTGTTATTTGTTCTAGAAATTCCTCATCCACCTCCTCTTCCTGATTTGGTGGCCTATAACAGACCCCTACCATGATGTCATTCCTATTTTTCCCCTTTGTCTTTACCCAGAGATTTTCAATTGGTCTGTCTCCCACCTCCTTTTGGACCTCAGAACAAGTATATACATATTCTTAATTTACAATGCAACACCCACACCCTTTTTCTCCCCTGCCTTTCCTTCCTGGACAAACAATACCCTTCTATACCTGTCATGAGATTTATCCCACCAAGTCTCTGTGATGCCAATTAAGTAATAATTTAGCTTATGTAGTAATACTTCCAGTCCTTCCTGTTTATTCCCCATGCTCCTTGCATTTGAGTACAGACATATAAGATGTTGAGCAAATTCCCACACTGAGTTAATTCTTGTTGCTCCTATGACCCTATTGTAATTTTCCATGTTCTGTGCCCCAACATCTAGCTCTATTATAACACTGAACAAAACCTTTCTCTCTACATTCCTGGAGGAAGAGAAAAAGAAAAATGATACTTTGATCAGTGGAAGATATTAAACAATTTAACTGAATCTTTTCTCCCCTTTATGGAATCCTAAATGTCCCTAAAATGGAAACTCTGGGTATGGCACAGTTTCCCCAACCTTCAGCCATGTTAATTCCACCAAAATCATTGCATATTGCTCATCCAAGATATTAATTTCTAAGGTGCATTTGTGGGAATATGAGCTTTCACATTTCATACGAGTTAGATTGTTCTTATAAATATTTAAAAGCTAGCATAGTCTCTTAAAAATATGCCTTGCAACAACTCTGAGTACAGAGACTTCAAACCAGTGTTTCCCCTGTGACCTGAAACCGTAGAGCAATGATGGGCAACTTTAAGGTAGCAGAGGGACACACTATCCACTGAAACCCTTTGGCAGGCCATACAGAATTCTTTTTTTTTAATAAAGACTGAGCTGGGCCACAGAGGGACATAGTCTTTCAGCAAATCTCCTGCTGCCTCATACCAGCTCCACTTCTCCAGCAGCACAAGCTCCGACTCTCTGCCCCATGCCACCCAGCTCCAGTTACTGCCTCCCTACTGGCTGATTATTTGGAACCAGAGAGCCAACCAGTTTCTGGCCAAGCACCCCCGCCCCAGGCCAAAGGTGCTCTCTCCACCCCCGCTGGCAGGGGCATGGGCTGGCCACTGATTGGCTCTCAGCTCCCAAAGTATCAGCCAGTGGGGAGGAAGTAGCCATACCTGGGGCTGGGGGTGGGATGGAGCTGGAGCCTGTGTCAATGAGGAGCCCGGTGCCTGGGCTTCCCACTTGGAAGAGTCTGTGTCCATGGAGGAGCAGAGCTGAGGCAGAGACTGGGAGCAGCAGGACTCAGTGTGTCAGGTCAGAACGCTGCTCAGATTTGGCCCGGCTGCCCGTCTATCATGCCAGCAGGGAAGAGGCTCTGCTGTTACATTACCCCACTCTGGTTACTGCCTCCCCATTGGCAAAGGTGCACCCCAACTTTCCCACAGCTGGGGAGATTGAGCCACAATCAGATTGGCTGGATGAGCTGGGAGCCAATGGGAAGGCAGTAATCAGAGCCAGCTTGTGGGGTGGGAGGCCCTTCCCTGAGTGACAATTGAGTAAATGAGGGTGTTGTGACCCAGCGCATGGGCCCCTGCTCCCAGTCCTGGGCTCCACTTCATGTTTTGCCTGGTGCTCAGACTTGGGTGGACCTGGGTGCTAATTGGGTGGGCCATAGCCCACCCATAGCTACACGCCTGCTGCCTAGGGGCAAGACAAATAAAATGATTTGGTAGCCTGGGTGTGGTAGGGAGATCACTGTTGACACCTGTTGGTGAACAGGGAGAAGAGTGACCCAGAGCTGCTTGAGAACTTCAAGTGAGTTGGGGTGCCATGTGGGAGAGAGCTTTCTTTTGACATTTGTTGGTGAGCAACGGGAAATGACTGAATGGCCAGGCCTCATTTGCATTTCCATTATGTGAAAGCATGGAGCATTTTGTTAAAAAGCTCAATGGCATGAGGCACATTAATACATGCAGAAAACTGAGTTTTGGGATAATCAAGAGAATAGTCAATGTAACAATAGATGTCAGAGAACATGACTTGGTTCCAGTGCATTTCAGATTGAGGTTTGGATAACTGAGGTTTATATATCAGTAGATATCCAGAGCTAAGCAACACAGATTTTGCTATCTGTTTATCTGAAGCATGAAGTCAAAGTCTACATACACCACACCTCCCAATAGTTATATGTAATATAAGTACATTTGTGTGTTACTGCTTGTATTAGGGAAAGTTGAAGCTTTAAAGTTCTCTACCATGTGTACAAATGTCCTCAAGACATTATAGTCAGTGATTCTTATGCTCTAGAATTATGTTTGTTGTACATTATGACTCCTGTTGACTCCCTGTACCAGTGTTTGGTCTTCTGCATGGTGTATTGTATTTTGTATGCAGTGTTGTTGTAGCCGTTTTGGTCCCAGATTATTAGAGAGACAAGGCGAGTGAGGTAATATTTTATTGGACCAACTTCTGTAGGTGAGAGAGACAAGCTGAAGAAGAACTCTGTGTGTTCGAAAGCTGGTCTCCCTCACCAATAGAAGTTGGCCCAATAAAATATATTACCTCACCCACCCTGTGTCTCCAGTGTTGTATTTTGTAATTCTCATACTTAGAAATAGTAGAAATGATCTCAAAATGAAAGTTTGATTCAGATTTCATTCACCCTAAGGCTGGAGTAGTTTGGATTTAGGCTTTAGTTCAACCGGCTATAAAGAGGGGGATTGTTATTTGCAAAATTCAGATCCAGCTCTAGATTTGGATTTCAAATCTCCACAAGACTCAGAGGGTTTGGCTTCAGGGTTGTGGTTCAGGCCAGGGGCGGCTCTAGGTATTTTGCCGCCCCAAGCACGGCAGCCAGGCTGCCTTCGGCGGCTTCCCTGCAGGGGGTCCCCAGTCCCGCGGATTCGGCGGCACACCTGCGGGAGGTCCGTCGAAGCCACAGGACCAGCAGACCCTCTGCAGGCATGCCGCCGAAGGCAACCTGCCTGCCGCCCTCGCAGCAACCAGCAAAGTGCCCCCTGTGGCTTGCCGCCCCAGGCACGCACTTGGCATGCTGGTTCCTGGAGCTGCCCCGGTTCAGGCCCAACCTTATCAAGGAGTATTTTAAAATGTTCTCTAAAATGTTTCAGCATGAGCAGAGAACATTTTAATGAGAAGCTACTCAGACTGCATGCTAGGCACAAGGAAATTAGGAGAGCGTACTGTCAAATTTAACCACTCCTCTGAACTAGAATGAATTATCTGACAAATATTGTAAGCTGTTTTTTAAAATCAAGATAATGTTTTGAAGGTTTGGGGGAGAACTTGCTATTGGCATCAGATGAAGTCTATATTGATAATGATAAAAGGTTGGCCAAATGCTGACAACATATGAAATCATCTTGCTTGGGGAATGCTTACTGAGACATGCACTTACTTTCCATACTTTAGCCTGAGTGTCCTGTGTTCTCTGTTTGATGTAACTTCCCTAACTGCTATGCAGAAATTCAGTGAAATGGCGAAATTTGTCACCAAAGAATTTTTTCCACTCAGCATGTTTGCTCAGGAACTGATCTCACCTTTCCCATAAACTAGGAGTAACTTCAAAAGGAACCCACCCTGACCAAATCTGACCTCTGATTGATTGCTTCAAAATCTACACACCCAGAATGAGGCTATCTTCTCAGAACAGGACATGTAGCAATGATCTGAGTTCACAGGATGGGAAAGATAGAGCTGGAGAAGAGGCCAGAGGTAGTGGAAAAAGAAAGTTGATTGTCACCTTAATTGTAATGCTGGTTTCATTCACCAAATACATTCCAAGGTAGTGCAACAGGGGTTGTGGCCTGAGCATCGGAAGTCAACCCTTTACAAAGGGGCCCAGAGCATGTGGTTCATTTGAAACAAAACAAGATCTGAATAGGCATGTTCAGTAATTCACATGGGGAAGCTGCAGTTGTTAGTTTCATTTTAGCGATCATATCAGAGACCATCAATTCTATTTCAACTAAAAGATACATAACATTTTGTGACATCATTTCAAGGCAGAAATGAGCACCTCCTTTCCATAAACATTACTGTCAGATTAACTGGATGTTTTCAGCTTTCTGTTTATTACTACATTAAACTCCAGCTATCTTAAATTCACTGATAAATGTGAACTCCACTCACATAAAGCTTGCTTGTTTAGTTCATGTTAATGGGAACAGATGTATCATTTTCATCATGTCAGCCAATTTTGAAGGTGAGCATTCTGGGCCAAAACCTGGTCCCATTGACATCAGTGGCAAAACTGCCACTGACTTCAGTTGGACCAAAGTTTGGCCTACTGCACTTAATTGAATCTGATTGGGTAACTACAAATATCCTTGGCAAGTTACCCTTATCTGAATTTTTCCTAGAAAATGTTGATTTTTGTGTATTTCTGTGGTTTTCATAGTTGTGGGCAACAGGCCTGGAGCTTACGGGTGAATTGCTTCATGTCATTATGGAGGAAATAAAGCTGAAAATTAATTTTAGTTATTGGGCCAGTTTGGAATGCAAAGATTAGACATTTAAACCTATGCTCAACTGAACCTCCGGATGAATGGCTTTTAAGAAGCTTTCATTATACACAAATGTTTAGCTTTAGCATATAATTTATGTTATTTTGAGCTCCTTGGATTAGAGTTTTCCATTTTGTTTAATTGATGACAAGTTCTGTCTCTGATGATTGAATGACATAGCTAGCTTCTTAACCCTCGGATACACCCAGAGTCAATTTCACTGAAATCACTTCATTGGAAATACTTCATTGGAAAATCTGTGGTACAACTGAGAATCTGACCAATTTGCTTAAACTTGAAACAAAGATATTCAAAACATGGTTGATTCATTTTCTAACTCAGCAAATCTAAATACAAGTTTTAAATGTATTTTCAAATAATATTTTAAAATCTCACTTTGGGATTTTTCATGTGGCTGCAAAGCTGATGGATGGAACTGAGCATTATGGGCTCTATCCATCTCCCAGTAAAATCAGTGGAAAGACTGACATTAATTTAAGTGGGAGTTGGATCAGAGCCCACAACCAACAGAAACTGTAGTGATTAGTAAAAGGCTGTGTTTATTCATCCTTTGCTTCATACTGGAGATGGTCTTTATGTATAAATGCTTATTTTTAAAAATTAGTTCTAAGAAATTTTATCCTTCAGCTTCCATGTTTAAGGCTATGGTGTGCTTGTTTGCAAGCTTCTGAAATAAGCAACAGGGATTTTAATTTAATTACAGTGGCTGAGAATTTGGCAGTGAACCAGGCCATTTAAGGGTAAGTTAATAACAAATGGACCAAATTCTATATTCAATTTCATCAGTGTAAACTCAGGATAAGAATGCTGACAGACAGCAGAATTTGGTCTGTTGGTATTTTATTTTCACACTTCTTATTTGTGGAAGCATCGTTATCAATAGACTGGGGATGAACATAGCTTGAGCACTAAGAATAAACACATTTTCAGAAGAAGTCTATCAGCTAGCAGCAAGAGTCCCATCAAACTTTACAGAATGTGCAAACACCTCTTTGCCTTTTATTGTTCATTATGCTTAAAATACAGGACATTGGAATGAGACATAGTTGGTAACTGTAGATATGAAAATAGATCACATTTGTTTTTTGTAGACGTAAAGCTTTAAATATATGAAATTCAGACTTTTCCATCCTCAAGGATCCTTTTTTTCCCCCCACAAGCACTCTTTGGGTACAACGCCCCTTGAACTCCAGGGAATTTCCACACATGGTGCATTTGTAGAATTGGCCCAAATGAGTATCTGTTCACACTGCAAGAAATAAGTAAAGAAAGCCAGAAAGTATCATCTCATCTCCAAGGAGAGTTAAATTCTTATTTGAAAAGAAAATCTTGAAAAGCTTTGAAAAGACTTTCCAAGAACAGGCATGCTGAGCTATTTGGGCCGAGTGCAGCTGAATTTTTGTACTTTTCCCTTAATACTTCCACTTTTCAACACACAAAATTTATCCTTTTAATGGGGACTCAGGTCACATCAGAAAGTCATGGTTTGATAGGTTTAGGCTGAATCTGGGTTATAGTTCATCTCACTTTCAGCAGCAGTTTTTAATAGACTACAGAACAATTTATGTGGACAGACCTTATTGCTCAAGAGATATTAATGCATCTTGCTGTATTGATCAGGACACTACAGTGTATAATGCTCTGTCACTGCGTTCTTTGCAATCTTCAGAATGGAAGTTTGGTCTAGTGGCTTGAAAGAGTGGGGTCTGCAAACCAAGACACCTGGAATTTAGTCCAAGCTCACTCCATACAGGTCACATGGTTTCTTTAAGGAGCTGTCTCACTCAATGAGACCACACTGGCACAGAAGGAGCTCTGCTGCAATCCCTGCAGAGGTTTTCTGGTGCATCAAGGGAACATGCCAGCTGCAATTTTCTGTGGAGGGACCTTCTGCCTCCTCCTATTGGCTAACATCCTAGGGCAGCTAGCAGGAAGTGTCTTCCGGTCTTTGGAGTAGGCACTGTGTTATCACTTTGCTTCAGCTGTCTTAGCCTTTGATGCAGTGCAAAGTTTAACTGTCATGCATCTCAATGTTCATATTAACAGGTGCCCATCAACTCTCTCCCCCATGCCAAAATGGACACATTTTTAAAAGCATAGTTGAAAAACATGACCATCAGGGAATATGTGACTTTTGATGGTAGTGCCAGAAGCCCTGCCTTACTCCTACAAGAGACATTCGTTGGATGCACTAGAAAAATCAGAAGAGCCTCACCCCCCAGTGATTTGTGGATGTAATGTACAAAGTCAACCAGATTTGAAGGGCTCAGTTGTGAACACTGCTGTGAACATGCACAGGGCACTAAGGAGGAAAATAAATGTTTACCCCCTTATGCAGGCTACCCACATCGCTGGAGCATGTGCGGGGGAGAGGGGAGGGGACACTGCAGAGGTGCTACTCCTCTTCCCATGGCAGGTGGTCGGGGTCTGGGCAAAGCTCTGGCAAGGGCCAGCAAGGACATCAGCGCTAACACAGAAGGAAAATAATCTGCATCAGCAAAAAGGCTGGCACAGGTTATTTTCCGTACGGAGTAAGAGGGAAGCAAGAATCAGATTGTAACTCTTCGAATCTCAGCCATGGTTCCTGTGGTGATGCCACAATCACTGCCCCTCACTTGGTCTGGGTTGTAGGGTTACAATCCAGCCCTACATGTTTTGTTTCATAAAAAAAATGTAATTACTAAGCTAATATTAGACTACTTGAAAATCAAGTAAGTAGGGACCCCTCAATAATTATCAGGGAGTAACAAATGTGGGTACTTGCCTCACTATTCTAAACAGAAACCTAGACATAATATTTTTCAGATCTAATTGCCAAGTCCCTAACCCATCCCATCTCCTCAGCTGCCTTATTAAATGTAACTTGGGAAGACTTATCCCATTAGCTTGATTTATAAATATGGTGTATATATATATATATATATATATATATATATATATATATATATATATATATATATTCAAATGTGTTTTAATTGCGGTATTCACCATAATAGTAGATTGTGCAACAAATTGTCCTTATTTCCAAGGTTTCTCCCTTTGTCCGCTATTTATAGCATAGTTGGTCTGCTAAAAGTGCCAATGCTGCTAGTGAGTATAAATGTCTCATCTGGAGTTTGAGTAACTTTTAACTTTCTTCTTTAAGAGTCCCCTACTTAACTGCTAAAGAAGTGCATTGTCAGCTGGATTTGTTTGGGACGATGAGGACATCTGCTGGTCAGTTGGACAAACAGCTGTATATTCTCTATGGGTTTCCCAGGAAATACGTACACCATACTATCCATGATATTATATTTCTAAAGGCAGGAGTACAATAGCAAGCAGGCATCAACTTCCCTCTCAAATTGAGTGAAATTCTACATTGTTGCTGTGTGGGGAAAAAAGAATCTATATATTTGCAAAGAAAAAATGGCAACACTTTTAATTAGTTCTCTTGATCAGATTACCTTCTCTCTTCAGTCACAGCTTTCCCTCAAGTTGTAATAATAATGTTGCCTGATCTAATCATAGTGTATTACTTATACTTATCAATTAGAAATCCCAGTTATCACTCTGTGGTTTGGCAGGATCTGCCCTGTGATCAGACCCAAAAGTATTAGAGTTATTACGAGGACCACAATGTGCACAAAAGAGACAGTTGCATTTAGGAAAGGCCTTCTGTCTGTATAATATGTTTATTAGCACATTTTTCAAAATCATAAACACTCCAACTCAGCAAAGTAGATAGAGATAATAAAAATGGCCAAGATGTCCGGCCTCTGATCATGTGTATACTCACACGATCCCCTGCAGAGACCTATGATCGATGAGACAGCTGGTCCGTGACTGGTCCTATCTCTAGCATGCCAAGAAGATCCTAACAGTTTGAGTTGTTGATAGCTCTGTTATAGACTTCTGTGGCCTCCATGAATATTCATAAGGATGTTCAGCTTCCATGGTCTATATCTTAACTTCCTCACTCTGAAGAACATAAGAATGGCCATGCTGAGTCAGAACAATGGTCCATCTAGCCCAATGTGCTGTCTTCCGATGGTGGCTAATGGCAGGCGCTTCAGAGGGATTGAAAAGAACAGGTAATCATCAAGTGATCCATCCCCCGTCACCAATTCCAAGCTTCTGGCAAACAAAACTAAGGACATTTCAGGGCATGGTTTTACATCTCTGCCCATCATGGTTAATAGCCATTGATGGACCTATCCTCCATGAACTTATCAAGTTCTTTTTTTAACCCTGTTATAGTCTTGGTCTTCACAACATCTTCTGGCAAAAAGTTCTATAGGTTGACTGTGCACTGTCTGTGTTTTAAACCTGGTACTTATTAATTTCACTTGGTGACCCATGGTTCCTGTGTTATGAGAAGGAGTAAATAACACTTCCTTATTTACTTTCTCCACACCAGTCACGATTTTATAGTCCTCTACTTCCCCTCCCCCTTAGTCATTTTGTTTCCAAGCTGAACAGTCCCAGTCTTATTAAACTCTCCTCATATGGAAGTTCTTGCATCCCCCTAATCATTTTTGCTGCTCTTTTCTGTACCTTTTTCTATTCCAATATATCTTTTTTTGAGATGGGGTAAGCAGATATGTGCGCAGCATTCAAGGTGCAGGTGTACCATTGTTTTATATAATGGCACTATGGTATTTTCTGTCTTATTATCTATCCCTTTCCTGTTGGTTCCTAATATTCTGTTAGCTTTTATGGTTGCCGCTACAGATTGAGTGGATGTTTTCAGAGAACTAGCCACAATGACTCCAAGATCTCTTTCTTGAATAGTAACAGCTAATTTAGGCCCCATCGTTTTGTATGTATAGTTGGGGTTATGTTTTCCAATGTACATTATTTTAAATTTATCAACATTCAATTTCATTGGCCATTTTGTGGCCCAGTCACCCAGTTTTGTGAGATCCCATTGTATATTTTTAAAACTTTGAGTAATGCCCCTTACTTTGCCCCAACTGGCAGTCCTAGATAGGTTCTCAGGAGACTTCTAAAAATTAGGCTAAACAGAAATCCAGCCACAGATTTAAAATGCCACTGTTAAAAGACAGATATACTATAGGGGTTCTAGCTTGTGCACATAACTGTGGTTGTACACATCGAGGAGCTGAGCAGAGGGAAACAGAATGAACAGTGATGGCAGCAGCAAAAAGTCATGCAAAGTTAGAACTGAAAGTGTGTTCTTTAGCTTCTGGTTGTAAATACTTTGCTGTTTAAGGGCCTGATGTGACAGCCATTCCATGAGCCTATTCTGAAATCAATGTGAATTTGGCTATTGACTTCATTGAGAGCAGGATGGGATGCCATTTATGAACTCTCTGTCTCTTACTATGTCTATGTATGGTACCTAGTCGAATAGGACCTCAGTCCTCGGGGCTTCTAGGCAAATAAATAAAATAATGGGAATTTTCTTCAGTGGGATTGAAACAGTTGGATAGTGGGTACAAAATCAAGCCTTACAACAGATGCCGTAGCAGAACACTCACATACATGAACATGTGTTTTGTGGCCAACAGTTGTACTGATGAGTGAACTGCAAATGGTTCTGAAATACAGTTCACATAATTATCCTAAATCTTGGATGCTTACCTAAGTCTACCTTCTGCACACCTCATTTCTGGGGAGCACTGGGCAGTTTACTTTGGGCAAAACCTTTGCTTCTCTTATATGTATTCCCCAACCACCCTGTATTGGCTACATACCCAGAGGCTCCTAATGTACAGTAGCCTCTTCAGGTCTGCTATTTCCTCTCCCACTTGGGTGGGTGGAAAGTGGAAACTCTTTGGAATGGGAATCTGACAAGACTCAAAAGAATTCCTGATTTGCTCTGGAAGTACCATAACAACAGCTTGATCATGGCATTTGGGGTACTTTCTCTTCCAGTCCTCAGTGAATGCTGGAAGTGGAGAAGCATGTGTAAGCTTAAAGAACATAAGAACGGCCGCACTGGGTCAGACCAAAGGTCCATCTAGCCCAGTATCTGTCTACCAACAGTGGCCAATGCCAGGTGCCCCAGAGGGAGTGAACCTAACAGGCAATGATCAAGTGATTGCTTGAAGATTGAAACAGTTCTGATAATTTTCTAATTTTTAAAGGAAAAAATGAACCCAACCGGAACAGTCTTTGTTTTTGCTGGATCTGGTTCACCCATCTTGTATCCACAGAGAACACGTGAGTGTTTTTCAGAAAAATGAGTCTATTCACCAAGATACAGTAGCTTTCCCTGGAGAAGGGCAATAGCAAATTCTGCCCCTTCATGCTTCATTGTTATTGATGACATTTCACAATTGCAGTCTCTGTCATTCAGGAAGCACTGAGACTATTTGCTTGGTGTGCACCTCCTACAGCACCAGGCACACCAAAGGGGGAAGAGAGAAGGTGCAGTTATAGCCTTAAAGCATGGTACAAACTGCCCCATCCTCTCTGTTTTCCAGGGAGGTGCAGTTTCACACTGCTCTCCACTCAGGACAGTGGCTAAATGCCACAATTGGGACCAAAAACTCTTCAATTTTTTATATCTCCCAAATATATGCTGTTAGAAGTAACCTAGTAGGCCACATAAAAAACAAATCCATCTTTGGCACTATGTGGTGGTCACCTGTCCACCAGGGAGAAGAGTTGGAGTCTATCAAGCTAAAGACCAACATCCCCAAACACGGTAATTTGGGTGAGGGCAAACAAACTCATCTAAATGGTACCAACTTTAGATCCCAAAAGAGTTAGGATCTGTGGAGGGTTCTTGTGGTGGTGGGAAGCTCATTTACAAGAAAGCTCCACCTCTGAGCAGCTCCACACCTTGATCTTGTTGAGTAGCCATGAGTCCTCTGCATCTGCCCCTTCTGTGCTGGTCTGATATGCCTCAAGACTACTGAACCTAGTGCAACTTCTATTCCAGTCTCCAACAGAAATAGCAGCCAGAAAAGAGGTATAGTAACATTATTTGCCTTTTGGATCAGATGGCATGAATTTTTTCAGAAATGCCATTACTGGGTGTTAAAGAAACTGTATTATATCGTAATTTTTCTTTTGACTTTGGGTGTCAACATGTCAGAATGTCCTGGTCTCCTTTCAGTTTCCATGACTAGTGGATTAATCGTTTTCATTCATCAGTTTTCTACTTGAAAGTCCTCCACTCCCCTAGGGAAGGAGAGAGAACACTTGAGGGTCAGCCTGGGGTTGAACATTCTTTGGCTATCTGAAACAAATCTGCAGGCCTAGTTTGCCCTCATAGACGAGTGATGGGGAAAACTGATCAGCAGATGAAACAGGCAAATGCTTTTCCATTCCTACACATTTCATCTTGTGAAAGTTCAACACTTTTAACCACATGCTTTCTCATAAAACATTAGCGTGAGCCCTTTTGGTTTTAACTGTTTTGACATGCTTTCTACTAGTGCTTTGATTTTCAGCTAGAGGCACTTCAGTGACAAATCTATCCATACATAGAGAAGCAGCAGTGTTGGTGGAAATTGCCCGCACTGTCATTTAATGCCCTAGTATGCTGTGCACTAATTCACCTTTTAGACATGCCCTAGGTTTTTGCATATGCAAATGCTCAGATTTGTGTACATGAGCTTTATTGCCACTTGCAAAGGGCTTCTACTTCTACTAAATTTGAGAGTTTGTGAGCACACAGATTTGGACTTACAAAATAAATATTGCATGTGCAGAAAACTTGGATGCAGAAAACTGGTGCAATTTTGAAAATCTAGCCTTTAACATTAACTTTTTAATGAAAAATGAAACCAAAAACGTCAGTGGGGAATGGATAAATGCTATTCAGAGTACGGTATTCAAACCCTTTTAGCTCCTGAGCATGTAAATTATACTTGTTTTTGTTTTGCACACCAATGAATTCCAAAATGTTTTAAGTTATGTTTCTTTGCCACTTACCCCTTTTACATGACCATGTAACACAGATAGGTCTTGCGTAACATTTTCAAAAGTGCCTAAATGACTTAGAAGCCAAGACTGGGACTTGGCTTCTAAGTCATTTAGGCACTTTCGAAAATGTTACCTCTTGATTCTCCAAGTCCTTATACAGCACACAGCAGGAAACAATGCACAGCAGAGGCTTTGCATGGACACAAGTAACATTAAGAATCGGTCTCCTGCACTGATTGCTAGTATATCTTAGTATCCTTGCACACTTGCTGTTATACCAATATAATAAAAACCAACAGGATCTTATTAAGAGGGATAAGGCAAAGATGCCACATTTATTGTAAATACCATAACAAAACAAAAAACAATGTTTTTCTACTTGTTTCTATTACTACTTATTCCTTATACACACACACACACACACACATATTCATTCACACAATCATTCATTCAGGTTCTGTATAGATGTTATAGTTACCAGCCTAGATGTTGCTCATGCCAAGTTACTGGCCAGGTATCTTGGTCATGAGGATGGAGCCGAGTCTGTGTCAGATGCATCTGATGCTCCTGGAGGCTGGCGGCAGAACCATAGACTCAAAGTCCTCAGTCTTTAGAGTCCAGTTTTATAGGAATTTATTCCTATGTCAGTTCATGAGAGTTGCTTCATTTTGCTGTTGCTAAATCAATCAGCAGGTGGCTGGCTCCATGTTATTAGATGTTTTGTTTTTCCTTCCTTTGAGGTGTGGTGGGTGGATTCCAGTTTGCCCTCCGGGGGTCATCTGGTTGATCCCACTTGACACCTTCTTCAGCCTCACTGAATTCTTTAGGCTGGTGACTCCCTAACCATTCAGTCACATACATTCTCTATCTTAATCACATCTATTTCACTGTCTCTTTACTTTTTGGGGTGTTACCAATTTATGTGAGACTCCCTGTCTTTTAACAAACAAAGATAAAGTGAGATGAAAACTTACAGAGGGTGGGGGTCTCTATCTATACACTATAACAGCTACAGTTTTGGCTTACTTAGAGTTAATTAATGTTTAACAAGTTTTATACAAAGTATTTCTTTGAGCAGGCTTCACACAGACACAGCTGGTGGCTTGCAGGTTAGCGGCTAAATGTTGGGAATCACAAATTTACTTCTAACATAAACCTTAAGTTATAAATGATTAATTAACAATAAATCAATAAATCATTTCTCATATAAACCATTTTAATATAAACCTTCTTTAATATCCCTACATAATTAACAACTTATCATTGGTATAATATATTCTCTGGATGGTCCCCAACCACTACTGGCATCTGGTCAGTAATGCTACATCCCTTGATAGTTGTATTAGTATTAAATTGTATTTGTATTATTGCAATGTTTAGCATGTGCTTTTGGATAAAAAGAATGTACAATAGATTGGAATCACAAACCCATGTTGCCTCACAGTACCTTCTTTTAAACAGGTTACATAAAAAGTGACACTAACGAGTATATGTATATCGTAGTGTCAAAAGGGGGATTATGTAGGGATATTAAAGAAGGTTTATATTAAACATGGTTTAAAATGTTATACCAATATAATATTGCTCCCTCCCTCTAAAGAGTACAGGGCATAAAAGGTCATGGCATGGGTGGAGAATGGACATGTCTGAGAAGACATGGTCTTAAATGCAACTCACCTTAAGTTGAAGAAAGTTTACTCTTTCTACAAAGCAGAAATTGGCTGGTGCCTGTCTAGCAGCACCTTCAATGATGTAGGTTTGGGTTCCCCTGCACACACTGCTGTGGTGGTGCCAATTCAGATATTTCATGGAGGAGGGGGGGGGGAATTTGTGTGTGTGTTCCCTGCCTCCCACCCTGCAGGGACCCTGTTCAGGTCCCTGCTCGTGTCTTCCCACTCCCACCCGCACTCCTCCTGAGTCTCCCTCAGCAGGGAGTCTCTCCTCTCTCTTACCCACACAGCACATGAGTCAGGAGTCAATTTCTCAGATGACTCCCCTGTGCTCAGCTGTGCAAGAACAGACTCCCCATGCACTAGGTTGTAACACCATTTGGCCCAGCTGCCTCTCCATCTGGACGAGGCCAGGCCACGTACACAGAGGGGTGGCTGGGTCAAATTTCAGTGGTAACCACAGAGCTGGAGCGACTCTCTGGACTGCTCTGGCAGCACTCATGCTGATTTAGTACAGCATCGCCGTTCTAAAGTGGTCGGGCCATGGCCAACCCAGCTCGGCAGCCTGTGGAACTTTGAGCAAGTGCAAAAACCATGAGGGGAGGGGCTTCCACCCCCCACTAGGCTGCCCCTAATTGGCACCACTGCTGTGCTGATCATCACATTTCAACCTGCGGTTCTATGAGCACCATTCCACACCCTCTCTGTGCAGGATCAAGCCTTCACTGTAACTTATGCCAGCCTTGATATCCTCATCCCTCAGCTTTGTCCAGAGACTTCCATGGGAGCTGTATCTGCTCTGCTTCAGGCTGCCTTCAGCTGAATTTGGCCCAAGCTTGGTTTGTAAAAGTATTCATTTACCCTTTGAAGTGAATTTTAAGTGAGCCATTTCTAGGGTCCTGCATGAACTTGCAAAACAAGAAATTCTTGAAGCACACTGTGTAAACATTTCACATATGCGTAGCTGGAAAGACACTAATTACAATAAATGGTGCCCCAGGTATGTATATGGCTAAGGAGATTACAGAAGTGCTTTAAATAAAAAGAATTTGTGCTAGTGATGATAACCTGGCTATGTTCAGGGCCTGGGCCTGAATGTCTCACTCCAGTTGGGCTTAACGAGGGGCACCTGGGCGCTCCAGGGAAAGGCCCACTGAGAAAGATAACTGGTTAGTCAGAGCAGATGGAGTCAGTCAGTCAGGAGATCAGCACTGCCAGAGTCGGAGTGTGGTTTCAGGGAGAAGGCAGAAGAGCAGCAAGAGGAGTTTGCTGGATGGTGTCCCCAAGTCAGAGAGTTAGGGCCAGAGAGGGCTGAAGGCCAGGGACAGCAGAGGGGCTTACCTGCTGACATCTCCAGAGCAGACAGCTGGACCCAAGGAAACAGTGAGAGGACCAGGGTGGTGGAGGATGCCCCCCTGATAAAGATGATCTTGCAGCAGAGAGGCTGTGGCGGTCCCAGCTGGGAAGAGCAGTGTGGCACTCCAGCTGGAAGAGCTGGGGTGGCTGTCCTGGCAAAGGGACAGAAGAGGATGCACAAGGAGCCTAGGTGTGGCAGAAAACACTGGAGTATGGTGAGGATGCATGCCCAACAGAGAGGCTGGGTGTGGTCCCTGGTGGAAAGACCAGGGTTTTAAAGACTACATGTTCTGGGGGTGGGGCTATCTTTGGGGACTTTTGAAATGGGCTGATTTGCCCTATATTTTGTAACACACTGGCTCCCAGAAGGGGTATTATTTAACTAAGAGAGCCTGGAATAGAACCCTTGTGTTTCCTGAGAGTGGAAACTGAGACAGGGCAGGACTGTCATGCCAGGGCCTTGCAGAGTCACCCTATGATGGAACCCATTCAGACTTTTGGGCTGAGAGATTAGGTTCTAAGGACCAAATAAAGGGCCATATCCTCAGCTAGGAGATCTGCGGAGCTACAGTACTTTATGTCAGCTGTGGATCTAAAAGAAGCAGAAGAGGTAGGAGAGGGATAAAGCTATATATGGGAGTGTAAGTCAGTGGGGTGATGACAGAGATAGAACATGAGCAATCCATCAGCAGGAACAAATCTTGATCAGCAAACATTAAAGGCTAGTTACTATACGAAAAGACAAACATCACAAAAAGACTCCATGGATTTCACTCAGTGCCTGGGTGTGGCCATCTGCCTTGCCACAGGCCGTCACCTCTTTCTCTCCAGTGGCCCTTTCTTTATCATGGTGATGATTGTTTAGTATTTGTAATGAGGTGGCAGCTAAGAGACCCAATCATGGATGAAGACCCCATTGTGTTGGGTGCTGTACAGACAGAACAAGAAGACTGTCTCTTTCGCTAAAAGGCTTACAAACTTATAAGACAACAGGTGAATACAGAAAGACAGGGAGCACAAGGTGACAGAGACATTACTCATCAGCGTGACAGGAGGAGGTCTCAGCACCTGTGAAGCTGGCCTTTGAGGGGTCTTTGTAGGCATCACAGCAAAGGGGAGTTTTAAGGAGGGCTGATTATAACCCTCCCGTTGAGCATCTGAGCAAGGGAAGGGAAAATGCAGCTGGTGTTAACCTCTTGAGCAGTGAGGACCAGTACAAGCATGGGCCCTGGCACAAGGGAAGTGTATCAGGCACTGTTTTCTTGCACTGAACTCATCAGCTGAGTGTGTGTGAACAATCGCTGCATTCTGTGCTTTTGAAAATCCCTGTGCTAACCTAACTCTACTCTCATTGAAGTCAATGAGAGCTTGACCACTGACTTCAATGGGAACAGTTAGAGCAGCGCCCAGTGCTTTTAAAAACACCACCCCCTTATGATGTAGGCAAATGCAGTAGAGAGAAAAGAGGTGCTCTGAGCAATCAAACAAAAATTCAGCAACTTGCAAACACCGGATGCTATTGGTCTGCAGCTGGAGATTTATGCTTGGCAAATTTGAAATATTTGGTTATTTTATGAATAAACACTAAACCATCTGTTGAGCTCGTTTCATCGAACCAAGGCCTGGCTTTACCTGTATTCACAGGACAGAGCTGCTCTGAGCTGTGCAGCCCATCAGTGCTTCCTAGTTGCAGAGCTCTGCTCATATCCTAAGCAGCTGCAAAACTCCTGGAATCCTGGCCCCATTGAAGTCAATGGCAAAAAAAAAAAGAGGCCCAGGTTTTCAGCCAATGTTTTTGGTGATGGGTGAATAGTGATGACTCCACAAATGGAGCCGTATCTGCTTATATCAGGTCTGAATTTAGCCCTTGATGTACAGAAAACTTCACTGCTCAAATCCTGCAGCTCTTGCTTAGTCTTTGTTTAGGCACAACTCCCACTGATTTCATCCCTATGCCCATCACACATTCTCTCCCTGCCCCATTTCCCAACTTTCCTCTGGAGGAGGGGAGGGATAGCTCAGTGGTTTGAGCATTGACCTGCTGAATCCAGGGTTGTAAATTCAATCCCTGAGGGAGCCATTTAGGGATCTGGGCAAAAATCTGTCTGGGGATTGGCCCTGCTTTGAGCAGGGGGCTGGACTAGATGACCTCCTGAGGTGCTTTCCAACCCTGATATTCTATGATACTGGGGAGCCACATACAGCAGACCACATTGCAGTGGTTACATGTCCCCTACACAAGGTCTGAAAATCTTGCCCCCAATTTTGCATAGAGGAACCACCATGGTACCTACATAGCCAATACAGTGGAGGCAGGACTTAGTCCTTAGCAATAAACAGTTACATTAGATTGCATGTTTATAGAAACTGGCCTTACAGGGCAGGGGATCCCCACACATAATTTTCCCCACCAAAGAATATTCTTTGACAATATGCAGAACTAAAGTAACTTCACATGGCATGTGGGTCTATTTTACGTAAAATAAATATGTATATTCTGAAAACCACATTTTTCAAAGAAAAAACAGTGGAACCAACCCACATCAAAGACGGATTGTTTTAAAATGCTCTGGCTGTTCAGAGCATTATGATGCGTCACTTGTGGCTGGAACATGAAGCCTTGGAGGATATAAATAAATAGTTAAATAAATGTCTCTTTGATGTATTTGCAAGGTACATCATGACACAGTGCCAGCAGTTGTGCATGCCCAATTTTGATGACACCTGGCTAGTTTAAGCCTCCAGGGATTGTAACCCTAGTAACAAACTAAAGATGTTCAGTCATAGGAATTCAACATCCACGAGTGTATATGCCTAATGTATAATGTATGTATTCTTAGGCCAGGATAGCAGTCCCTCCAGGAAGATATAGTATTTATTTAAATTCCTCCTTTTAAAGGCTTGCATGGGAGCTTCTGCCTTTTGGAGAGATATCCCAGTACGTGCAGTGGATAGAGGGACTAATGAAGTTTGCTAAGTGCTGAAGACAAAGAAAGCTAGTGAGAACACTGGCATAAAATGAGTATACTAATCTATGCTTCCCAAACATTGACTACACTGAACAGGACATGTTTAAATGCTTTCTAACCTCACCATTCTTGAGCCATTTTTATCTCAAGAGTGGAGGGCAGAAACGTTTTCCAGAGTGAGGATATATCCCCTTTAATGACTTTACATGACAGCTCTGGTTTTCCCCTTAAAGGAATGGAAATGAATAAATGGAACTGCATTTATGGCAGCAGTGAATTTGACACTGTCACTTGAAAACTCTCACCCTCTTCCCTCCTACACACACACCTCCCTGACCCCTTCTGAAGCACTATTATGGCTAGATCAAAGACAACTATTTTTGTTAGAGTTTCCACATGGTGAACACATGTCTCTGATTCACACTCAGGTATCTTATTTTCACCTCCTGGCATTGCTCTAGCTGATCGGTGACCAGCACGTCTGTTCTCAAGGAAGCCCTTTTGTTTTCTTTGAGATGTTGCTAGAACTCCCCTGCACTTCAGACCAACTCGGGTGGTGAAATATAGCACCTCGCACCATTTCCTTTGGAAATAACATGAGAAAACAAATACCTTAAGTATTAGAATTCTTGTGGTATTTCTGCTGCTTATTCTGAAAATACCACAAGAATTTTGTGTGTGTGTGTTTGTGTGTGTGATGGTATTTCAGCTGAAAACAGCATGGCAACACTCTGATCAGAAAGCTGGACAAGCCAATGTACAGCTTAGCCATTGCCTAGGTTAATATCTACTGAGATCACTGCCTGGGCCACGATCCAGCATGTGCTTAATTTTGAGCATGAGTAATTCCATTGACTTTAATGCTTAGGTGCTTTGCTGGATTGAGGTTTGTCATTAATGATGGGAAACCTCCCAGGACAAATTTAGTCCAGTGGTACATGAGAGTGTAACTATAGCTTCCTATTTTGCACTATGGGGAAAATCACCTCAAAGGTAGGTGCAAAGTGATAAGACTTAACACTAACTTTACACAGACACTGCAGCCTACATACCACCTAGAGCTATGGATAAAGACATCATGATTTATAAGTTATCTAACTGAATGTAATGAGCGCACACACAGTGCAATGCAGAGGAGAGTCAACCCTGTTGCATCCAAAGCAAACGAGGAAAGCAACAGCAATACTGAGCACTTTGGCGGTAGGAATTTTTGTTTTCAACCATCGTAAAAAATAATGAGGCAACGACTAAGGATGGATTTTCAAAGGCGCCTAAGGGAGTTAGTCGCTTGACTCCAATTCATTGGGATCTGCATGATTATCAAGGTTGGTGTTTTTGTTACATAACAAAATAAGACAAGATACTGGAGATAAGAAAGCTGTCTTTCCAAGCTGCATTAGCTTGTGTCTTTGATTGCTATCCATGAGTAAAGCCATAAAGTTCTTGCTCCTAATGAGATTTAAAAATAGATATATTTTAAGAAATTGTCAACCATATAACAAATAGAGAAGAGAAAAGATGCTTGATATATTTACTTCAATAAAGACAGACACAGCAGTAGATTTTATAGGTAGTGAATACAGCAGATTTGGAAGAAAGCAAATAAATTAACACATGCATCAAGGAATTAATGGGCACTGAATATGAACATTTCATGCAGGCCAAATTTATTGCTGTGATTTTTTGATAGGTAAGGAATGATGGAAAGTGGAGTTCACCACTACTTTGTGTGTATGGGGTTTTACTATGGGGATTTATGGTAATTGTAGTTTATGAGCATCATTCTAATACTGAAATGATTATGTTGACTGGATTTCATTCTTTTTAACTAAGTAAGCCTTTTCTAGAGGGATTATAGTTCGGATAACCTTTAGCCTGTCACATGTGGAAGAGAATATGTTGGTTTTGGCCAGTCGATTTTCTACAAACAAAAATAAAAAAGTGAATTTGGACCTAAAAATACCTCAGCTTGCAATAAACCTGAAAAGATTCTGGAAGAGGGTCCTCTTATAAGAGGACATCATTTAGGATTTACCTGCTTAGGCCATCGCATTTTGATGGGAGTTCATTTTTGAAGCTGACAAAGTATCACTTCTTTCTGGGAAGTTGTGTAGGGCTGAGAGAACAATGCTTTGCAGTCCTGCTGTCATTGCTATCAGCGAAGCATTGAGGGGGATATGCGGGATCATGTCCCCCACCCCTCTCCCCACCCCACTCTCTCCAGATTTGCTGCTTGGCTTGTGCTGAGCATGCGCAGTAAAACTGCTAAGGCAGGCTGCCCTCACTCTGCCCGCCCCCCCATTAGCAGGCATAGCTCGTCTCTGATTGCTATCCTTTATTGTCTGCTCATAAAGACGCTGTCACTGGTTACTTTAAGAAAGCACAAACTCTACTTCAGTTCAACTGTCTGTCACTTCCCCATTATTTTTACTTTCCTACTCAGTCCAGGATAGTAAACGTTTCTGAGATAGTACTTACTACCCATCCAATCCATACAACAAGGATAGCTAACGCTTCATCCAGATCATACAGAAAGTCCAGCCCACTAGCAATTTTGAAATAAATTAACAAAAGCCTCCAGAGCTTGAATTTATCCTATTCAAGCTATAGGTGCACCTCTACCCCAATATAACGTGACCTGATATAATACGAATTCGGATATAACGCGGTAAAGCAGTGCTCCGGGGGGCGGGGCTGCGCACTCTGGAGGATCAAAGCAAGTTCAATATAACGCGGTTTCACCTATAACGCGGTAAGATTTTTTGGCTCCTGAGGACAGCGTTATATCGGGGTAGAGGTGTATTAATAAAGTTTATAATGACAGTTTTGATTTTTCTTCTTACGACTTCCAGGTGATACACTGTGCATCTTTAAATGTGCAGGGCACAGCAGCACTCAAACATGCTGTCTCAATTAGGATTATAAAATAAATTAATATTTGTTAGTTTTTCCATAATGGGAATGCATTGTTTGACTGCCATATTAATATTTAACAAAATCACAATCTTTTGTTTTCTGTGCCACAAGAAGAGCTGGATTATAATTTGACTTTCCATAGGAAATACAGAAAGTAGCTTCTTCTAAGAGTGTATTTTAAAAACTGGTAGGTGGCGCTGTTGGAATAGTCGGCAATGAAACTTGAAACCATGGAGCATTCTTTGGAGTCTACCATATAAATGAAGCCAGCAAGCTTTCACTGGGACTAACTGTTGGCCCTGTGAACCTTTCATCAAAGCTCAGAATTAAACTTTTCTCCTCTACTTAAATATGCCCTAATTTCTACAACTGAGTTGTGTGGTGTCATTGGGCTTTATAACAAAATGTGAGCAACATTTGATCGTGACAGGAACTGAACGAATCATCAAAGAAACCCTCATAAGTACTTGAATAACCCCATAGAGCTAAATGACACTGTCTGGGTTTTACTCTGTCACCTTTACTCTGTTGGGTTCAATATCTTATTGCCCTGCAGGCAGAACACAGAGACTCAGCTACCTCTCTGTGTCGTGTGTTTGGCTTTTAAAGCTACAGTTAAGGTTTAGCTCAGTCTAAATATCTCCACTCGGTCCAGGTTCATCACAGCAGATCTATTACAATACAAAGTGCTGTAGTAAGTGATAAAAAATTAGATATAGCCCAGAGGCTGCTATTTTTATAGGGTTTTTTAATTGTCTCATATAATAAAAATATGTTGTTGCATAACAATACACCAGGCTGCTACTCAATAATTGTTAAAAACATAAAGGACTCAGATCAGTTCAAATTCCAACTATTCATAAACAAAACAACTCAGCTGGCCTAAAACACCCAACCACTAAAAGCACAAACCAAAGACACAGAATAATGGTTAGCCAAAGGCCAGACTGAACAAACATTTCTAGTCGAGTGATCAAAGGCTCAATGAAATTTAGATTCTGATGGATATGAAATACAGAGGGAATGGCATCCTGATCCATGTTAAAATGGATGCACCCATTTTACAGTCATTACAATCCCCCCAAAAATGCATGTTGTTTTGTAGCATGATTCCTTTCTTTTGCCCCATCTTGTGGATTTTCACTAGAACTACAGCACCTGTCCAAGGGACAGCAAGGTTTTGTTCAGTTTGCTTTCTACCCAGAGCTTGTTGGGTCTCTTCACATTTTCTTGCAGCTTTGGCAATGGAAGATAATTTGAGGGATGCTGGAGAAGTATGAAGTTTAGCGACACTGAAAATCTCACCAGAATTGGACATTTTTGCCAAAATAACTTCCCTTTGGTGTGAGCAAATCCCTTAAGGCTCAGGCCTATTTAGAGTACACTAAATCTTTCTCTCTCAGGAGCTTTTGCTTTTCTTGGGTTAGGTTCTTCCAGTCCTTGAATGTCTGTGAGTGAGGAGTGTCCAAGAGGCTATTTAGACCATCCATCCTCTTCTCATTCTTCTAGAAGCTTCAGGCCAAATTATCCCTCCACTGGTATAGATCCTACTAAATGATAGAGCCCTTGTTCTAGAAACTGGGGCTTCTGGGATCTGTTTTACCCCCAGGCACTGGTTAGGGGAGGCCATGAGGAACTTTTGCACAGATGCCTATAGAACAAGTGGAAGGCTGTTTGATTTGTGGATGGCCCATCCCTTCTGTTATAAGAACAGGTCTCAGTTTAGGAGAAATGGAGATGGTAAAATGGAGTCTTTGAGTCTATTCTCATAAAAGCTGTAAAACACATGCATCTTTTGTGGACACATTTTTCCTGCTACATTATGTCAGGGGAATTTCTACTGCACCTACAGATCAAGTGACACCTCTCATTATAGGATGCCCCTGTGGAAGCCACATTAAAGACAGACAGAGGCTTCATTTCCGTAAGCTGTTAAAGTGAGATGATGGTGGTTACTTTCAGGGCCGCCCAGAGGATTCAGGGGGCCTGGGGCAAAGCAATTTTGGGGGCCCCTTCCATAAAAAAAAGTTGCAATACTATAGAATACTATATTCTTGTGGGGGGCCCTGTGGGGCCCGGGGCCTGGGGCAAATTGCCCCACTTGCCCCCCCCCGGGCAGCCTTGGTTACTTTCTGTCTAGTGAAATTCCTTTTTTTGCTGTAAACATTCCTAGAGGAATCCTCATATAGTGATCTTGGGGTTTAATCTATTTTCTGGAAGATCGTAAGTGGAACATATATTGCCTAAACATATATACGTTCCTAATAGCAGAAGAGTCTATATCTACAGATTGCCTACAGCTGTCCTAACCACATGAAAAGATTGAACACTTTCCAGTAACCTTATTTTCCTGTGAATTCATTCATCAAATGTTAGATGCTAGGCAACAGACAAAGAATGAAAGCTTTGGCTTCACAGCTTCACCCTGTTGGTAAAACTTTCACAGCAACTTGATCCTTAGTACAGGAAGCACAAGAGGAAATACTGCTTTAGAGAGGACGTGTTTTTGTCTTTCTGCCATTGAATTTCAAAACTATTAAGCCATGTCAGGACAATGCACAGTTGAAGAAAATGCCTGCATTGAGACTGATTTTCTAGCCTATGCTCCAGCCAAATCCTCACTGAAGTCTGTTGAAACCCATTGGGATTGTCCTCACTTCTGTACATTTCAGAAGCCTAAAGCCGCCAGAAGAACTTCATCCAAAAGGCGTTCTTGAAGAGAGATTTGTAAATCGCCTATATATTTAGGGACCAAACTTGCAGTCTGTTACCCAGCTCATTTACCATTGACATCAAAGTTTTTCCTTGGTTGGACTGTAGGATTCATCCTATATAATTTAATCTATGTATTATCTTAATGATCTTCATTCCATAATTTTTCCAGTGTATTCATTATTCAACTCAAGAGTTATATGAAGGTGATGCAAAAATTTCCAGCAATTCAGGGTATTACAAAGTTTCACGTTCTTGAGTCTGGGGGTCAAAAGACCAGAAGCCAAATTCCTCCTGGTATAACTCCACTGATGAACGTTCCTGGCTTCCGGTCTCCACTCTGACACTGACTCATTGGGTGACTTGAGAAAAGCCCCAATTTCTTTGTATCTACATTTTGCCCAAATTTGAAGTGGGTCCAATTGGAGGCTCTAAGTACCATTTCACAGGGGTGTTGTGATCCACTACTAATATTTGCAAACCACTTTGCAATTCTTCAGTGAAACGTGGAATAAAACTGCATATTATTTTTGATTACTTGGTAATCAAACTTTTCATACCCACTTTGTTAGATGGTGAGAATGTCAGGCACAAAGAGAGAACTCCTATACAAGAAGCCTGATTCACCACTTCATTACAGCACTCTTTAACCTGTTTATCTCCATTACTTCTGGGGGTTAACACTAACTCCAGTGGAGTCATGCCAGTGTAAACCTGTTGTGGAGTGGTGAACCTGGCACAAGAAGTGTTTTGCTTCTCTACAGGAATTCTGACCATGGTATATATGGAGTAATCCATAGAGCACCTATACTCTGGCCCCTTCGTATTTATTTTTATATTTGCCAGATAAGTAAAAACTGAAAATTAATGGTCAAACTTTTAGCATGAGAAATATGGCTCTAAAACGTACCTTTGTGTACAGATCTGAATAATGATTTTAAAATGTTGCCCTCAAATGTGATATGCTTGTCTTTGAACCTCTGAGCAAAATTCTGCCCTGTCTAATGGAGATGACTAGGGGAGAAGATTTAAAAGGCATAGGGAGCTGCTTCCGCTAGCGCATCTCTGCAGGAAGAGGACAGAATACCAATCAGTGCTCCTCCGTCTCCTAGATACACATAGAATGTTCTGATAGTGTTTCTTTTTCAACTGTAACAGTAAATCCAATTTACCATTCTGTAACCATGACTAACGTGAACATCGCTTGCATGCTTTCAACCATGACTTTGCCGTTGTAGGGTATGACACCTCTACTCTCCCAAGACACAGACATCCTATAATATGCAGAAACTCCATGACACTTGCACCCATAGACAATTCGGGGACATCTTTTAAATCAGCTGAAGGCCTCCCTTTAATAACTGAACCAGCAGACACTTTGGTTATTGCTCCCCCCTCCCCTTCCAACTCCGTAATTTATACAAAGAATTGGAATTCCCTTTCCCTCTTCTATGAGCTCAAGTCTTCCAGAATCAAATAGTTACTGCTCCAAAAGAGATGCTTATTGGTTCTTTTGTGTAAGACTGCTTTGGGAAACAGCACTCGATACCATCTTTCAGATCATACCTCTCAGCTACATTGTAGCTATTTTTACATTAACGAGGCTCATAATGATCAACACTAATTTACTAGTCAAGTCCCAACAAAACTTGTTTTCTTATCAAAACTTTCCCTATATCATTACATAATTCACAGAACATGGGCCTCAACCAGGCTGAAAAATAATTGAAACATCAGTTACAGAGAACATAATATTGTGGCTTAACTGATGGTGGTAACTATAATAACTAAAGTGATCTGGTGGCTTGAACACAGAACCAGGCATGAATTCCAAGCCCAGCTCTACTAATGAGTCCTTCAGTCTCAGGTGAAGGACTGTGTCTCTCTGTCTGTTTCCCCAGGCCATTGTGAACTGATCAACAGGGAAGATGCAATGTAGAAAAACCATACAGGCAACTGGATCCCTATGTAAATACAGTCTAAAGAGCCTGTTTTCTCAGAAGGAGTTCAAATGTTTTTCTAGTTCAAGAGATTTCAAATTTACACACTCCTCATTACTGAGAAGAGGGGGGTTGTTGGTTTTGCACAGAGCAAGTCAATATATAGTTATAAAAACCTTAATTAGAGAGGAAAGCCATGCCATAAGCAGGTGATTACATAGGAATGCAGAAGTGGCAGCTGACTTTGAATAATCCTGGAGAGGAATGTACAGTTTATCGCTCCTTAGCCCTCCAGGAGAAGAACCTTAAGACCAGGAAGAAGCTGTCAGAGCCAAATAAAAAGTGTGACTCTCTGGTGAAGTAATGAGCTACTGTCTAGAGTGAAAAGAATGAGGAGTACTTGTGGCACCTTAGAGACTAACACATTTATTTGAGCATAAGACGATGATGTGGGTTTTAGCCCGCGAAAGCTTATGCTCAAATAAATGTGTTAGTCTCTAAGGTGTCACAAGTACTCCTCGTTCTTTTTGCTAATACAGACTAACACGGCTACCACTCTGAAACCTGTTTGGTGTGAGGCTCCCTTTCCCTATCTTAAAAACACAGTGTCACGTGCTGTTCTTGGAAAATACAAATTATTTACCTTCTCTGTGGATGCAATCCAACTCCCATTACAAACAATGAAAAATTCCACTTGAGTTGGATCAGCCAATATGTGACTGTGTGTGTGATTGCCTATTCCTCTCCAGTACATGGCATGTGCCCATTTGTATAATTTAAGATTGCTTGGGAAGAAGGTCATGCAAGCAGATCACAGTAAAGCCAAGAATTGAACCCAGTTCTCCTGCTTCCTAAGCCACGGCCTTCCTTCCCCAAGATCATCATTCTTACTGATGTGAGCCAGGTTCACAGGATTGGGCTGCTATTTTAACATTCACAAAGTTCACTATCCTTTGTGTGTTTCTAATCTCACAAAACTGGTGGTTAATAAATTGCCAAAGTACAAAGCATTCTGCTCTTGAAATATGCACTTTCAAAACGAAAAGATTTCGGCTAGCCATTTAAAACAGTATTTCAAAGAATTCATGGGATCTTGCCTTGCTTAAGGGTAAGCTTCTTTTTGTTCAAGGATGATGTCTTCAAACATTTTTAATATAACTTCAGCATTATCCTAATCCATTAATGGATACAAGGATTAGAACATTCTTTCAGATGTCATTATGCACCCTATAATAACTCAATCTGATGCTAGGGAGAAATCACATAAAAATTCACCAAAAGTACATGCACTTTTTACCAAGTTGTATCATACACCTTGTAATGAAGAATTTGGAAGCCAGTTTCCTATGCTGGTTTGTGAAATTCACTTATACAATATATATCTGTTATGAATTTGAATAATTCAAGCCAGACTTTGGCAACCATCCTTGAATATTTTTAACTAGCTACACCCAGATACAGCAGATGGGGAATCAGCATCCTTAGTTCAGGAGAACTTTGAACTAATTAGTGAGTGAAAAGAGAAGAGGGGAAGCTCTTTAGTTATGATGTGAGGAGAGAAACAGCATACTGATCCTTTATATGCAAAGTCGGAAGGATGGCAGACAGCAGAGGATGTGGAATTACTACAGAAGGATCTGTGAACTGGTCACAAATCGATTTGATGAGCTGGACGGTAATTGATGTTCATGCAAACTAATATATTTTATAAAAAATAGCAAACACAAATATTAAATGGAGGCTACTGGGTAGAAAATAGTGATGCTGAGACGAATAAGCAAATACCTGTTGTTATTAATTGATGCTGCGGAGACAAAAAATACATGATTTGGCGATGTACAAAATATACAGTATGCCTATCTGGAGCACATGTGAGAGCCCACAAGTAATAATTCCTCTTTATACAGCCTCAATGAATCACCCTTGGAGAATTTTATACAGTTTGGGGTTCCTTGATATGTTAAAAAATAGGTCATTACTAATTTAGTATGATGGTATGTTCCCCCCACAATAGCCCCTGAAGGGGTTAAGGTAACTAAGGGAGCCAATTAAACACCTAGGCTGCACCTGGAGGAGGAACCAGGGGGCAATGAGGACTAATTAAAGGTTGAAGCTTACCTGGATAGGAATGAATGGGACCTGTATAAAGCCAGGTAGCAGAAGGCAGAAAGGGGCTGCAGGAAGATGGTCTGCAGTCACTCTCCCTGTGTGTGTCTACACTGCAATTAAAAGCCCATGGCTTGGGCTCAGGCTAAGGGGCTGTTTAACTGTGGTGAAGAAGTTCTGGCTCAGGCTGAAGTCTGAGCTCTGGGACCCTTCCATCTCACAGGGTCCTAGAGCTGCCCCTCTGTTGCTCTGAGCATCACTAGGGCATGGGTGGCACAGATCAGCCACAAAATCAGGGCACTGTAAGTGGTTTAATGCACCCTGCTGTGATGGGCCTGGAAGGGTTAAGGGTAGGCAGGGCTCAGGGAAAAGGGCAGCAAGGTTTGAGGTAGGTCAAACCCCTGCTGAGGAGAGGGTCCCTGAGTCAGGACCTGGAGTAGAGGGTGGGCCTGGGTCCCCCTACCACACACTGCTGAAGTGGCACTGGTGAGGCAGTGAGCAGGAAGACTGCCTGAACCCATTTGTCAAGAAGAACTTTGATACCCCGAAATGGGGAACACATATGGTGATCTGACCGGAGGGTCGGGTCATGAAGAGGAGGCTGCACTTCCTGGAGTGAGAGGGGTCACAGGGTGAGAGGATGACAGGAGACACAATGCCAGGGGAGGGTACAATGCCTGGTCAGAGCTAATCCCCAGAGTGACCAGGAGGAGGCACCACCAGTTGTAAGTGAACCCTGTGAACCTGCCTAGTGGAGCTCAGCTACAGGAGAGAATTTTGTCCCCAGTGTCATTGAGTGGCAGTATTCATTAGTGCCCCGTGCAGGGGTGTGAGAATTGACTCTATTCTTGACTCTATTCCCAGCATATCCAATAATTCACTGTGTCCCCAAATATGTGTCATTGATCCTTTTGACCTCAGTTTCCCCAAGTTAAAATTGCTATGGTCAGAGATTTACTGCCATCCTGACATGGGGTTGGTATGAGGCATAAATAATAAGAGCTTGTCAAACACTTTGAGGTCTGGGATTAATAGCCCTATATAAAAGGAGAGAGAGTATATGTCGGTTGTTTAATGTTTTAGCCCTCGCAAATCTTTTACAATCTGGACTTTATTTTAGCATTAGATGTAACATGTAAAGAAGGAGACAGTCAAGATTTACTCGTTGCACAAGAGGAGAAAATTTCAAGGTGTTTACACTCCAAACATTATCAGAGTGAGACATCTGAAAATTAGAATTCATTGTTAGTCTATCAATATTTACAAATGTGTATAATTGCATAATATTCCATTCCACAATTTCCATGCATAGCAGAGTGAAAAATGCTTGATCTGTGCTATATCATCTTGCCACCATGCTCTGTCATGTAGTGTGTTGGAGTAACTTTTTCAACTTTGGGAGTTGAAACTGTCTCTCCACTTCCTGCTCATTTGGATGCAACTGCAGTGGAGTGAGTAAATGCTGCAATGCAGCTATAGATTTAGCTTAGCAGTCTTACATGTTATATAACCAAGAGATCATGAAATAGATTAACTTCTTATTAGGGCTTCCTTGCTCTCCTTATTCTACCTTTCAGAGGGGAACAAAAGGGTGCAAAGACCAACAAATCATGAGCCAAAGAACCTGGAGGAGGGAGCAGCCCCTTGTTGTTCTCTTCAGAATCCAACAAAAGGTCCTCCAGAAAGGCATCATGGGTAATATTTTCAAAAGCATATGAATGATTTAGGAACCTACGTCTCATTTTCAAAAGGAAACTTAGGGCCAGTTGTTCAAAGGTATTTAAGCATCTAAAGATGCAAATAGGTGCCTCGTGGAATTTTCCACAGTGCCTAAGCAGGTTAGGTCTCTAACTCTCATTGAATTCAATGGGAGTTAGGTGTCTAAGGACTTTTTAAAATGCCACTAGGTGTCTATCTGTATCTTTAGGTGCCTAAAACCTTTTAAAATTGGGCCTTATCACTTTTGAAGATGGAACTTAGGATCCTAAGTCACTTCAGCATTTTTGAAAATTTTAGCCCATATGGCTGGAGATATACAAACTTCTTGGGCCAAGAGTGTCAGCATGGAGTGAGGGCAAAGCTTGGAATCAGCCACTCCATGTGTCATGCTGAAAATCAGAACTAAATCAGCTGTAAGTATCTTCACTTGAAGACTGAGAGAGAGGCCAACAATAAATTCTGCCTTCAAAAAACAAATCAGTGAATTCTTCCCCCCGGCCTCCATTTTTGCAGATCCTAAGATTAAAAAGTCATTTAACTATTGCAAATGAAAAAAATGCCATTTTTCAGCCTGAGTCTTTGTATTAATTTTGTAGTTGTGTTACCCAGGGTTCTCTGAACCCAAAGCTGTGGTAACTAGTCTCTGTTTTCCAGGTGGTGTCAGGAAATAAATCAGTGGTGGACACAACACCTCCATTTAATAAATTATTGGTACACCCAATAGTGCTTCTACCCAAAATCCTTTTTTATTGAGTCTAAAGTACACATCAAAATCTGGCAGTCATCTAGACTCATCCGAGATAGATATAGTTATCCGAAGTCTGAGGTGATATCAAGTGATTCAGCAGCAGGGTCCCAGTGGCCAGCTTTTCTCCTAGAGAAACTCTATGGAGAATTAGGTGCCAGTCTCCTAGCTCGTAGAAATCCTCTTAAACTTCTCCCAAGCTTCTCCAAAGTGCTCACACTAACTAAACTTTTTATAGGTTTTCTCCAGACCAAGTGCATAACTCATAATAGCCCCTAGTAGGGTAATAATGGCCCTAGAAACACCCTAGCAACAACGAATAATAATTCATTATTCTACTTATCAGCCAAACAACGTCAGCAAGAAATTTACAAACACAGGCACCTATATCAAGGTCAGTTTTCCACACTCCCCTCCCCCACCCCCAACACACTTCTCATGAATCTGTCCTTTCACTGTATCTATCCTGTTAGTAACACTCTGCAGTTTGTGCAGCTGTTTTGTCTGTCTAAGCAAGGCCAAATTATTCCTATGTGGTGTCCTTGCTTCCGGCCCCTGGGGGCTAAGTGCACAAGATGGCTGCGAGTTATGTCAAGTCCAGTTCTCTCGTAACAATCATACTAAACAGACACACATTGCAGAGCAGATGTAAGGGCTGTTTTAAAATTCCTTTACGAGATGCCCACCCTCCCCTCTGTTATTTGATAAAGGGACAATTTCTGAGCCTAATCCTTCAGTCCTTACTCATGCAAGCAGTTCTAGTTGTGTGTATAATCCTGTTGACTTCAACAGGACTCATGTAATTAAGTAAACTCATGTGAGTAAAGGTTACAGGATAAAGCTCTAGGGATGTCATTTTAAAAACAGCTACTTTATTTTGCAGTATCCCCTATTTTTCTTACAAAAAAAAATCTGTGTCTTAAACCTATAATATACTTAGGAGAGGATGAAAATGTAAGGCAATAGGTTTTGGTCTTTTTTTCCCGAACAGTCAAACAGTACAATATACAACCAGGTAATTTCTCCTTAGCATTCTCTATTAGTAAAATACGTTACTTCTTTATCCATTTACCTGGTTTAATATCACCAGATGGGCCTGTTGTTATTGCACTTTCATTTGCATTTGTGAGATGTATTGTGCTTGTGCAGGTTTTGGTTTGCTTTCTGTCTCACACACCTTTGGCCTATTCACTTGGGCCCTTTGTGCTCTATTTCCATTTTCAGCCATATTTTATGTTTTCATTTAACAGAAAGGAATCAGAAATAGGAACGTGATCTTTTTATAATCCAATTCAGGGACAAAATCGTATATTGTAAATAGTACCTTGCTCTGTGAACAGTCACGCTGCCATCAGTGGATTAATTGTAAAGAAATGCAGTGCTAAACCAGAGTAAGAGTATCAGAAGCTGGCCAGTCTATTCTATTTTATTCTATTGTTTACACTGCCGTCAGCACCATAGCAGGTTAGTGTCTTCTAAAAGTTACACTAAGCCCCGTGACCAACATTTGTCACTTACGCTTCATTTTTTACTCTTCCGCTCACCAAGAGGACACGGGTGTGTGCAGCATAGTGTTTTAGTAGGGTGAGGTTTCATGTTGTTTTTGTTTTCCATTTTGTGTGTCCAGGGCTATGTGTCTATACTAGAGAAGGCAAGGCCCAAGAAGCGGGCTTTGCACTTGGAGCACATTTTGCCACTGGCAAGGAGAGGGATAATGAAATAAAACCGATGAAACAGAAAGAAATTGCAGGACATTTGGTGAAAAAAATTCAAAATTTCCCTCAAACAATGTTGGCATTTTTTAATCAGCTGTAATGGGGAAAGATGCCGGAGTGGACAGGGAATGGCTAAAGTGTTTTGACCCAGAGTCCACCAAGTCAATGGGCATCTTTCCATTGACTTCAGTGAGCTCTGGATCAGCCCCCTGTAAGATTCTAGAAGTGTTGGGCATGTGCCTCAAAAATCTACCTGGTGTCACTGACCCTTGGATCTGTAATTTTGGATGCTCAATTCAGCCAATCAGAAATACATAAATGTTTAACGTTTTCTTCCACTAGCGTTTACTTCTAAGTTGTTTTTCCTAAAAATAAGGCAAAAAAGCACATGATACTCCATCATGTGCTGAGCTTTGCTGTTCGGTTTTTTTCTCTGCTGTTTTCATACAATAATTAAATGCATGTTTGGACCAAACTTCATGTCATGGAGTATGTTACATGAAAACAAAGCAGTAGTGTCAGGCACAGACTACAGTAAACAGAGAATAATGCCAGTAGACAATTAAGGGAGAATATGAGATCAAGTGTCAGATGAACATTTTTAGTTTTAATATTTTTTAATATTTAAAATATCCCATTAATTCTGAACTAGGTCAAACAAAATTTGAGCTGGCATGTCCGTGATGGCATTTCCTTTGTTTTCCGAGTGAAATCATTGTTATAGGAGCTGAAATATTTTTCATAAAATGATTGAGTTTTAAGAGGTGACATTTAAAAAAAGGATATAAATTATAAAGCAAACATCTAAACGTTTTCATAATGTTGAAATGGTTATTGTAAAAAATGTATTCGATATAATAAGAAGCATATGTTTTGTCAGGCTGAATCCACAGAAAATATTCTCTGTAGAACCACTGGATAATCATTCACACTGAATTCACTCCACAAAACATGCCTATCCTAGAGCTTTTCACACACAACAAACACTGTGCTTTTAAAGAAAAAAAATTGTGTTTCGTAAGCGTCTTAGCTAAAAAAGTGAATTTGCTCTCCATTTCTTCTGAAGATACTTACGCTAAAATGGGTAAAATGCAAACGTAAATAAAACCGAGTCTTATCCTATGATACTCTCAAACTCTTTCCATTATTTGGAGTCCAGAATTGCTTAAAGGCCACCATGGAAGTCTTCCCATTGACTTCAATGGCTTTGCATCAAGCCTCTATTAAAGATAAGGAATGTGAGATTGGGCTTTTGAAAGTGGAGAATTTTTCATCAGTTCAGTTCTTACACCAAAGTCACCAGTTAGAATGATTTAAAGCCAAATCCTGCTTGCCTCAATCACACAAAACTCTCTTTGACATCAATGAATTAAGACAACCAGGATTGCCCTTTAGAGACTAATTTAACGAATGTAATGATTAAATAGATTTTCATTAGTTTATGTATGAATTTTCCAAGTTACAAACAAAGCATTTGAATAGCTCTGAAATATGCTGTCTTAGAAAGTCATCATCCATAAAGAGACAAATCATACTGTAGACAATAGGGCTCACTCTGCTTTATTAACACAAAGGTTATGACACAAATACGACATTCATCTTGATTTATTTATTTTTCTTTTTAAAACATGAATATAAAACCAGGTCACCTGTGTGTATGTGGAGGGGGAAGACAGGGATGGGAGAGTATCTAACTATGTGTGTTAGATTGCATTCCTAGGTGAATTGCATGAATTACAACTATGGATGTAAGTTTCAGGATCAGTCAGACTCGGGGAGTGGCAAAACACAATGCTGCGTCATCTTTAGTGTGTAGAGCAGGAAAAGAGCAAAGCCAGAAATGAGCAAAGCCATTCACAGTTTGGATGATAGGGTATCACTGGTGTAATATCAATTAGTGTACAAACCCATTTGGTCCTCTAGGTGCTACTGTAATACAAATTATTAATAAAGGGTCATTTTTTCATTTTGTTTAGGGCACATCTACACTACAATCTTAGATCGACTTATGTTAGGTCGACTTACAGACACCACAGTAATTACTCCGGTGTCTGATGTCCTTCCTTCTCTCGGTGGTGAGCATCCTCACCACGAGTGTTTCCACTGTCTGAAGAGAGGCAGGGAGATGGGGGGATGATAGCCAAGGGCAGCAGGTCTCAGAGCGGGGGACCACGGGGGAAAGCCCAAGCAGGGACCCTCGATGGCAGCCCAGCTTGGAGCAGTGATCCAGCAGCAGCCTGGGAGCTTCAGCAGAGCCATGAAATTGACAAGACAGCCATCAGCAGATGTACTGTGTCATAAGAACATAAGAACGGCCATACTGGATCAGACCAAAGGTCCATCCAGCCCAGTATCCTGTCTACTGACAGTGGCCAATGCCAGGTGCCCCAGAGGGAGTGAACCTAACAGGTAATGATCAAGTGATCTCTCTCCTGCCATCCATCTCCACCCTCTGACAGACAGAGGCTAGGGACACCATTCCTTACCCATCCTGGCTAATAGCCATTAATGGACTTAACCTCCATGAATTTATCTAGTTCTCTTTTAAACCCTGTTATAGTCCTAGCCTTCACAACCTCCTCAGGCAAGGAGTTCCACAGGTTGACTGTACACTGTGTGAAGAAGAACTTCCTTTTATTTGTTTTAAACCTGCTGCCCATTAATTTCATTTGGTGGCCCCTAGTTCTTATATTATGGGAACAAGTAAATAACTTTTTCTTATTCACTTTCTCCACACCACTCATGATTTTATATGCCTCTATCATATCCCCCCTTAGTCTCCTCTTTTCCAAGCTGAAAAGTCCTAGCCTCTTTAATCTCTCCTCATATGGGACCCATTCCAAACCCCTAATCATTTTAGTTGCTCTTTTCTGAACTTTTTCTAATGCCAATCACCCTAACTATGTCTCTTGTGGAAGGGAGTTATGATGATGGTGTAATAGGGCACTTACATTGGCGGAAGCAAGGCTGTAGAGCAGACACTAACATAGTTAGGTCGACATAAGTAGCCTTATGTGGATCTATCTGTAGTGTAGACCAAGCCTTAGTGTCTAGCACAATGGAGCCCCAATCCTGATTGGGGCCTTCAGGCATTTTGGGAATACCAACAATAGTTAAGGGTATATTTGTTTGTTGTATTAATGCAGCACAGTATATTTTTTTGTAAAGAATCTTTGTGGGGAGCAAAGGTAAACTGTGAGCCAAATCTCAGCTTTTAGCAGGGTTTGACACAAGTGTGAATACAGGGAAATAGGAATCCTGCTAAAATTCCCTTTGTAATACAGCACTGATCCAGCATGAGCTGCATCTGTTTTATCTGTCTAAGCTGTCAAAAGAGACAACTGGTGACAATGAGGAGGGCTCAGAGAGGCCGAGTCAGTGCAATGAAAATGATATGCATGGTGATTAAAATAACCAGTTTACCGTCATTGTATAGGTGGGACGTTGAATGTGTAAGTTGTCAAACACTTAAAATTGTATGAAGTGAAATTCATAAGATGGTGCTTTAAGAAGACAGGATGAGCTGAAAATAAAATAAATGGGCTGAGCATTGGAATGAGAGCTTGTCTGCAAGCTCATGCCAGCTAAAGTGATCAGAAATGTTTTGAGATGCAGAATATGAGAAGACGAAAGCTCAATGAGGTCCATTAGCCCTGAAAACAACATGTAGGCAAAGAATGCTCACAACACAGGATGGCGAGATGATTCTTAGGATTGGTAGAGCTCAGACATTCTTCCTTGAAGTATTGTTAAAGCAAGAATTTAAGGCCCATCCCATTCTTGCTGAAGTCAGTGGAAAGATTCCCACAGATGTCAATGGGAGCCGGATTGGCCCTTACTAATTTACAGAATGAATAAAAAATAGGGACTAGCGAACCTCACAAACTTCTGAAGTTCAGACAAAAAATATGGATATTCACGGAACATACCTAAATGTGACTCTTTACACCTTATTATCTGCTCTCATGCTTTGCCCAATCCTATTCACCTACCCACACCCACATCCATTTTTCCTCCAGAGAAAATGCTTCCAGTTCTACCCTACTCTGATTATTTGCCTTATTTCCTATTTGAATCATAGCTTTAAAGAAAATCCCGTTGTCTGTCTTGCATCTGGATTATTCAGCAGCTGGTGAAATAGGCTGAAGCCATTATGGAAAATAAATGAGCTTAATTTCTTTCTTCAGTGCACTTAATGATGTACATATGACCCTGTTCACACTGAAGATTGTGGGCATTTTGCCACTGAGTTTGATGTGTGCAGGATTTAGCTTTTAATTTAGCTTTCACAGGATGGTTCCCTTAAAGTAGCTCCTGCATTTTCACAGTTTTGTTCATAATTGTTTGAGTGAAGACCTCAGGTGCAGTAGAATTAATACCTCAGTAAACCCAAGTAATTACTTTTGCATTAATTAAATGACAGCTGCTGATTTATCAGCTTATAATAAACAGGAATCTACTGTACTACCTGGTTGTGAAGCCTCAAAAAATGTTTGTAATAGTCATTAGAGGCCAATCCTGCCTTGGCTGGTGATGACAGAGGGATTAGAAACATTAACAGATGCAATCCCCACTATCAGCTAAGGCAAGATTTCACTGAGTGGGTTTGGGGGATGAAATAAACCCATATTTCTGTTGCTCTGAAAATGCAAACTTCAGGCTGGTGCAAACAGCGAGCACAAGACTTAAAGGATGGCTTCAGTAGGATTTAGGTAGCGCAAAGGCCAGGTACTGGCTCTCTACAAAGTGGCAAGTTTCACCTAAAGCAGCCCATAAACCCAGTAAGCAGTCCCTGATGAATGTAGGATATAAACTAGGGCCCCGATCCATTTCCGAGCCTCTTGAACTCCACTGTTGTGTAGCCAGTGGGCGCTCAAGGGAGCTCCAACCCTCACAGGAAGAGCTCAGCACCTCCCAAGGTTGGCTCCTGATCCAGCTCCAGATGAAGCCAATCAGAGTTGGATTGGACTCTAACTGCGGGGTACCCCTCAATCAGCAAACCATACTCCCAGGGGGCTGCATAGCTCAGGTCCCTGCCCTAGCTTTATCCTGAGCTCCAGAGAGAGATGCAGCTCATTCAATGGGAAAAGGCTCCCTTAACTGACCCTTCCAGCCCCCAGCCCTTGTGCACCAGTGGGTGGCATTTAATATCCTGTATTCAGGCACGAAAGCTCTGTCTCCTTTCATCCTCATTTGAGACTCTCATAAAGGGACAAGATGCCAAAAGCAGTGTGATGTACACTCCCCAGGCACCTCCACAACTAAAACACATGAGCATCTACAGCTTGAGCTAAAGCTCAGTAGCTGGTGCTGTAATAACACATATCCTCTGCAATTCAGCACAGAGGGGGACCTGTAACTTCCATTCACCAGTGAGGTAAAGAAGCTGCTGTTTAAGAAAATAAAAGTAAAATAGTCCTATGCTCCCAGTAAAATGTGACAGACATGGACGACTTCATATTACATTGGCATCTCTTACCTAACATTTTATGACTCGGTATTTTAATGCACGTTGCTCAGAGCCAGACCTAAAACCACACTGATGATTTTACGTTTCGGAGACTGATGCATGAAAAAGCAGCAATGTGGGCAATCTGACACTTTGCCAGGGATATTTTGGTACTAAAATGGAACACTGCAAGGGTGGTAAACGGCTTGTGGGTGGGAGTTAGGTGAGTATGTAACTGCTGCTGGAACAGAACTGGCACTGAAGAAAACTGCCACATCACACACACAGAACGGGGTATCCTTTGCATTTGTGACTTAACCCAGCCACCTATCCACTTTCTTTGGGGGACAATTGTCCGCTGAGAAAAAGAGAGAACTGTCTTGGAATTACCCATGTGTTTACCCTCACTGTGGGGACTAGTTCCTATGAACTCACTCTCTCACACCTGCCCTCCGGGATGCATAGTCATAAATAGAGAACTGCAAGGTTTCAGCTGTACAATGAGGCATACTGCACAATGGGGCTCCACTCTCCCTGTGCTCCTTAGTGGCTCTCTCTCGCAATGAAAACATAGAAGGGAGCTTGAGCAGAAAATACTGGACAAGCAAGGATGGAGAGAGTGGTTTCACAAATCCGTTAGTCAAGCCCCTTGCATAGGGAGTCAGAGATGACAGATACAATTGCAATTCCAGGGCTGTAGTAATAATCATGAAGCACATCTGGTGATAGTGGAATCCTTCATCCCAGCTCCATCTTCAAGCCCTGCAGAGAACTACTGAGCAAAATCTGTAAACTCAGGCTTTGCAAAGGGGTCATAGACTTGACCCTGTGGCTGCGATTCACTCCAGCCTGCCCACCTAATGAGACCAGAACAGCTACCTCCATAATGAAATGGTTCTTTCTTGGTAATGTCTCTGAGATCTTTGAAGAGCCTGCACCCTCAAGTGAGTCCCAATCAATTTCATTCTCCTAAGAAACAAATATAAACAACCCTGAAATTACAGTTAAAATTGCAGGGGAAAGTGATATCCTGCCCCAATTACATAGTACAATGCTGTGTGTTGTTTTTGTACAGTATACAATACTTAATTATATAAATTATGGTTGGGAATATGTCTGCAAAACACAGCAAATTGATACTAAAGAAACAATGGTTCAGGTTTGGATTCAGCATTTGGCATTTTGCAGTGATGAAGCCAATCTTCAGTATTTTGAGGTTCACTCTGATTTAGTTTTTTGACTGGGAATTAATTTATACCAATTCACTTTGCTTTATATCCTGTCACTTTCTAAAGGCAGCTGATAAGAGCTGATCCTTGTAATAACAAAGTAGGCTATACATTAGAGGTCTTCCTTTCAGTCTAAATGCCACTTCAGACTTTGAGTGACCATAAAAATTTGCAGGAAGACTTTTTTTCTCCAAAATGCCAAAAGATGTCTGACAAAATGCCACAGTATCAACATCGAAGATAATTTACTGAATGTGATTCCTTCCCTCTTCTAGTAGATTTGCAAAAGATTTTTTCCCTTATTTTCCCCATATTGTTGTCTAATTATTTTTCCAAAACATTGCCTGAGCACAGCACAAAACTGTCTACACAAAGAAGTGTCCTGACCTGGCATTGGAGCAGGCAGGTGGTAAAAGAGGATGGGTACTGTGGCCCACATCCTCAAAGGTATTTACATGCTTAACTCAGTGGGAGTTTGGCCCAGATGCCCAAAGGTAGTTAGGCACCTGAGTCTTTAGGATTTTGCTACCCAAAGCAAAGTAGTAATTGCCTTTTGAGGCCTAATGATGCAAACTTTTATTCACATGTGTTCTTATTCTGACTTCTATAGGATTACTCCACTGAAAAAGAATTTGTATGATTGGCCTTTAATTGACACTGACACTAACTAGAAATGGCACTCATTTTATTTCCTGATCTGCTCATGAAAGATATGCTATTTCCCCTGAAAGAAGTTTCCCTTTGTACCTAGGGGACAGACTCTTTCCTTATCACTCCATAAATGCATGGAAGAAGTATCTGAGTATCCATAATTACCTTCCCCCCTCCATCACCTCTATCCTATTCAAGGTGTTTCATTAGCAAAGTGTGAAGCTGAATGCAGGATAAGTTGAACAAGTGGAACTTTATTAAACCCTGTGCACTGCTCTGTCCAGCACAACTCCTCATATTCCTTGTTTTGCTGATGTCCTCTGACTCCATTTCTACTGATCCTGACACACAGAACACACTATGTTTTCTCCATTCTGTTCACTGGAACACTGACTTTCAGCAAAGCTGGTATTTAGCCCAGTTCAGACATTACATTAATAAAAAGGGATGTGGCGGAACATGTTCCCATCCTACTTAAGAAGGAGTTAAAATAGTTCCTCTGAGCTCAATCAGCTCTGGCCCAGTGTACTGTGAGGTGGCTCCTTAAAAGGGAGGTTCCAAGCACGGCACAGGGCAGCACTTAGAGGGGAACAGAGCTAGGATCCCCTAGTCTCACAGAGCAGGGACTGCTTACCCAGAAAGCTTTTGAAGAGTCTCTGCTGCCTCTAGAGAGGCAGAGGGACTATCTTTATTTTACTTTGATTTGCTTTTAATTAGAGTCCAGGATGCTGAGCCCGGGCCTCTCAGATACTTCATGGGGTTAGGAACCCAGACCCCTTCAGAGAGAGTATTTGTCTGTTATCTGGTGAGGAACAGTGAGGTGAACCTGGACTGTTTTGTGGGCTGCACGATAATTTTGCTTGCCTCTTTTTAAAAAAAAAAAAACTTGGACTGTGGTCAGGCCTTGAAGGAGAGGAACAGCCAGGAAGATGGCTCCTGACACTGCCAACTGTGTTACAGCAACACTTACAGCCAGAGAGGGAAGTGGGGAGGAGAGAGGTGCCCACCCTTATCCCAGGGGACAGAGAGGGAAGGTGCCCTAGAGCAGGGTTTCTCAAACAGAGGTCACCGCTTCTGTAGGGAAAGCCCCTGTGGGCCTGGCCGGTGTGTTTACCTGCCCCATCCGCAATTCTGGCCGATCGTGGCTCCCACTGACCATGGATCACTGCTCCGGGCCAATGGGAGTTGCTGGAAGTGGTGCGGGCCGAGGGACACACTGGCCACTGCTTCCAGCAACTCCCATTGGCCTGGAGCAGCGATCCGTGGCCAGTGGGAGCTGCGATCGACCGGACCTGTGGACGAGGCAGGTAAACACACCAGCCCGGCCTGCCAGGGGCTTTCCCCACACAAGCGGCGAGCCCTGTTTGAGAAACCCTGTCCTAGAGCTACAATCTGTGAAAGGAGCATTGGTGGCCAAGGACACTGCATTTTAAAATCAGTAATTGCCCCCAGTTACTATACAGTGATGTGTGAGAACCCTTATGATTAGACTAGGAGATAACTATACTAACCACTTGCAAATGTTAGTCCATATCATCAATACCTTAAACTTAGATATTTTGACCATTTTTTAAGTGGACTTCAATTCACCCTCTGATATAGTAAATGCTACATTGCACCAACAATTGCACCTATTTAGGTGACTAATTAATTGATTTGAAAGGGCAATTAATTTTCTATAATAGTGGAGACCTTCATTTTTCAAATTTGCAGAGTGCTGTCATGCTCAGTATCTTCCAGTCTATATTAGCAGCCTTAGTCCAGGCTTTTGCATGACTGTAGAGTTCACACTTTCACTGAACTATGAGGTACGATTTACAGCAACCTCTATATACAGTATTATAAAATAACAGTCAAGAAGCTAAAGAGAACAGAGAGGCTTCAAGCAAAGATTTAGATTAAGATCTGGAGGCAGATCTTCACCCAGTGTAAATTATCATAACTCCACTGAAGTCAATACCCCTTGATCTGCCCCCGGAACATTTCTCAGGTTCAACAGTGTTCAGATTCAGAGTTTCACTTAAGGTCTATTAAGTAAATTAGTCCTACTAGTAAAATTTGCATCCAGACTCAGATCTCAAATTTTCCCCATTCTGGGATGAGGGGAGTACTGGGACATTGAGCTGAAGTGAGGACCAAGGAAATATTTCTATGGGAAGAAACAACTCATTGTCTTCAAGAAATGCTGTGAGTGAATTCCAGATTAAAAGGGCAGGAGAAATGAATGGGTAACCCCTGCCCCCAGGAGTGTAGTGTGGAGGCAAAGAGGAGGCCAAAAATTGATTCACTGCAAAGGAAATGTCTGAAAATGCAACTCTTTCATTTTCCTTAGTAGTTAAGCCTTTTTCTTTGATTTCTCTAATCCAGCTTCTAACACAGTAGATGGAAAATGTTTCACATCATTTAAGGCTGAAACCAGTAGTACAGGTGGATTTGGTTACAGATTCTAGCAGGTGGCATGTTTCCAAGATGGTTCTTACAGTGCTAGGAAATATCCGTGCTTGCTATTCATGAATTCCTCCTCTTGTTGAGTCTTTTCATTTGATTTATGGACTATTCAGGTTTATAATTTTTCACATCTATGCTCTAGTTTGTTTAGTTTTCCCCCTCATACTTAGGTCATTTATGTAGGAATTAGGTAACCTACTTACAACCCATCAAAGTTAGGTTGGAGGGGGCGCTTTACAGACATACTCTTTTGACTGGTAATTTATATATGCTCCCCAAGGAACATCACCAGAAGTAGACACTGTAACACTATGTTAAAGAGTAGACCGTTCCCAATAAAACCACAACTGTGAAGCAATGTAAAACTCCAAGGGAAAAACCCCATTACCACTGACACCAATCAGTCTCTTAAAAATGCTGAACAAAATCAATGTGGTTTCTTGGTTTCATAGTCCTTAAAAGCCACAAAAAGCAAAAGTCACCCCCTTATGACATACCAAATAATTCGGGATGGCATAAACTTTTATGGGTTCACTGCTTGGCTTAGTTCAAACAAGCCAGAGAAAGTCTGAAGGCCACAGCCTCAGCTGATGTAAACCAACATAGTTTCATTGATTTTATTGGAGCTTCCCTGATTTACTCCAGTTGAGGGTCTGATTCTTTATGTTTAGTTATCCATCACATTTCTCTCTCTCTCTCTCTCCTTCCTCCTCCCAACCAAGGCAGATTTGTGTCTCTTCCCCAACCCAGTCTTTCTGGTCCCATGCCTCTCAACTAGTTTCGGGTGAAATTGTACCATTTCAACTCACACCCAGCAAACACAACTCCCTTTGTCACCTTCTCAGAAAACAAGATAACATAAAATCTCCTGGGTTTGGGGAAAAAAAAGACTTTTAATAGAAATAGAGAATTTATCTTGTTTGAAATAGACTGCCTATGCTTGCCCAGTTAATAGTGTCCCTTCCTCTGTGGCTTAAACTGGTGTGTGTGGGAAGATGGGACACACTCCTGCAAATTATCTCAATCTGCAAACAGCAGGTCAGTCTGGTGTGCAAAAACCTCCAAAAAATCATTTTGTAATAATTGCTATTTGCTTTTTTCAGCTAGACATCACTATCGCATACATCACGTGCTCATTGGCTCCAACTAAAATAAATTCCCGTTCTTTTGATCCAAACTCAACATCGCCTACAACAAATCGTATGCCCAGCAAAGCACTTTGATGGGACTTAAACAGGTCCTTAAGTGCTTTGCTAAATCAGGGCCAAAGTTCCACACTGTTAATATACTACACTGCTAGTATAGTAGTAGGCAGAGCTAGTACTGAATCTTTACATGTCTGATTTTGGAGATAAATATTTCCCTCAGTATTTTCATCTTTATAGGGCAGAGTTAAGGCCTCTGCTCAAAAGTGTATTAGTTTGTGGGGTTTGTCAATGTACCTTCATGATATTTTAGCACATGTTCCATTTTATGTTCCTATGTTATGTGGAATATTTACTGTACTATTCAAACTTGTCTTATATAGTAAAGTTTATTATGGAAGAAATTGGCGGCCTATTACTAACATGGGTTAGTGCATGTAAATGGTTTACAGTGTAATTTCACGCTCAGTTCAAAGCCTTTAAAGATGCTGCAAAGCAGTTTAGCTCCCTGTAAACCTTTCAGCCCTGCAAACTGAAGTCACTGGTACTTAACTGCTTTCTCCAGGGCTTAATTTCCCCCTAGGTTAGGTAACTCAGCCTTTTCTCCAGTGAAAAAAGCAAGATCGTTCATGCTCCTCATCATTAAATTAATGTCCACCACTTTTCCCCCCTACTAATGTAATCAATTATTGTAAAAAGGCTACATTTGAATAAGTATCATGAGTATCGTGATTCCACCGCATCCCAGCTTTCTTATTTGTCTCATTCACCTATTATGTCATGCCTTTAAACTGTAAGCTCTTTGGGGCAGAGGTTGTCATTTATTACATGTTTGTACAGCACCTCGCACAATGGGACCAACTTGATTGTGGTCTTTAGGCATTACTGCAATACAAACATTAAATAATAACAGTAAAGTAACTATGCAGGCATTCAAAGTGGGGAGACATAATAGTGCGAATAGGCCTTTAACGATAGTGGTGGTACAGAGCAGTAGTACTCTGAACATAGGGGTGAAGTCCTGGCCCCACTGAAGCCAATGGAAACCTTGCCATTCACTTCAGTGGGGTCAGAATTGCATCCAGACTTATTTTTATTATTACCTTAGCATGCATACTGTATCTACTTTAAGAATTAAATGTGATAGTTTTAACAATTACACCATTACATAAACAAAAGGTTAACGACTCTTGTTGGACTATGAATGAAGATAATGGACCTATCTGTGGCTACTTTAAACCCTGTACTTTTTATCAGCACAGCTTAGACTCTTAGGACTTGTCTACACTACCCTGCAGTTCTGACTTCAGGTGCATGACTAGTAGTGTGCACCAAAGTCCTGCCCTCTAACTCCCCTATGTGGACATTGAAGGCAACAGCTAAAAGGTTCCTACATTAATGTGAACTAGGAACCCACAGCACGCGCGGAGGGATTTACAGTGCAACACTTTGATGCACACTGCTATTCCCGCCCCCCAGTCCAAAATGCAGGGCAGCGTAGACATAGCCTTAGACTTTTCATCCAATGCTGACATTAGAGATTCTAGTTCCAGGGGGTTTGGCTCCTATCCGTCTTTTACATTATTATAGTTAAGCACTTAAGAGGTGTTACACTTCTGGGAGGCAACCACTTTCAATTCAGATATGCACATTCTCAGTCCACATGCTCAGGGTCTTTGCCCACATGTTCAGCATCTAACGGATCGCCATATTTGGAGTCAGGAAGGAATCTTCCCCTAGCTCAGATTGGCAGAGACCCAAGGGGGGTTTCACCTTCCTCTGCAGCATGAGGCATGGGTCACTTCTAGGTTTAAACTAGTGTAAATAGTGAATTTGCAGTAACTTGAAGTCTTTAAATCATGATTTGAGGACTTTGGTAACTCAGCCAGAGGTTAGGGGTCTTAATCAGTGATGCTATCATGACAGACAGTACAAATATATCTACTGTAGGTATAGGTAATCTAGTGCCCCTTTAGATGGATATGGTGATGATGAACTATTGGCCTATTCCAGTTTATTTTCTCCTCTCAACATACAGACTCTGGCAGGATAAGATAGAAATGAATTAGGCTGCCGTAAGGAGACTCAAAGATTCCAAGCTAGACCTGAATCTTTAATGTAGCATGAGAGATTTTGGAAAGAGTATTCCTTTATGGTTTGCATGGCTTGTGTGTGATCCTATAACTACTGTGCTAGAATAAATAACACTTCCTTTGCCCTTCTGTTCTTGTGTTCCAAATATTCATTACAAACATAGACATATTAAATAAAAAGTACTGCAGGTGGGTCTTATTTGTGACTCTCTCTTCAGGTTTATTCTAAGCATAACTTAGCAGGAATTTTTTTTAAGAAAGCAAAAATTTCCTGTAGCTTAGGTCCCCCATGGACACACACTGCCTGTGCCTCCATTCTTCCCTGCTTCCAGCTAAAACGCACAGCTTGAGATCATGGATTTTTTAATATGCTTAAGCATAAGAACATATCATCATTTTAACTGAATGCAGAAATGCTGTGCTCTGAGCCCATTGACACAGCTGTGTGTGCACGCTGTTATACCCTCTAGCTGTCCAAAATTTAAACTTTATTTTTTTAAGTGGCTAATTTCTTTCTGGGAAGATTCACTAGGTCCCCTGCTTCGTTTACTCTGTAGACACTTCTCCATCACTGCCTCCTATTGATGTAAGTGAGCACTTTAGCTGGATTTCCTTGCACTCATCTTAATACTTATGGTTCTCTGTCACAGTACCAAATGTTCTAGAAGAACAACCGAACAACCACAGCTGAAAATGTTGGATAAGAAAAGGAGTAGCTGTTTTTATTTCTATTTAATAAGTTTCAAAGTGTATTTAGTTGCAGATCTGATATCCTGTTAATGAATTTCTGGTTTTGTTCCAAAACTTTTAAACTCATCTTCAAGTGAATATCTGAAATTCTGTGCACGAGACAAAACAAACCATGTCTAGCATTGTCATTAGAAGCATTCTTTAGAATAATGATATCTACCATCTCTGTCTGATTATCTCTAATTTGCTGTTGCAGGAGTACAGCTACTAAGGATTGCATTTCTAAGGCTGAGCTATGTAATTTAGACTCAACACTGCATTTAGGAGCAAGATTCAGTACTGCATTTGGGAACAATCAGCTAGTTACAATCCCTAGTACCTGAGTACTCTGGTTGCAGCTCCACAGCCTGGTGTTCATAGAGCGTGGGGCCATTGGTTTGCCTCTGCCAATGTGCTCCCCCCACACACACATACCCAACCTTCTTTGGTGCCATTTGTATCCCTGGAGGGAGACAGAGGGAGAAGTCCCTGTGCTCCCCAAGCACAAGGACTGCCACCATCACCTGCTTTTGCACAGAGTGAACAATGGTGGGGGAGGTAAGTATGGAATGGCCCTTGTGCCATTCCCAGCACAGGTGCACTAGGACCAGTCTCAATATGGAGTCCATTACAGCACCTAGGCTGTGGCATGCCTTTCACTGTACTGAGGGACACGTCACGTGCCCAAAATGCTGCAATACTTTTTCCGAAACATAGAATCATAGAATTGTCAGACTGGAAGGGACCATGAGAGGTCATTTAGTCCAGTCCCCTGCACTCAAGACAGGACTAAGAATTGTCTAGACTATCCCTGACAGGTGTTTGTCTAATCTGCTCTTAAAAATCTCCAATGACGGAAATTCTACAACCTCCCTGGGCAATTTATCAGGGCTGCCGAGAGGGGGAGATGGGGGCAAGTGGGGCAATTTGCCCCAGGCGCCGGGTCCCGCGGGGGCCCCCATGAGAATATAGTATTCTATAATATTGCAACTTTTTTTTTATGGAAGGGTCCCCCAAAATTGCTTTGCCCCAGACCCCCTGAATCCTCTGGGCAACCATCCAATTTATTCCACTGCTTAACCACCCTGACAATTAGGAAGTTTTTCCAAATATCCAACCGAAACTGCCTTTGCTGCAATTTAAGCCCATTGCTTCTTGTCCTAGCCTCAGAGATTAAGTAGAACAATTTTTCTCCCTCCTCTTTGTAACAACCTTTTATGTACTTGAAAACTGTTATCATGTCCCCTCTCAGTCTTCTCTTCTTCAGACTAGACAAACCCAATGTTTTCAATCTTCCCTCATAGGTCATGTTTTCTAGATCTTTAATCATTTTTGTTGCTCTTCTCTGGACTTTCTCCAATTTGTCCACATCTTTCCTGAAATGTGGCACCCAGAACTGGACACAATACTCCAGTTGAGGACTAATCAGTGTGGAGTACAGCAGAAGAATCACTTCTCGTGTCTTGCTTACAACATTCCTGCTAATACAGTGCAGAATGAAGTTTGCTTTTTTTGCAACAGTGTTACACTACTGACTCATACTTAGCTTGTAATCCACTATGACCCTCAGATCCCTTTCTGCAGTACTCCTTCCTAGGTAGACATTTCCCATTTTGTATGTGTGCAACTCATTGTTTCTTCCTAAGTGGAGTACTTTGCATTTGTCCTTATTGAATTTCATCCTGTTTACTTCAGACCATTTCTCCAGATCATATTGAATTTTAATCCTATCCTCCAAAACACTTGCAATCCCTCCCAGCTTGGTATCTCAGAAAGCTTTATAGGTGTACTCTCTATGCCATTATCTAAATCATTGATATTGAACAGAACCAGACCCAGAACCGATCTCTGTGGACCCCACTTGGTATGCCCGCCCTTCTAGCTTGACTGTGAACCACTGATAAGTACTCTCTGGGAACGGTTTGCCAACCAGTTATGCACCCACCTTATACAATAAAAGCTGTGTTGTCTGCTCTGTACCAGCCAGAAAGCTCTATAAACAGCATTTCTAATCTTCATAGAAAGTCCGGTTTATAGTCTGGTTGGCGCAGGGCTAGCAGGCTCCCTACCTGGCTCTGCGTGGCTCCCAAGAAGTGGTGACCTGTTCTGGCTGCTCCGAAGCAGATGAGCAGTAGTCGGCTCTGCGCGCTGCCCCCACAGCTCCCATTGGCCAGGAACCGCAGCCAATGGGAGCTCTGAGGATGGTGCCTGTGGGCAGAGGCAGAGCGCAGAGCTTCCTGTCCCACCTCCGCCTAGGAGCAGCCAGGACAGGTTGCCACTTGCAAAAAGCCACCTGAGGTAAGTGCCCCCTGGATCCAGCACCCAAATCTACTGCTTCCCCCACATCCACAAGGCTTGTTACCCTGACAAAGAAAGCTATTAGGTTGGTTTGACATGATTTGTTCTTGACAAATCCATGCTGACTGTTACTTATCACCTTATTATCTTCTAGGGGTTTGCAAATTGATTGCTTAATTATTTGCTCCATTATCTTTCCGAGTACTGAAGTTAAGCTGACTGGTCTGTAATTCCCTGGGTTGTCCTTATTTCCCTTTTTATAGATGGGCACTATATTTGCCCTTTTCCTGTCCACTATCATATGTCATAAAAGTAGTTTCTAGACTGAATTGGACCTGTCTTGCTGGGCTTGACAGTCATTGTCAATTCCCATGACATGACAAGGTGAATAAGTGTTGCCAAATCAGTACATTAAGCATAGATCTGATCTTGTATTCCTTTCACACCCCATATTCCCAGGAAACAGCTTTCCTTTAAATAATATGAAAAAGACTGGAGCAAGTTTATATTGGTCCCAGATTAAAAAAACCTAGGTCCGAACCTGAATTCCTTCAATTTTTATTTGGTCTGTACTCAGATAAAACTTTCACTGACTTCATTGGGAGTTTTACCAAATAAACACTGAATAAAGTCTTCAAGATTTGGCCCAGTGTATCCGTCTATTTTATGAAAAATCCAATTATCCTTGAGAAATAGGGAATGTTAGTTAAATTTAAGGCCAAATCAAATACTTCCCACCACAAAAATTATGCTTCAATACTATATTTATTTACTTAGTTAGTTTGTTATTCACTGGAAAATGTTGGGGTTTTTTTTTTGTCCTCAGTGCACAATGGAGACATTCCCATCCATCCTTCCTTAAGGCCCTGCATCACAGCATCATTCTTAGCTGAGGAGAAATGGATGAGGGTTACTTTGTAAACCTAACACAAGGTTCTCTGCTGAGCAATGCTCATTGCTTTCTTCAAAGGCTGAGATTGCTGCCAGTTGGGGAAGCTAGAAACCGGACATGGAACCTAGGTCCCTCACATAGTAGAGTAGAGTAACATTGGTTGACCCCCACAAACTTTAATACTTCAAGCTAGCTCTAGACTTGCTCCATTCTAACCGGATTAGGCCCTGACTGAAGTCAATGGGACTTCAGCACAGGGTTAAAGTTAAACATGTTTAGGTGCTTCCCTGAATAAGGATAGACTTTAACACATACTATAAGTGCTTTCCTGAACCAGGGCCCTTGCTATTAAAATGAATCATTTCTGAATAGCCAAGCATGAGAAATGTTTAGCCATGTTAGCACTTATCTGTTTTAAAATTGAGGTTGTTGGTGGGGGGGAGAGACTTAATTAAAAAAATTCAGATCACTACAATGAAAATTTTACAGCTCTGGAAATGACCAAAATCATGAATTACTTATGAATTACTTACAGTTGCCGTCCATGGATTTAACTTTTTCTTTTCTGTTCATAAAAGCCAAGACATTAGGAGAGATTTTTCCAGCATTACCATGGAGCAGAGCATTGTTAGATTTGTGGCTAGGCGGAGTGATCTCCAGCCAGTGTCTGAGCCCACAGTCTCACATTCCGGTTTCTCTGGATTACCACTACACCACCGCTTTGCTCAGCAATGTCATCTCTTTTTCAGAAAATATTGGTAGGCGCTTTTCAAAATCCAAGTTAACAGCATCAAAGGGAAAATAAAAGCAAGCTGACATGTCTCTCAAGGGCATCTCACAAGAACATATAGGATGCCTCTCCTATTTCCATCTCAGTTTCATGTCACCTGTGGAATAGACTCAGGTAAAACAAAGCAAAGGCTGGTTAATGTGCAAAATATGCATGCCCTTAGCCTTTAGTAACAGTTAGTTATGGTTTTTAATATCATTATCACACACTCTTGTGAGCTATTTATCATGGTTACAAAAACTCTTGTTGTGTCCATGGTGCCATAAAGATGTACGCAAGGCTGTTCTTTATTAATAGGTTTATAAGATTATTTTGATGATGTGCAAGCTTTTCCCCTTTAGCCAAGGGGATTCTAGGAGAGTAATGATAAAGATGCTAGGGCCGCCCGGGGGGGGGAGGGGGCAAGTGGGGCAATTTTCCCCAGGCCCTGCAGGGCCCCCCATGAGAATATAGCATTCTATAGTATTGCAACTTTTTTTATGGAAGGGGCCTGGCCCCCGAAATTGCTTTGCCCCAGGCCCCCTGAATCCTCTGGGCAGCCCTGTAAAGATGAGATTGTTCTTCTATCTTGCATGCTAATACACTCAAAATTCTCATCGAAGTCACTGAAAGCAAATAGGAAAATGTTGTCAATAAGAGTTTGGAGTGTGTGAGGAGCGCAGAATCAGGCCTACAATCTGCCAACATCAGAACCACATGCACAAAATGTCATGTTTTATCTTCAAATGTTTGCCACCTAACAATCTGACGTTTTATTAAAAGTTTCAAAGAGAAGCTTGTCATCAGTGCATGACAGTTTAAATGTAATTTCATTTTAATTATTCAATTAATTTTAATATTATTTTCACAACATCTAATTGAAGTTAAAACCAACAGCAATACGTTTGAAACAGAAACACGCAGCACAGTTCTAGTGTTTGATGATCTGGTATATAAACTAGATCTTCCACTGGGGTAAACTGGCTTCAGCAGAGCTCCATTGATTTACAACAGCTGAGAATCAGACATTTACCTCTTAATTATTTCATAGACCTCAAGAGATTGAAATAGCATAAGGGAGCCTTTGAATCAATTCATTTCATGAGGAAACGTCTTCTGTAAATATTTGACCAGGAAATTTAACACTTGTTGGGCAGTCCTAGTGATCTACATACAACACGTGAGCAATCCCATCTTAGTACCTGGGGCTGGGAGGGAGTTAGGTATCCAACTCTGACTGACTCTGTTTTATATAGGGCCAAATCCTGCTCATCTTATTACTACAGAGTCCCATCAAATGTTACAGGCTTAGGCTAGGATTTTTAAAGAAGCCTGGGGAAGTTAGGTGTCATTGGAAGCCATTGAGGTCAGAGTCCATGGGAGTTGGATACCCAACTCCCTGTAAGCTGCTTTTAAAACTCCTAACTTGGCCCCATAGCATTCAGTGAGGCTGCATACAAGAGTAAGGTGAGCAGGATTTGGCCATGTATGCAAATCAGCAGCTCAGTTTAGAATAAATTAATATTTTGCTTGTGAATTTCCCCGACAGGAGGTTTTTACCAGCAGTGCTTCATACCTGTTACAGTAGCAGATAGTAGGGAATCGCATTCAGTGGGAATTTTGTACGCACAGGCAAAGCAGGCTGGGAACATTATTTCTGTTGCATTGACACTGGCTGATTTATTTGATTGTTTAGGCGACCTTTAGCTAATATTTAAAAGGGCACAAAAGTAACAATTTCAGAAATATTGGTGCTGACAACTTACCCTTTTTCAGGAATTATTGTTTTTTTTTTAAATTGCCTAAGGGGGCTTTGTGAAAAATCTACATTATTTTATTAATACTGAAGGATTTACTTGAAGGTAATCCAAAACTAAACACAGGGAGCCTCCAGCATAACAGCTTTCTGTCTTGTTTCAATAGTAATTGTCAAGTACAATGAACAATCCCTGTTTAGTTTTATTCTGGCAATAGCTATCTATCTATCTATCTATCTATATTTAAAATCACTACTGTAACAACTGCCTGTTTGTGATACGGGTCATATAGGACTAAAGAAAAGCAATTACCTGGATCAGAGCACATATATGTGATCTGATGATCCTGAACTACTCTGAGTCACAGGAGGTTTGTGTTTGCAAAGGAGTGTTATAACTAACTGAATAATGTAATTGCAGCAGGTTGTATTGCACATTGTTGGTTGCTGAAACCAAATCAGAGAATAGATACACTACAGCAACTAAATCAACTATTGTTGTAGGAGTGGAAAACTATGCATTATGCACATGATCTAATTCCCATTGAAGATTATAGCTGCCTTTCCACTGAATTTAATGGGGATCGAATTGGAGTTGGTGGGAAAACAAGAAAAATATTTTCCACATTTTGAATTCAAATTATCCCCTGTGATAGACCCAGGCCAGTTGGGTACAACAAAGTAGTAGAAGGCAGATATACTGGCCACTGGATTAGCAGTTTTCTGTTCCCTGACTGACCAGAGCAGGGGCTGCTCCAGACTAATGAGAACACCTGACTCCAATTAACCTGCAAAGAGTCAGGTGAATCCATTAAGGTAATGTGAACACCTGACTCTAATTAAGGCCCTTTTGATACTATAAAAGGGCTCACTCCGATCAGGCTGGGAAGAGCCAGGGGTGAGCAAGTGCGGCTGAAGGGCTGGTTAATGAAGGCACCCTCAAGCCATCGGTAAGGGAGCCCTAAGGTAAGGGTGAAGAAGGGAGAAGCAGGAGAGCTGTGGGGAAGTGGCCCAGGGAAATGTAGCAACTCTGGCAGTGAAAGGTTGGCTGCCAACAGCTGCTACCATTAGGGTCTCTGGGCCGGAACCCAGAGTAGAAGGTGGGCCCGGGTTCCCCCCAACCCACCACTACAGGAACATCTCCTGGGAGGGGAAGTCAGGCCCCTGTCAGGAAAGAAGGCTAAACTGTTCTGAAATAAGCCCTAGGGATAACAGAGACTGTGAGAGTTCTCTCACCAACCTCCTTGCTGGCCTATGATGAAAAGGGCTCAGTAGACTGTAACCCTGGCCCTAGAGAGAGAAGGACTATGTGGAGGGTTGCAGTGAGCCAGTAAGGCTAGCATAAACCGCCTAGAAGTGTGGGACCCACAGGGACAAGGTCGGAGCTCTGCCACACCCCAGAGAACGTGGGAGATGGGATGAGGAGGACCTACCGAAAGCAACACTGAAGGAAGGAATAGGGAGGAGGACAAGGAGAAACAGAAGATAATGGATTTACAAAAGCAAAAGCAAGATGAGATTTTGAGCAGAGAGATAGGATCAGTCAATTCAAAAGCTGCCAGGAGGTGAAGGACAATGAAGATAGAGTAGAACATAAGAAGCCCTAAGTCTTAACCCAGAGGAGGTCACTACAGATCTCGATGAAAGCAGTTTCAGTGGAGGCTGGACACCAAATCAGATAGGATCCAGGGTGGAATTTGAGGAGAGGTGTAACACAGGGACCCCTTGGTGCCAACTGGCAGAGGATACAGGGGGTATATAGCGTTTTACAGGCATCCCCTGGAATAAAGATGCATAATAGTTCACCAAAGGATGAGGTCTCTGCTGAAAGCCAGTAGACCGCTGGTCATCATAACCATTACCAAGTGTGTGTACAGACAATATTTAAGAAGTTGCATATATATTCTATAAATTATGTTCTTAATGTTTTGGAGTTAAGGCAGGTCTCATACCTTGGAAATGTTCCTTTCAGGCAGGAGGTAAGAGACACTTATTCCCCTGTTTGGTCATCTGTGTATTGTATGCCCCACAATATAGGCCTTTTTTTTTTGTACTGAGCCATAGGCAAAAGGAGAGATTGTGAAATCTTCATCAGAGGAAATGTACAGGTTGAAACAAGCAGCAGGTTTATGAATAAAGACAAAGGATGGAACTGGCCTATCTTGGTGGGCAAAGAAACGCACAGAATCCTTCACCTAGGCGGCAAGCTGACAGCATGTCTATCTCATGAAAGGAGGATCCCAGCCAACCTGGCTTTGTTAAATAAACTTGTACCTGACTTAACACTAAACATACCTAAGTGCTGTGTGCTAAGCCGCATGGTGATCTGAGGTGGAACTGTTAAGCTGGGGTATACTGTTCCTTTGGAAGCAGTGAATCTGTAAATACTTGAGTGCCCAGTGGACCAGGATCTTGACACTCCAGGGAGACAGAGGGCTCAAGGGTTGGAGTGTGACTATTGCTAACCTGCAGGAAGACAGCAGGACCTGCAAAGTCAAGAGGAGAGTGTTTATGTTGCCCGTGACTAGTGGAGTTGGGGAGCTGACCCCTGGCAGGCACAAACAATACTTCCTCACACTAAGGGCAGGTGGTAGTGAGATGCCCTCTCAAACCTGGATACCCCCCGGAAAGCATTACAAGAGGAACTGAAGGCAACATTTGGAGGTGAAGGAGAAAAAGGAGATGGGCAGTAGCTGGCAATGGAGAGGGCATCAAGGGTGGCATTATTTGGATGTGGGTGACCATAACTAGCTTGTATTATGAGGAGAAGGAACCTGATGGGAGTGAAAGTTTAAAGGGCAAGGTGAGGAAGTCAGGGAATAAGGGCAAGGGAGGTCACAATAGGTTTTCTGGGGCAGGTGGAAGGTTAGAGGAAGAAAGCAGGAGTGAAACCTCAGTAATTGTAAATAGAGAGGACTGCAGGTCAGGGAGGACGACAAATACTATATGCTTCTTTCAATATTATTGAAATGGCAACACTTTCATTATGGTTTCATTGACTCAGTAACAATGCAAGCTTCATATCATACGTGCTCTTTGCAATAGCATAGACAGATCAGATTCAAATGCATCTAGCAATTGAACTTATCTCCATACTGATTCAAGAGGAGAACATGAACAGTTGGAATCACTGTTAGCTTTCCAGGGGCTCTCTCTATTGTCCCGTCTGCCAGCCAGAGACAAGCACTGATTCTGAGTTTACTATCTGCTAGTGGCAAGCCCACATGGCTTACACACTCCAGCAGTAGCCTTCACATTAGTGAAGCTGCAAGCCGCAGAACACCAAAGGTGTGTACAAGTAAATACAAGCTGCAGCGGCAAAATCAGATTCAACAAATGCATACAGAAGTGACAGTTTCATTAAACAACAGCTCAATGAAAGGCAGCAGGAAGGCTGAATTGGCTGGTTTTATAAAATTATGAGATTTAAGGATTAGTTCTATTTATTTAGTTGAACAAGGTAATTGCATAGTACTCTAAAAACACTATATTTTATTTTAACCAAAATGCATTTTCTACATTTTTCTTTCGATGTTGTAAGGGGAAGATAGCACTTAACTTTTCTAACAATTGAACATGGCTTTTGATGATTGGAAAAATCTGCTGAGGGCGATAGAATGAAATCATTTGAAATACAATCATACAAATAATGGGTCTGTTTTTACACTGTTTTCAGTTCCCCACGAAATGTCAGTGTAATGTAAAGGTAATAAAAGGAATTACAAATAGATATAGACATACATCCAATTCTATTTTAACTTTTTCTTTGCAATTCACAAAGAATTCTTTCTTGACAATGCACTGAGAACTACTCCATGAAAATAAATAGCCAAGGAGGAATATGGATTTAATTGCTTGCATGGCCACATTGCTAAAGTAAAACAGCTGTGATCACATACTGAGATAAAACCATTGTTCAACAAATAGTTTTATTAAACATCTCTGTGGTGATGATGAGTCCTGCTCTCCAAAAAGCAGAGCAGACCAGTTTCTGGACCACCCATTGCTCTATGGGTATAACAGTGCATTCAGTTTTTGGGAGAGTTTGGTGGGAGGAAAGTTGCCTAGATGCAGTGTACTGTACAATATTTATGAAATGAAATTAATACTGTAGCTCACTGTTACATTAAGTTGTGCAACCATTTTATTTTAAAGTTTAAGTGAATTCTTTGTTAGGAAAAAATCCTGGCATCTTTATCATTAGCTGATGACAGTGGCAGAATTTCTGAAAGGACACCGTCATCCCAACAACAATGGACTCCCCAGCAGTAGAGGGGAGGGCCAAAAGGGAAACTAGGGTCAGCTGATGAAAAGGGAGCACTGAAAAAAGTAGGTATGGGGTGAGGTCAGAGGTATAACAGGAGCATCCATAGAGACAACTTGGCTACAGTCACACAGCAGATCAGTGTCAGAGCTGAGAATACACCCCAGAAGCCTTAACCCCCTGCGTTAACCTACTGTACCCCACAATCTTCCCAACAGGATTGAAAGTCCAGGAGAATGAAGTCCTCTCTTTATCTACAAAGTAGCTATAAGAGCAAGAGCTGTACAAATTTTCCCAACACTGAAGTTCTGACCTTGCAAGCTTTATTCACAAACACTGTACCTGTGTTTCAGCTTTCCAACAGAAATGTCTGTGAGACTGAACATTTTGACCCAATTGCTTATAAAAAAGAATTGGCATCTACCTCAGCGAGATATAGACAGGCTACCATGGAACATGCAGTTGCAAATAAAATCACATTGAAGTCTGGGACAATTGCAAGTGCCATGCTTAGTGCCTAGGGCTGGAGAGTGTTGGGGGTGAGAGAGGGAGTGCAGGAGGAAAAGAGCCATTGCAGAGATGGCCCTGTTCCTCTGCAGAGCCCAAAAATCTGCACAGACCCAAATCTCTTGCTTTTCCTTCAGAAGGAAAGCCATGTCCCACCCACCACCACCCAAATTAAAAAAGGCCAGGAAATTCTATAGGTGTAAACTCATGCTGTTTTCCATTCGCTGTGCAGGAGTAGCCTGTGTAGGGGACAATAGGGCCCTAACACTCTGAAACTGACTCCCTGTATGTTTCTAAGTATATTAATTAAAACAAGTAAGCAATTTCCAAAGTGTGTATGTGCATTATTTATGATAGGAAGGGGATTGTGGTTTTTAAAAAAAAACTGCCTAGGATACGCAAATAGGCTTGTTTGAGCTGTGATTTCTGATGCCAAACGAAGAACAGATTTAGGATGTGCTGGGAAATATTGAAATCAAACTCATTCCACAGCCTATTGATCAGGGTTTTTTTTGGTAACAGATCATCCACTGAACAGCTGCATGTTCCTCCCAGAGCTCATATTTAGCCCAAAACTTTATAAATCATTTGGAATATACAGACAAAAGGCCAAGCCCTCAGCTGATGTAAATCTGCATAGCTCTATTGTAGTCGACACTGGTTTATGTTAGCTGAAGAACTAGCTCAATAGTATTTAGGATGCTTGTATTAAATTTCCCTATTGCATTCCAATTACAGTGAGAGCTCTGTGTACTTTTCTTCAAATGAACAGTGATTCTCAGCCTAGAACATTTGTTTAATAATAAGGAAGGCTTGTTTTATTTCCCATCAGTGAGTATTGTCAGCTGTGGTGGAGGCTTCCCTCTAGTGGACATTTGCTCTGATGATTTACTTTCAAAGCTAATGTTCTCTATGTGTGTGTGTGTATATATATATATATATATATATATATATATATATATATATTCCTACTGTATTTTCCACTGCATGCATCCGATGAAGTGGGCTGTAGCCCACCAAAGCTTATGCTCAAATAAATTTGTTAGTCTCTAAGGTGCCACAAATACTCCTGTTCTTTTTGCTAATCTTAATTGAGTTGCTTTCTATAACCCATTAGGTGTCTGTGGTTTAATTTAAAACAAAACCATTAGAGGAGATGCTTGAGTTGATGTAGCATCAAGTGCCTATTAAAATGCTTCCTGAAGACATTTTATATTATGCAGCAGGCTCAAGACTAGTTGCTTCAAACTGTGAGAAACTGCAAAAACAGCTAATCTAGTGAATATGATGGGTACTTGAGTAACCAGTGAATTCGAAAGAACTAGTGGGGGACTGGCTGGTTCAGAGAACTGATACAGGGAGAGGAGCCCCATGTCTCTAGGGTGACTAGTCACTCTCTGGCCTCAGTTGGTAGTTATTAGGGCTGAGCAAATCTTACTGTATCTTATTTATATTTCTGTTTATATAGTTTACATTTTGCAGATCCTTCAGGGTCCAATTTTGCAGGTGATGGCAACAGACTAATTTTTGCTGGTTTGCTTGGTGTTCCTAGGTTCTTCAGAACCTTTACCATTAAGAAAACCCTGCACTGGGCCCAAGGTGTTATAGGAAACAGCCTATGACAGGACCTACACACACTTAACTTTGCTTTTTATTTTCTGGGGGTGGTAGCATGACTGCCCCCAAGTGGAATCTTCTGGATATGCTAAGTAGTCACTTTCCTCCCTGTCTTCCTTATTCAGGGTGGCTGCCTAATGTGGGCTATTTCCCTGCCTCTTTAGCTGTCAAATGTTTGTTCCTCTTCAGCAGCTGACAATAAAAGTGATCATTTTGATTTTATGGTGCAAACCGCCATCCAATAGGAACTGAGACCACCAATCCATTCCACATAGACTACCAAACAGCCATCAGGAGATAACTTGAGGTCACTGTTAGCTAGGGCTGTGTGAAAGATCCTGATTTCATCCAAACGAAGGTGGTCAGAGGTTTGAAATGGGCCTATGAATATCTGCATCAATGGAAGTTTGGAGGACCTGGGTTAATGAACTTTGGACAGTCCTACTTCCCCAGCACATGTACTAAACTTTTCCTCTCACAATCCCCAATGTTTCCTGGGTCTACTGCTATATTTTTCATGAGGTCTGGTGACCTGACCCTGCTTCTGTACCCTAAAAGGCTTTAGGAGAGTATGTCTACACTGCAATTAGACACCCATGGCTGGTCCATGACAGCTGACTCAGGCTCACAGGGCTCAGGCTAAGGGACTGTATTATTGCAGCTGCAGCACGAGATCTGTGACCCTCTCACCTTCCAGGGTCCTAGAGACCAGGCTCCAGCATGAGCTCAAACATCAACACCACAATTAAACAGCCCCGTAGCCCAAGTGCTGTGAGCCTGAGTCAGCTGGCGCAAGCCAGCCACAGGTTTTTAATTGCAGTGTAGACACACCCTTTGGAGATTCTGGGGTTCACACAGTAACCATTCCCACATTTTTCTTTTTCAGGAATTTCACCAAGACTGGGCTAGTTCCCCAAGCCTAACTGGATGAATCTCATTTCCTGTTGGGCAGATGTCCGCATCACAAACCAATGCCACCACAATAGCCTTTTTCATTGTCAGTCTCCCTGAAGAGAAGCCAGTGTGTGGTAAGTAAGGAGACTAAATCAACTTCTCACTCCTACAACTGCCCACACAGATACTTCTATAATATCTATGATCCAGAATTATAATAAAATAATAATAATACTTAGATTTTGCATAATAATCTCTATATATATTTCTGACTGGCATTCTGCTTTTTCCTAACATGGAATCCAGTCCTCAAATCCATACTCAGTCCTAGTTCAGACAATATTCCCATTGAAGTCAAAGCTCAGAAATAATTAAAATCAGTGGGAGTTTTGCCTGAAACAGGATTAAACAAGGACTTTAGGACCTGGTCCAATTCAGATCAGATCCAGAACAGTACAATGCCTAAAATGAACACAGACATGCAGTGTGCAATGCATAATCTCTAAATGTGTGAGTAATATACAGTCAAACCTGTCCTAAGTAACCACACCAGGGACCTACAAAAATAATTTACATAACAGAAGTGGTCTTCTAATAAAGGTGGAACATTATTCTCAGTACATTTGGGGATACAGACCAGAGGCTGCCTAGCAAGGGTGGTCTATTACAAAGTGTTATAACTATTTAATAATGCAGGATCTCCGAGCTTCCAGGTGCAGTTTAACTGACTGCATTTCAATGAAAGTTGTGGCCTGGTCCATTAATCCAATTATTAGGGTGTTGTTTTTTCTTTCCACATCTTCCCAAGTGGCATCAGCAATGATGTGATGAAGGACTGAGGAAAAACAAAGTAATTCAGGAAAATAGTTTTACCCTTCTCTCTTTCCACCCCTCCCCACCAACAAAAAAAGCTAAATTAGTCAAACAAATAGATATTTGTAAATAAGCTTGCCCAGTTCTAATATCAACATTTTGTAACATGTTGCATGTGAAGTGCCATTAATTCATTTTAGGGAGGATTTATTTTTCTTTAAATAGTCTAAACAAAGCTTAGATAATATTATAGTTTGGAACACTTAAATAATCAGATAATGGTATATGCAAATACCATTTGATAGTGAATGATCATTAAATGTAGAGTTGCATTACTGTAATTTTTACAGCTCTGTTTAAATAATAAGGTGTCATGGAATCCGGTGACACAGCATTTAAATGTTTCAGTAACTTCAATCTTATTTGTCTAATAATGGTAAAAACTCCAGTTTAATTAGTCCCAGTAATGATTCTAAATTGCAATTTAGAGCCTAAATTTCAAAAAGGAGTGGAATTTAACACACACACGCATGCGTGTACAAATAGTGTAACAAGCTGATGTGCACAAACACCATGAATATGCATGCAAGTTTGTGTGTCCAAGTGGCAAGCAATGCCTCTGAATCTGTCAGTTTAACAGTATCCTGCCGCCACCTGCACAAACAAATATCTGATTTGTGCTCGCAGTGGTAAAGCAATAGTGACCCTGCTATCCCATCAATTGCTTTTAATGTAATTCACATACTTCCTTTTTATATCTCCTTCTTTAGCTGTGTTCATTATGCTGGTTGGTTGCAGCAGAGCCAATGCCTATTTCATTTTATTATTAATCTGATTAATTAATAACATGGGATTGTGATGTCAATGTACTAGTAGAGGGAAGCAATGCCTGTTGCAGGGAGGATGGCAGAATAGACCTGTTAAAGGTAGTGCACAGGCTGATTTCCAGATGAAAACAAACCAAGACAAACTGTATCAATAGTGCAGAGTTATTCTCAGACAATATAGTTTGGAGTAGGGTGATGGCTTGTGGCCTGAGGGTAATAATAAACTATTTGCCATAGTTGGATTTTATCTTGTTTTAGTGGAAAGAATAAATGATCAAACTGTAGAAAGATTTGCTATTCAGATAATTTGTTTCATGTGCTTACTGAAAGAGGAGAAATCAGTTTTAAAAGCATAACTATCTTAAAGAAACAAGGTTTTGTACCACTTATGATAAATAGTATACCGTGTTGAAGACTTTAAAATACGTTTTCAATTCCTCTTGATTTGTATACATACAACATTGCAGATCTCACTATAACTCTATTAAATATGCACCAGTTCTTTATTTTTTAAGAAACCAGCTTCAATAAATTAGAAGCAGATGAAGTGAATCCAAATTAAGCAACTGATTCCTAAAGTCATAAGCTTGTGATTTTAAATCTTTAATGGGTCTGTGCAGTGGTGATTTAGTAGATTGCTTTATGGTAATGGGTTCCTGTATTATTTAGCATTAGCCATCCTGCAAAGGCTTTTATGGGTCTGTAAGGTATATGCAGCAGGTCGCTATGGTGATCTAGTACTTAAACTGACATGCTCCTTGGGGTTCTGTTTCTGTGTCTTTTACTTTAGAGTGTAGTTGTAGCTGTGTTGGCCCCAGGATATTAGACAGACCAAGGTGGTTTTATTGGACCAACTTCTGTTGGTGAAAAAGCTTTCGAGCTTACACAGAGCTCTTCTTCTAGTACATTTAACAATGCTTTGAATTTTATCATCAGGTAGCAGACAGGATGTTTATATAGCAGAGGGGATTTTTTTTAAAAGCTATTCATGTGAATGGCTGTATTTTGTTCATCACAGCTTGGCTCTAAAGGCTTGCAAAAATCCCCACATCTCAAAAAAAGAGGCCAAGGATATTATGATTATGTCCTACAAATGTGTATGCAAAATAGCTGATTAAAAGCCGCTGAAGTAGCTTTGAATACAACTGTCTGCTGACTCTCACTGCATAACATTTCCAGGACTGCCATTATGTACTATGTGCACAAAACCTGTAGTTGACCAGAGAACAAATGGGTTGCATGTACATCAATATTCTGAATTAGAATGAGTATAGTTTATTGCTTAAATAAATGTAACATAAGGCTATAGCTGGTCTGCATAAGCAGTAATCACGGTATTATATGTAGTCATGCATCTAGTGTCAGGACTTCGGAACTTTTACCTGAAAATAATGTTCTAACTGCAGCAATATAACAACATTCTTGTTAATGAATATGGCCAAAATTCAACCCTGATTTAAGCAGAATCAACTCTATTGCAGTTCATTACAGTCAATTGTATCACACCCATTTACAACAAGGCTACATTTTAACTTGATGGTTCCATTTGACTCCAGTTGACCCCAGCTAGTTGAACCCAGCATTATAATTGCAAAAGTAAATTTTAAAGATTTAAGTGCATTCAGCAGAAATGCCACTCTTTGGACCAATGGCACCACAAGAAAACTGCACAAGCTACAGAGAATTTGCTCAGACAAAATTTTAAACTACCATAAAGATCTTAAACTTTGTGCATAAAATCTTGGCCCCACTGAAGTTAATGGGAGTTTCATCATTGCCTTCAAAGGAGCCAGGATTTCACTCTGTATATTTTTCTGTTCTTTTTAGTCAAACATGTGACTTATGCACTGCAGACATTAACACAGGCCTGGTCTACACTAGGAGTTTATGTCGAATTTAGCAGTGTTAATTCGACTTAACCGTGCACCCGTCCACACCAGGAAGCTAATTAGTTCGACCTAGAGGGCTCTTTAGTTCGAATTCTGTACTCCTCCCCGACGAGGGGAGTAGCACTAAATTCAACATGGCTATGTCGAATTAGGCTATGTGTGGACGGAAATCGACCTTAGTAGCTCCGGGAGCTATCCCACAGTGCACCACTCTGTTGACCCTCTGGACAGCAGTCCAAGCTTGGATGTTCTGACCAGCCACACAGGAAAAGCCCCCGAATTCCAAGGGGCGGGGGAGACTGCGAGGGGGTGGAACAGGGGCAGAGTTTATGCTTTCCGGATTGCCTGCAGCAAGAGTGCGCATGAGATAGGTGCTGTGCATGGTCTTGTTCACAGAGACAGACTAGACTGTGTTCATTGTTCACAAAAATGTATCTTTGCAAGGAATTCACTCCCTTTTTCCCATCACACAGCTTCGACTGTCTCCAGACCTGCCCCAGACCTACCCCAACATCCCCCTCACAGAGGCTGGCGCAGATTAGGTGGCGAAAGAAAAAGACACGGGACGAGATGTTCGCTGAACTTATGGGCTGCTCCCGAGCCGAGGCGGCCCAGCAGAGCCAGTGGAGGGAGACCCTTTCTCTGTACCAGCGCTCACACAGCGAACGGGAGGAGAGGTGGCATGAGGAAGACAAGCAGGCGATTCAAACGCTGCTTGGACTAATGAGGGAGCAAACGGACACGCTCCAGCGCCTTGTGGATGTTCTGCAGGACCGCAGGCAGGAGGACAGAGCCCCCCTGAACTGTATCTGCAACCGCCCTCCCCCACCACAAAGTCCTGTCCACCCCTCACCCAAAATAACAAGAAGGAGGGGCACTAGGGGCCGTGAAAACTGTCACTCCACCCCAGCAGAGCGCTCATGTACCAAACAGCTCTCATTCCCTAAAGTTTGAGAATTGCTTCCCTTCCTGGCTCACCCAATCCCAAATCCCAGTTTCATCCCCCAACTGTGTAGTTGAGTATTAAAAATAGTTTGCTGTTAATTCCTTTTTCTGTCATGTTTCTTTGCAGAAGACTTTGTGTGAAGGGGGGGGAGGGGTTTGTTAATTGCATAGGACAGCTACCATTAGCAGGGTACAGACATGGGGGCAGGATCAACAGCAGGTCACACACACCCAGTCAGTAGGCACCCTGGTCGGTATGGGAGGTGGTTTCCATGTTCTGTGTGGGTGGCGGGGTACGTGACTTTGTAGCGGGGGAGGGCGGTTACAGATCTTATGCAGCGGTCCTTGTCCTGGACCACAGAGCCACGCAGCAAGGGAATCTGTAACCGTCCTCCTCCGCAACAAGGTCACATAGCCCCCGCACACAGAGTCCCAAAAAAGGAGGGATGGCAGGCTCCATTGAAACATCCAGTCCGGCACTGCAGACCGCTCTGGGAGCAGGAGCCTGTCATTCCTCGAGTTTACAGGCGGTCTTTACATCACTGCACACCCTACCCAGCACAGTCCGTGTCCCAGTTTCAACCCTGTAACGCAAAGTCATCAATAAAGAAACCTTTGTAAAGTTACAGTGGAACATGTATTTTATTTTTACACGTGTGTTGGAAGGGGGGAAACGGGGTGAACGGGGTATGTAACTGCAGAGGATAGTCAACAGTAACTGGGTAAAGAAACAGGGGCAGGTTCAGCTTCTCTGTAAAGAAACTGAACAGTCACAGGTCACGCTGCTCGCTGAGGAACCTAGCTTTCAAAGCCTCCCGGATGCACAGCGCTTCCCGCTGGGCTCTTCTAATCGCACGGGTGTCTGGCTGAGCATAATCAGCAGCCAGGCGATTTGCCTCAACCTCCCATCCCGCCATAAAGGTCTCCCCCTTGCTCTCACAGAGATTGTGGAGCACACAGCAAGCTGCAATAACAATGGGGATATTGGTTTCGCTGAGATCCGAGCGAGTCAGTAAGCTTCGCCATCTCCCCTTGAGACATCCGAAAGCACACTCCACCACCATTCAGCACTTGCTCATCCGGTAGTTGAAGAGTTCCTTGTCACTGTCCAAGGCGCCTGTATAGGGCTTCATGAAACAGGGCATTAGCGGGTAGGCTGGGTCCCCAAGGATCACTATAGGCATCTGCACATCCCCAACAGTTATTTTGTGGTCCGGGAAGAAACTATCTTCCTGCAGGCATCTAAACAAACCAGAGTTCCTGAAAACACGCGCGTCATGAACCTTGCCCAGCCACCCAACGTTGATGTTGGTAAAACGTCCCCTATGGTCCACCAGTGCTTGCAGCACCATTGAAAAGTAGCCCTTTCGGTTAATATACTGGCTGGCCTGGTGGTCCGGTCCCAGGATAGGGATGTGAGTTCCATCTATAGCCCCACCGCAGTTTGGGAATCCCATCGCGGCGAAGCCATCTCTGACGACCTGGACGTTTCCCAGGGTCACTACCTTTGAGAGCAGTAGCTCAACGATTGCGTGGGTTACTTGCATCACAGCAACCCCCACGGTAGATTTGCCCACGCCAAAGTGGTTCGCTACTGACTGGCGTTGCAAGTTTCCAGAGGGCTATGGCCACTCGCTTCTGCACAGTCAGGGCTGCTCGCATCCTGGTGTCCTTGCGCTTCAGGGCAGGGGCCAGCAAGTCACACAGTTCAAGGAAAGTGCCCTTACGCATCCTGAAGTTTCGCAGCCACTGTGATTCATCCCAGACCTGCAGCACTATGCGGTCCCACCAGTCCGTGCTTGTTTCCCAGGCCCAGAATCGCTGTTCCACAGCATGAACATGACCCATTGCCACCATGATCTCCACAGCGCGGGATGCCGTGCTTTCTGAGAGGTCTGTGCCACTCTGAGACTTCATGTCCTCACCGTGCTGCCGGAGCCTCCTCGCCCGATTTCTCAGCAGCTGACTGTGGAAGAGGTGGACGATAAGGTGCGAGGAGTTGACAACGGCCATAAGTGCAGCGATGATTGCAGCGGGCTCCATGCTCGCAGTGCTGTGGCATCCGCGCTGTCACTGACCAGAAAAGTGCACGAACAGATTTCCCGCCGGCGCTTTCAGGGAGGGAGGGCGGGAGTGACGGTTGAATGATGACAGTTACCCAAAACCACCCTCGACACATTTTTTCCCCCAGCAGGCTTTGGGGGCTCTACCCAGCATTCCAATGGGCAGCGGGGACTGCGGGAACTGTGGGATAGCTGCCCACAGTGCACCGCTTCCAATGTCGATGCTTGCCCTGTTAGTGTGGACTCACAAAGTCGAATTAGTGTCCTTAGTGTGGATACACAAATTCGACTTTGTAAGGTCGATTCCACAAATTCGAGTTAGGTAGAATCGAACTATTCTTGTAGTGTAGACATACCCACATAGAAGTCTTTGCATAGTGTGCAGCACAGTGCTCAAGATTCTTTGATTCCTTTGCATATGTGAGCACAGCCTGTTCATGAGTGCCAGAAAGGTCCAGCAGTCCTCAATGCTGAGTAATATCACCGCTGTTCCATTGCTCTTGTTCCCTCACCTGCAAGTGCATAGGGTAAAAAAGGAACAGGACATGCATAGAAAGTATGTATGCCTTCACCCTCACCAGCCAACAGCTCATGCTGAAAGAAATATCCCAGTTCACACGCATGTACAGGGTTAGTATAGCAAAATCATGGGTCACATTTTCAGCAGGTAGAAATCAGTGTAGCTCCAACAGAGCTATGCAAATTTGCTCCCATTAATGCTCAGGCCCCATATGTACAGCTCATATCAGACAGGCTAGACACTTTCACGGTCTCGTCTAAGATTTGGATACAGCAAATTTAAACTTAAGGTGAAGCCAGTTTTGTTTCATCCCAGACCATATCTTCATCTACTAAGAAAGCAACCGCTAATAAAATATAGAAACTAAAAGGTGCCACTCTTTCACATGTCGAGTAGTACTCTACTGCACCAACAGTCCTGTTGGTTTGAATGTAGGTACTTGCACAGAATAAGATGCTAAATGGGGTACTCTAGTGGTTCTATTTCACATCAGAGTGTTGATTTCGAAGAAAAATACTTAACACCTTGTGGTATAGCTCTAGCCTTAGAGGAAGTAAGGTCCATTTGCAGACAACGTAAAATAAAACCTGCTAATTGATTACTTCATTCTGTGGCTGCTGCTTGTTTTGCGAGCAATATCCTATTCCAGTTCCCTAAGGTCTACTTTTCCTTCCTCATAAACACTCAGCTCTCCAACTGCCAAAAAGTAGACTAAAAACAATCCTATGTAAAGAGTTTGCAGGTGTTAATCTGTTTACACACAATGTGCTGAGCACTCTAGCTCTGCCAGTTCCAAGCTGACAGTTATTCAGCCACCAAATGTTTGGTTCCTGTGCCTATTTAGTGAAAACAAAAGGATGTTTCACAGTTTGTAGGAGAGTGTTACACATGCCAACCTGGAGGGAAAAGAGTTCGAATCACAGCAAGCTGCTGAGAACAAACATACCACTGAAACTTTGTCTTCCGCTACGGTAGTCACCTGCTTTGTTTTTGAATACGCAGACTATGCAATATTAGGAACATATGCTGCTCTGTACTTGTCCACCTTGGGTGGTTAGCTGTGTATTCCTATTGCTTCTGCAAATGGCACTGATATCCACAGAAGAAAAACAAACTACAGAATATTAAGCAGGCTTTTCCAAAAGTAAATTTCAATAACTTTGTTACATAGCAGATTTTTTGGGCCAGGTCTTCAATTGGTGTAAACCAACCTGAAATGTTCAAAAATTATGAGTTAGGCTCACCACAAATCATGAGATTATGTAAAAATAATAGATTTGGTGTTCTTTTTATTTGTCTTGTGCTTTTTGAGCATTTAGCATGCACTGGAGTCACATTTTGAAGCTTTCTCCACAGCCACAAGGCTTAGAAACTTACCTTTTGTTTAAGAATGAAGGCTGAAATCATCATATATCTTCCTGACTCCAGGAGCTAAGGCTTTAAGGAAGACAGTAATTATCATGAGACTTGTGACAAAATCGTGAGTTGGCAACACTGGCATAACCCTAACCCCAATGACTTCTGTTAAATGTGACTTTAGTAGAGTTAAACCCATTTCCACCAGCTGAAGATCTGTTCCATTTTATGTTGGGCCTTTATTAAAGGAAGGCACAACTGTCCACTGAACAATTTAAAGAGAATTCTAACTCTTAATGGCAAATTTAACATGCACACTTTAAATTGCATGTAAACTCCATTCATGTGCCAAGCCTATAGTTTACAACTGTACTCTAAATGTCCATTTCTCATAATATTTTGCTTTCCGCTTTAAAAATCTCCTGTGCCTGTGAAGCAATAGCACAAAATGTAAGAAGGGGCTGGAAGACCTACATGTGCTAATATATGTGATATGGCTTCTGACGTTCCCCATGGTTCAGAAAAAATGCATTTAGCCAACGCTGGAGACTTTTGGCCAAAATCTGATCCAATGGAAGTTTTGTCATTGACTTCAACCAGGATTTGGCCCAATGTGAAGTGGGAATTTCTATGCATGTCTGTGGCAATTACGCAAAGATTTAAAGGGTTTGGGAAATTGCTATAAAACATGATAGAATGCTAGCTGCCAATACATTAATTACTGTTTTTCCTGCTGAGCTTGAAGGAAGGGAAAATATAAGAACAGCCATACTGAGTCAGGCCAATGGCCCATCTAGCTGAGTATCCTGTCTTCTGACAGTGACCAATGCCATATGCTTTAAAGGGAGTGAGCAGAACAAGGCAATTTCAACTGATAGATCTCCAGTTGTCCAGTCCCAGCTTCTGGCAGTCAGAGACTTAGGGACAACCAGACTCAGAGCATGGGGTTGCATCCCTGCCCATCCTGGCTAATAGCCATTGATGAACCTATTTTCCATGAATGTATCTAATTCTTTTTTGAATCCAGTTATACTTTTGGCCTTCAAAACATCCCCGCCAATGAGTTCCACAGGTTGACTGTGCATTGTGTAAAGAAGTACTTCCTTTTGTTTGTTTTAAACCTGCTGCCTATTAATTTCATTGGGTGACCCCTGGTTCCTGTGTTACACCCTATATATTTTCATGGAAATATGGTTATGATATGAATGAGATATACTTTATGCAAGATGGCTCATGTAAGGTATCATTGGAAAGGTTATGATTTACTGAATGTGTTTATCCAATTTGTATGGATGTATGATTTTTGTATCTAAAGCTGGGAATGTTGACCAGGTCTCTGTATTTCAAATGTGCTACATTGGATGAGACCAAACAATGTTACTGGCTTATTGAAGAAATACACACAAGCATAAGGATACACACAAGCATAAGGATCACCCCAGGAACTGTGTGCAGTGGAAACCTCTCAGAGATAGCTCTACACAATGGGAACTGTTTGACCCAGGCCAGATAGCTCTACACAATGGGAACTGTTTGACCTAGGTCACAGCAAAAAAGCTTTCCAGCAAATGGGGGGAAGATATAAAAGAGGGACAATGACAACATGAGGGGGCCTTACTCCCTACAACAACTCACCTGAAAAAACCTGTGGAACAAAGACTGAACTGTGAGCAGTGATGGTCCCAGGCTGGAAGGATTTTTAGCCTGTGTAAGAAAACCTGGGAAAGCCAAGACAGCTTGTGCCTTAACAATCTGCCAGCCTGTTTATCACTCAGGATGAAAATTTGCTAATTTGTATCCTACCTATCAAGTGTGTTAAGCTAAATATGCAGGTTTTGTTTATTTACTAAGGTAATCTGCATTGTTCTGTTTGTTATCCCTTAACCCACTTAAAATCTACCTTTTGTAGTTAATAAACTTATTTTGTTTATTTTTAAACCCAGTTTATGTAATTTCTAACTGGGGGGGCAAGAAGTTGTGCACATCTCTCTTCACACTGAGGAAGAGGGTGGTTTTTTATGAGCTTGAGCTGTGCAGATTTTTCTATGCAGCGCAAGACAGTATTATTTTGTGTTTATCTCCCAAAAGGAGTGTGCACATGAGTGCTGGGGGAGTCCTCTCACACAGAGCTGAGTTCAGTCTGTGGCTGCAGCGGGGTGTGGCTCTACCCATGTGTGTGTTTGCTACAAGAGGCTGGAGAGCCTAATTCAGCAAAACAGCGAGTGGGAACTCAGGTTGGTGGAGCAGGAGCGGCTCAGTGACATCCCAGTACATCAGGTGGCATCCCAGAATGGGGGTCCAAATTGTCACAGTGTGTGAAGGGGTAAAGAACACTCACTTTCTCCACACCATTCATGATTTTGTAGACCTCAATCAGATCCCCCACCTCCCCTTAGTCGTCTCTTTTCCAAATTGAACAGCCCCAGTCATTTAAATCTTTACTCCTTTAGAAGCTGTTTCATACCCCTATTCATTGTTGTTGCCCTTCTCTGTACCTTTTCCAATGTTAATATATCTTTTTTTGAAATGAGGTGACCAGAACGGCATGCTAATGCAAAATCATGTGCCTGTGATTAATGGCTTACTACACATATTTTATGTCCAGTTAAATACGGTTAAATAAAGTTTATTTTAAAAACTCCTCTAGTGCTTATCGAGAGATTATTAATAATCTGCAGGTGAGGTTGCTTGTCAAGGGCCATACCATGTAAATCCACTCCTGCTGCTTCAATGGAGAGAATTAACCCATTGTTTCACTGACGCAGACAAAGAAAAAGAAATGAGGTAACAGAGTAATGCTGCATTTTTAATATTTGTAAGGACATTAACCCTTTGATATTGCTGCTTTTGTCAAATAGGTATCAGAAATCTACCTCTGCTGCATAAACATACCAAAACTGTTTACTGATGTGCAGCATATAGTTTCTACATGCTGCACATGTTTCTAAGGGTCCAATCCCACAGGGTACTGCACACCTCCTGAGAAGGGCTCAGTGTTGTCAACTTCCACTGGAACGCTTGTGGAAGAGTGAATTTAATAGAAGGTGAAGATGCTGAGCTCCTTAATTAAATACAGTGCTTTGGTCTACGGCAGGACTGAGCCAGCTACTAGTAAAGTAAGATTAGAATCAACATTGCTTTTCCTTCCACTGAATGTATTGCTGTTTCTATGAAGGGAAGGGGAGGTTTAGGAAATTATTTCAGCAAAGAAATGTCATACGCTCTTTGAAACGCCTTTTGCTGCCTTTGAGCAAAATGTTCTATTGGCTGGGGTGAGTTCCAACAGAGCTATGATTTGTTTGATTTTGGTTAGTGCCACTTGTTGAAACTCAAACTTGCTTTTAACAGTGATCAGACTAGTGGCGCTAGGACACTTTTTATAGTGGGGTGCTGTTCCCCCCTTTAGCCCTTTCTGTGCCCCTGGCCACCCCCTAGAGCTCGGGCTGGGAACAGAGCCGTGGCTCCGGGAGGGGGGGATGCAGACAAGGGTAAGGGGGCTGAGGCTGGGGCCACAGCTTGGGGTGGATGCAGAGCCCCAGGCATGGGACCCAGGCATGGGACCAGGCATGCTGACCCTGGGTGCAGGGCCAGCAGCTCAGACCCCGGGCACGGGGCTGGAAGCAGAGCCCTGCATAAAACCCGGGGGTGCTGCTGCACCCCCTTGCACCTATGGATCAGACTATAATGCTGATTCACCGTGCTGCATTACTAGAGTGCAATGTGAGTGTTAGCTGCATGCTTACCAGTGTAATAATAATAATAATTAAGTAATGTTCAGATGGCCTTTATGTTTTTCTAAAAGAGAGCATGTATATGGGAAGGAGGGAGGGTAGGCTGGGGCAGAAAGTGCATAAGAGGGATGATGAAGTGTCACAAATTGAGAGGAAGGATGGTTAAGGCACTGGATAGAGACTCAGGAGATCTGAGCTCAGAGACACACAGGAAGTGTGTGACCTTAGGTAAATTACTTAATCTCTTTGGGCCTCAGTTCCACATCTGTAAAATGAAAGTAATAATCTGTCCTTTCTTCCACACTTTCTCCAGGCCACCCATTTCGATCTTTAGAGCAGTGGCTCTTAGAATGTGTTTGTACAGCACCTAGCACAATGGAGCCCTAATCTTGTTGGGGGATCTACCCTGATAATAATTAATAAAGGAAACAAAGGTAAATGAAAGAGTTGAGAGAGGGAATAGTCACTGACCTCTCAAGCTTCTTGCCTCTGAACTTCTCTCAGCTAATATGAGGAAGTCAGGAACAACCAGCACATCTTTCTCAACATAATTCAGCCCACAAAGTCATTGCATTCACCCACAGCATCTCGTAATTCCTGAGAGGCACTACCCTTTGCAGAATAGTGACACCACTTGCATAATGAAAATAGAGAAATGGGTAGCTGGGCTGGAATCAATACCCATGAAAAACCTTTAGTGTTCAGAGTTAATGTAAAGGCTTATAAGAAAAATATTCAATCCAATGTTCCGAAGTAATTTAGTCAATTAATTCTCCTGTCATATCTGTCACACACTAGAAGATGTGGAAGTTAAGATAACATAGAAATCTCTGCTACCCTCAGGCAATGAATGCAATTTTAAGTTATTCAGTTAAATGCATTCCTCTTTTAACAGTTGAGCTTTCCTCACTGGTCACTTGTCTATTTCCATTGGTACATGTTGAATCCACATTAATCAGCTGCTTTACTTGCATTCTGTCAGGCATGTAAGTGGCTATTCAATGCTAGTAATTGTAACTCTTTTTAGCTAGTACTGCAAAAGGTTTCTTCACTGCAGTATTTAACACTAAAGTTAGTCAAAACTCGGACTTTCCATTCCATAGGGAATTCTGACATTTTGAAACTTCCTTTTGGCCCAAATCAAACAAAAAGTCAAAATTACCATGGAACAAAAATGCTGAAACATTTAGTTTTGGAAACATCAGAATGACCTTCTAAAAAAGTTTCATGTTGATAAGATCAAAGCATTTAATTTTGACTATTGCTCTGAATGTTACATTGTAAACATGCAAGTTTAAATGATAACATCAAAATGAAACATTTTGACCTTATTGAAACAAAATATTTTTCTTGTTTCCCATCAAAAATTTTGAATACATTTATACTGCAATTGTTACTGTGAAACATTTTGATTTTGTCAGATAAGCACATTTCGATGGAAAATTGTTCCACTGGAAATTTTTCAACCTGTTCTCCTTAACACTGTTTTATTTTACAGACCAAGAGACTGATTCAGTCCCTTGCCCAGGCCCATTTACCACCCCTCTAGCATTGTAAAGGAGCAGAATGGCGCTGTAATGGGCCTCCAATGCAGAAGTACAGTGTTTGGGTTTTTTTGTTGTCCCCCACCCTCTTGTAGGACAGAACATTTGACTAAAAATATCATGCAAGATATAGGAGACCACCACATTGTTGTGCTCTGTGTCCTTAAATGGGGCTATAAATTCTTTGCTGATTTGCTGAAACGTAAAAAGCACTACATTGAAACACTGATAAATCTGTGCCTATTACTGTCAATGTTGTTAGACTAAAAAGCTACTGTGTAAGTTCTTTTCTCTTTCATGCAAATTGACTCTTTCCATATATTTAAATTCTGAGTCCTATTAGTTTACATGTTGTTGGTACTCAAGAAAAGGAAGAAAACATTGAATTTATGCAAATGTCTTGTTTTAAGACAACAGCTTAATTTATGATACATTGAAAAGCAACTGATTTACTTACTTGCCCAAAGGAACAGAAGCATATTATATAATGAACAGCGTGAGTACATGGGAGAATATTAAAGAAGTGTATCAGGGAATAGAATCCAGGTCTCTTGACTCCCACTCACTTGCTTTAAACTCCTGCATAAGTGCTATTACCATAATAGAAGCTGAGGAGGTAGGAGTTGTAGGTTATGGATTACATATGATTGTGCGTATTGACTATCCTCCTGAAGGTTTGGTTCTTGTAAACTATATCGAGAGGTTTACTTTAAGAATGTTTATTTGAAAATCCTTGACGTGCCATATGGATCTACCAGATATAATCCCCCACTGAGTGAGGAGAAAAGGGGCACTGGAAACCACTGCAACCCTAAGGTCGCACTGGTTGCCACAGAGCAGCTCTGTGACTTGTAGAGGGAAGGCTCTGTGTCTTATGCTCCTGTTTCCCCACATGAAAACCCTCACCTCTGTGTGTGAGTCAGAAGTTGTCCCATAAGGAATTAAATATAGTCGCCCACACTCACCTGCAAATGCATCATACAGTTCAAAACCACACCCACTCTGTTGCACTACCTACATATAACAGAGATGACTGAAAGCCATGATGTGTACTCCAGGAATACATCAATTCAAATGCCTGTCTAGGCTGTTGAAAACTAATTTTTTTTCCCAAATCCCACTATCTAGAAGCTTATTTCTCTGACTGATGGCTGTTTAAAGCTGAATTTGCCATTTGACACAGTAACAGAAAACACAAAATTCATGCTAAATGCAAGTTAATACTTTCAAGCATGTGGTGTCAGATTTTCTTAATCTCCTCCTAGAATGGTTCATCTACAGAAAAAGTCAATACTGTGGAAGAAGAACCGCCTATATTAAATGGAAAGGTATGAACCGGCTTCTTCTGCATTAGCGGGAAAGAGCAGCTTTTAACTTTTCTCAGGGAAGTTCAAGCTAAACTATTTCAGTTGTTGGCTATTGGAAATGAAAACATTGGGGCCTGATTCTAGGCTGCCTTGCACCCTATGGAGCCATTTACAATTAAGGAAAATGGGTGAAAAATGTCACCATTCTGAATGGGAGTTCTACCACTGACTTTCGTGGGAAGAGTTAGGCCAATGCTGAGCACTCTTGGAAATCCCACCCCAAGTGTTTTGTTTCATTTTTGAACCAACTCTAACAAATGTGTAGTATTGCTATATGCATAATAAACAACATTACATAAGACCTGAAATTAGAGGTCCTCTTGCAATTTTTGTTTGATAGCATTATCATACTTTTTTGGCCAGAGGAGCAATGGGAGGTGCTGGGTGCTGAACTCTTATGCAAATCTATGTCAATACCCCACACTTTTCTGCCTTTTCCCCACCTTACTTGCCTATAATTGAAATTTTCAGTGGAACTATATCTCTCGTACATCAATAGCATTAATTGAATTTTGTGGTGAAAATAACTATATATAGGTACATTGTAGATATTTCCAAGATAATTTTGTATGCTTCTTTGCTACATGATTTGTTCCATACTCTCTGTGTTACAGGATTTAATTCCAGGTCCTTCTAACTGGCCAAGGCCCAGGAGTTCCACCTTTCCCTCCGAGATGCTGCTGTTGGGGACTTTTTTACAGCTTAGCATTAGCCTATAGACAGTTTTATTGCTAGCCTGATTTCAGTCAGGTTAGCATAACTGTTTTGTCTGCTATATTTTCATTCAGGCCTATCACTGCTGAGCACCTAAGAACTCCTGCCCTGTGCAACTCATTCCTGACATTTGCTCAAATGCAAAGTCCCTTGATTTAATCTTGTTTTCTGTCATGTGGAGCCTCCTTTTCCAATCTGACTGCTCGCCATAGGTAAGGGTCACGCCCTTCCCGTCTTCAGAATAGCTAGGCAGCAGTTCTGCAGAAAAGGACCTAGGGGTTATAGTGGACGAGAAGCTGGATATGAGTCAACAGTGTGCCCTTGTTGCCAAGAAGGCTAATGGCATTTTGGGCTGTATTATAAATAGGGGCATTGCCAGCAGATCGAGGGACATGTTCATTCTCCATTATTCGAAATTGGTGAGGCCTCATCTGGAGTACTGTGTCCAGTTTTGGGCCCCACATTACAAGGAGGCTGTGGAAAGAGTCCAGTGGAGGGCAACAAAAATGATTAGGGGGTTAGAGCACATGATGTATGCAGAGACGCTGGGGCTGGTTAAAAGTGAGGGAGGAAGCTCGCCCCTGAGTTCGGTGTGGCACAACCCCAGGCTCTGATCAGGTTAGGAGCTACAGAGCCTCGCCCACCCCAGTAGCTGGTCGGGCGAACCTCCCAGGTGGAAAGCGGCTAACCCTGAACCCAGGCCCATTCCAAGCTCCGCCCACAGGCAGGTGTAGCATGGGATTGAATGGATTTACCTCCCTCTCCCGCTCATGGACTCGTCCCACCGGCCCCGCTCCGCGACTCTAGCCAATAAGAAGCTAGCGCTTGGCAGCTCTGCTTGCTGATTGGGGAAAAACAGCTGCCAATCAAATACGGCGGACGAATTGCGCGGCAAAGGTGGGGAATTGTCCCTCCTCCCGTCCCCGCGCTGTTTTCCCTCAGGACTTACACCGGCCCTGGGCTGGGTAGGGAAGATGGCGGCTTTGAGAGACGCTGAGGATGAGCGGGGAAGGTAACAGGCCCCGCCGTTAGGGCGCCGGCTGCCGCGCCGGCCCGTAGCGAGGGCGGGGCAGCTGTGGGGCGAGGAGGATGTTTCCCTGGGGCGCGGAGCCTGGCGGCGGAGAGCTTGTCTCGGCGATGTAGTTAAGCGACCTCCCCGCACGCGCGGCGCCGCCGGCCCCGGATTTTGGGGGGTGGGGGGTGACACAGCGATGCACTGGGGTCAGCCTAACTGTAGCCTAGGTCAGGCCTTGGGGGCAGGATTTTAAAGGGACTCAGGTGCCTGACTCCCGGGCTTGCCTCGCTGACACCGAAATCGCGGCTGGCTCGTACCTCGCACTCTCGCTCGTTCCAGCGCAAGTCGGGGTGCGGCCGTTTGCGGGGTGCCCCGTTTTCTGGTGACCTAAGTAGATTTTTACCAAGATCGCGCGCGCGCACGCCCACCCACCCACCCTTGAACTCCAGTAGCGCAAGATGCGAACCGCGCAACTGATTTAGTGACTCTGATCCCAGTTTCTGGGTGCACGTGCACAGAGGGTTATCCCTGCATGCCCCTTCTCTACGGCACTTGTAACACCTGCCCCTGCCGAGTGAGGGCACTTCAAGCATGTTCCTTTGTGATGGTAGAGCTCCTTGTATTGCCCCCGCCCCCCCCACCCCCCACCAGTCGTTTAATGTATTTATCCTCACCCCTGTAAGGTCGGGAAGTGTTATCCCCACTTTACAGCTGGAGATCAGAGGTACAGAAAGACTATGGGTATGTCTATTTTGCAAAGACAAACCCACAGCTGGTCTGTGCCAGCTGACTCGGGCTCCTGGGCCTGGCAGGGTCCTAGAGCTTAGGCTCCAGTCAGAGCCTGGAAGTTTAAAATGTCATTAAACAGCCCCTTAGCCTGATTACTGAGAGCCAGAGTCAGCTGGCATGGGCCAGCTGCGGATGTGTGATTGCAGCATAGACATACCCTGGCCTAAGGGTACATCTATGTTGCAGGTAGAAGTGCAATTTCCAGCTCATGTAGATATACATGCACTAGCTTTGAGCAGGCTAATATACTAAAAATATCAGTGGACTAGCTGCCTCAGTATAAACCTGTCCAAGACTTAGAGCAGCTAGCTTGTGCCACCACCTGCACTGTCATGGCGACATTACTACTTTTAGCAAGCTGGTTTATGTACATCTATGCCAGCTGGAAATCACAGCTCTCGCTTCAGGGTAGGCATACCCTAAGTGACTTAGAATTATAGGGACTGCAGAGGTCATCTGGTCTTAATCCCCTACCAAGATGTAGGATTTGTTGTCTCAATCTTATCTAAGACCACATAAAAAGTCTGTGGCAGAGCAGGGACTTGAAGCCAGTTTTCCCAATTCCTAGCATCTTAGCCACTGGTCCGTCCATGGACTGGGGGTAGTCAGTTGTGTTTTTGTCTATGTCCAAATTTCTTTATCAAGTTATAGTCAAGGTCCAGACTCCAGAGAAGAAAATAATAAACCTATAATGATAAGTAAATAAAAAGATGTGTGTCCATTCAAAAATGTCTGCTGGTCCCAATTTGACCCACGGTCTGCCCATTGATTACTCCGTCTATTGTATGAGCCTTGGTGTAGGGACTCTCTCTCTTCAGGTTAATATCAAACGTGTACTGCGTCACCAACTTTTTCCATAAAGATAAATATAGTAAATTCTGTATTCACAGAATTTATGTGAAGCATGTAAATAGAATTTTTTTTTAAATTCTAAGTAATGTTTTTTTGGGCAATCAGCTTTAAGTGTCATCCTTTCTTAATACAAGGGAGGAGGGTCTAAAGTAAAACCTTGTTACTTAAAATGTATTTGACTAGTTTGACCAGTCTAGTTTAAATTATTTAAAATACTTCATAGTATACTAATAAAAGTATTGTAATGTATATTTGTACCAGAGTAGTAAGTTCTTTGGAATAGACTGCACTGCAGTCCTTTGATATTACATATTGACTGAGAGGCAAGATTGTGTTTGCGAGTAACTTTGTGCTTGCAAGTAATCCCATTGACTTCTCAGGTGTGTAAAGTTCCTTGTGGGAGTTTCAGGATTGGGGCTTTCTTTCTTTTGTACTGTGCTTTATAAGACATCTCCCTAGCTGATAATTAATAAAACATAAGCATCATAAATTTATTCTTCTTAATTCAAGGTGCATTCTTCATGACTGTCAAGTTGCCTTGAGATTGTATACATTAAGTGCAGTACAATGTGCCCAATCCTGGTTTTGGCATTTATTTCAGTGGCAGTCAGGATCAGGCCTATTAACTAATATACCTGGTGGCATTATTCCTATTTTGCATATGGCAAAACTGAAAAAGAGATGTGAAGTACTTGTCCAATGTCAATGGCAGAACTGGGAATGGAATCCAATTCTCCTGGCTCCAAGTCCAGTATCCTTTCCACTGAACCATGCTGCCTTCTAAATGAAGTATTTTACAGATGGGAACCTGAGACAGAGAGCTTAAGTGTCTAGATGAAGATGTCATAGGATAGCTATGGCAGAGCTGGGAAATGAACCCAGATCCCCCAAGTCCCAATCCAATAGCCTATTCACAGAACTATTCTGCCTTCTAAAGGGGGCTGTCAGATGTGGCAGAACAGACTCATCTTCCAGTCATGCACCTTTAAGATTTTTCTTTGGTAACTACTATTTCATTAAAAGCAGCAAAGAATCCTGTGGTACCTTATAGACTAACAGACGTTTTGGAGCATGAGCTTTCGTGGGTGAATACCCACTTCGTCGGATGCAAGTTATTTCATTAACTGTGTCGAATATGTTGAGCAATATTGTTCCCATAAACACACTGAGCTGGGTGGAGTCTTATCTTAAATTGAGTCCAAAAAGATTTATTTATATAAGTGCACAATCATATGCAATTTAGAATTATCAGGGGGGATGGGAAGTTAATTCCCACTGTATACACTTTTAAATTAATATCTAAAAGGGGTTTTTTAATTGCTGTAATATAAAAACACACTATGCCAGTATTATATTTGCTAATGTTGCTCTGTGTATGTAGCTTGTTTATAATATAATATTATATATCTGGTATAATGGGGGGAGGTATAGCTCAGTGGTTTGAGCATTGGCCTGCTAATCCAGGGTTGTGAGTTCAATCCTTGAGGGGGCCACTTAGGGATCTGGGGCAAAAATTGGTCCTGCTAGTGAAGGCAGGGGGCTGGACTCAATGGTCTTTTCCAGTTCTAGGAGATTGGTATATCTCCTATTATTATAATGTGTTAATTCAATTAATGAGAGCTGGTTGCTTTTATATGAATCAAAAAATCAGTCCATGTTGCTTTGGGAATGAGATGTTGATCAGTAGGTTAGATTCAAAATAATTGCACGCTTCTATGGGCACAATATTTAGTTATGCTTACCTGATAATTTTGAAAAACAGGACATAATATTTTTGAGAGCTCTGATATTTGTAAATCCTAAATTATAATCTTTCCTATATTCCTAAGTAGTAGGATAACCATTCTGTTTAGTTATGGAGCATTTTTGTTTGTTTTTTTAGCAGAAGTATAAAAGATAAGGCCAAGATCAGTTTAAGAAAATATGATGTTGGAAACAAATTCTCCCATTTGCCACTAGCCAAAGCATCTGTTCTTATGCCTCTAATGGTTAAAGATGGAAAGCTGTATGTGCTGTTTACTGTCAGATCAATGAAGGTATGTGAACCATAAGGTCAAAGCCAACTGCATAACATCAAAAGTAAAATGAGAAAGTGTGTTGCAAGATTGTGCTGTGTGAAAAGAAAAAGCAAAGGAAGGAAAGCACTCAGCTTTAGTCACATTTACCATATTCTTATCCAAGTATTAGTCTCTATGTACAAATCTTAATTGTTACTGCATGGTTTTAGAGTCTAGTCTTCACGCATGTATGCAACCAAAATATCCATGTACACACCTTTATTTGCACACATAAACAGGTATTGATCATGTAAACAATGATCACTGTTATTTACTTTCCAGATACACAACAATAATGTGGATGTTTCTGTAAAGTCTGATACAAGTTTCTGGGTCAGAATAAAGGGGACTATTGATCAGTTTCCTACAGATTTTAATTAAAAAAATGTTTACCTGTGCAATAAAGTTTTTATCAATTTGATTCCTAAGTTTGTATCTAACATTACTTTCCCAGTCTCTTTCTTCACTTCTAGATGTGAGAACACAAATCTACCTTCCTCTCCATTTTGTGCCAGTGGTATCTTTCTAAAACTATTATTGTTACATATTGTACCTAAGTCTACTGTCTCTACTCTTTGATGAGTAATTTACCTGGCTGCATTTTCTGCTTCTGAGAGATGCAGCATCTCTTGAAAGATGCAATAATAATGTTCCTACTTAAAAATCTCGAGACACTGTAATAACTGAGCGGACACACAGATGGTAAATGAGCTTTTTAACAAAGGCTATGATTGGTTCATAGAACTCTATTATTAAAGTGAAACTTCAAATAAATATAGAGACATTACTTATTCAGAGGTATTTTTCCACTGTTGATTTTGGTTTTTATAATGAATTCTGTACCTTGCATATTTAATTCTTTTGTTTGACCATGCAAAAGTAACCATTTTAGTGACAGAGATTGAACAAGCTCTTTGGAACTATCTCTTACATGAGGGAGAGATGGCAAAAGGCCTTGAAATGTGGATATAAATTTTAAAGGAAAGTATACAATATAAAGCATGTGATGACAAAAGTAACTCGTTACTATAAAAATGCCTCTTCTTTTGTGTGATGCTGAAAGTGAGGGACCTAGACTGGGTAGATATAGACACCATGCTCAGATGTTGAGAGAGCTTCCTCACACAGCTCTGACTGCATTTCTCTTCTCTCACCTGAAGAGCTCTTGTTCCAGTTCTCAGACTTGTTGATTAGAAGAATCTACAATAAGTTAGAGTAATTTTGTGGACACAAGGATTTAAGGTGAAATCAGCAAACTCATGATACTTAATAATACTCCTTTAATTTCCAGTTGAGAAGATCACCAGGGGAAGTGTGCTTTCCAGGAGGTAAAAGTGAGCCAACAGACAGAGATGAAATAGCCACTGCCCTCCGGGAAGCCAAGGAAGAAGTGGGACTCTATCCAGAGCAGGTGGAAGTCATCTGTAGGCTTGTACCTGGAATTGATAAAGTAAGGTGTACCCAAAAAAACCCAAAACAAATCTGAGTATTAGGAAACAAGCTGAAAATTGCATTTCACTTCTATAAGCTTATCACTGACATTTCAGACCTGAAGCAATGAGTGACCTTTTACTTTGTAACAGGAATGCAGCCAGTATACTTCCTCTGTTCTGGAGATGTTTTTTGAGGTGAAATCAGTGTTAAGTTTTCAAGCTTCTAGGCTCTAGCTATATCTCTCATGGGAACCATTTTCACATATTGGAGAAAAGATATAAAGTGCTACATTTTCAAAGAGTTTTTTTCATATTTTTATTTATAGATAACAATTCTCTTGTATTAATGCTCTAATTTTTGTTTCTGTATTTATATATTAGTCTCGTTACTGTTAGTATTATCCTGCCAGATAAGAAAATGAAAGTAGTACAGGGGTGAGCAAACTACCCAGCCCACGGGATTGCCTGCTATGGGCCCCGCGCCGCTCTCAGAAGCGGTCAGCACCACGTCCCTGTGGCCCACAGGTGGTGGGGCAGAGGGCTCCGTGCATTGCCTTTGCCTCCAGGCACCATCCCCCACAGCTCCCATTGGCTGGGAACGGGGAACAAAGGCCAATGGGAGCTTCAAGGGAGGTACCTGGAGGCGCGGCAAGGGCAGTACACGGGGAGCCCTCCACTCCCAGTCCCACAGGGGCCGCAGCACTTCCTGGAGTGACGCAGGGCCGGGGCCAGGACAGGCATGCAGGGAGCCTGCCCTGGCCCTGGTATGCGCTGCTGCCACCCCGGAGCTGCTTCAGGTAAGCGGCGCCAGGCGGAAGCCTGAACCCCACCTGCACCCCAGTTCCCTGCCCTGAGCCCCCTTGTACACCTTGCACCCCAACCCCCTGCCCTGAGCTCCCTGCTGCACCCTGCACCCATGTGCACCCCAATCCCCTGCCTTGAGCCCACTGCTGCACTCCAACCCCCTGCCCTGAGCCACCTCCTGCAGTCCACACCCCTCCTGCACCCCAACCACCTTCCCTGAGCCCCCTCAAACACCCCGCACCTTCCTCTGCCCCAGTCCCTTGCCCTGAGCCCCTTCCTGCACACTGCACCCACAACCCGCACTCCCTCCCACATCCCAACCGCTGGCCCCGGCCCTGCATACAATTTTCCCACCCAGATGTGGCCCTTGGCCCAAAAAGTTTGCCCACCCCTAAAGTAGTATCTCCTAGGAGTACAGTGGAAACGTAGTATCTAATATTTTGAAACTTGAAGTATTCAGGTAAAGGTAGCTTTAAAGCACCAAAATTCATAGAAAGGACAAATCTAGCTGTTATGACAGTTTTTTCTTAAGTATTGTCCTGCTAAGTGCATCATTCAGTATATCGTTATTCATTATAATAATTTGAAATATACATATACATTTGAGTATACCAAAAATGTTAACTTTTAATGCTCTCTGTTACAGCACTATCTACTTTTGTAGTGTCTCAGAGCCAATTTTATTTTGAGAATTCTTAAGGGTGATATAAAATGATGTAATCAATTGACTAAAAATATATTTAGTTCCCTGATGGATCTTGGTCTACAAACACCTTTATTTGTCTTATTTGCTCTGTTACCTTGATATTTAAATACTCTATCCACATTTACATTCGAGTAACTGAGAGCAAATTGTGATCCTTGTGTTGGGAACAGTGACATTTCCTTGCTGACTCTATAGGTGATGATGGTTGGCGTTCATTGTAACGGTATGTGTCAGGTTTTCATATTTATAATCTGTATGAATAAGCTCTTTGTGAATGCCTTACAGTTTATCAGTGACCTCTACTGTGTGGAATATCAGACTCTCACGTGTGTGATTGTTGCCCTGTATTGGTAGCAGCGTGCAGAGAATATAAACACTGATGTGTGTCCCAAATGAGCAAGATGTATAAGCACCTGCGTAAATTGAAACACCTAAGTAGTTCCATTGATATCAATGCTAAAAAGTACATACATGCTTAGGTAGGTAATTGCTGAATTACAGTCTTTGTTTAATCCTGAGCTGATGGTGTCAAATTTGCAGATGAACTGAAGCTCAGCAGTTTCTCTTTGAAGTCTGGTCCTTGAAGTTGTTTTGCTGCAGGATGGCTACCTAAACAAAGACTGTGAATGGCTTGCCAACTACAAAAGCAGTTTCTCCTCCTTTGGTTTCACACCTCAACTGCTAGAACAGGGCCTCATCCTCTCTGATTGAACTAACCTCATTATCTCTAGCCTGCTTCTTGCTTGCATATATATACCTGCCCCTGGAAATTTCCACTACATGCATCTGATGAAGTGGGTATTCACCCATGAAAGCTCATGCTCCAATACGTCTGTTAATCTATAAGGTGCCACAGGACTCTTTGCTGCTCTTACAGATCCAGACTAACACGGCTACCCCTCTGATACTGTAGGTAGATTATTTCTAAAACGTTTGAAAAATACAGGACTTTCTTTTTAAGTATTTCAAACAAGTTGATGTTTTTTCTTCCTTTCAGGTGGGTTCGTTGGTAACACCAGTGGTAGGATTTATAGAGGACACATTCCAGGCCAGACCTAATCCAGATGAAGTGAGTGGTGTGTTTTTGGTGCCGCTGGAGTACTTTATCGATCCATTAAAGTACATGACCGTGCCTTATAAAAGAGCGAATGGTGTTGCAAGTTGGCTGCACAGTTTTGTATATGATGACCCTGAGCGTAAAACATCACTTAGGATATGGGGACTCACTGCACACTTTGCTGTATTTCTTGCTCTTGTAATTTTTGAAAAGAAACCTACATTTGACATTCAGTATGATCTTGACAACTTAATTTCATCCTCTGAGAAGAATTTCATGGAGGAGTATATGTCGCTATACGAGGGAAGAAGCAGCAAACTATGAGCTTGGGACTGGCACATAGGTGTAAACAGTTGGTTTAAATTATTTTTCAAGCTTTACTATTTGGTTTTCTGAATCAGAAATTGTCCCGTTTTAATGTCTACATTGGATTACAAAAAATAAAGTGCTGATAGATTAATCAGCCCTAAATAGACAAATTTCTTGTATTTATTTTACATGTATTTAAAGGTTCATTATATTTTTCATGGTCTTTGTGGTTAAGGCATTGGACTGGGACTCAGAAGACTGAGGTTCAGTTTCAGGCTCTGTCATGAATTTCCTCTGTGACCTCGGATAAGTTACTTACCCTCTGTGCTTCCGTTCCGCTCTGTAAAATGTGGATAAAATTCTTCCCAACCTTTGTTTCTTTGATTTAGAATATAAACAGTTCAGGGCAGAGTGTGTATCTTACTGTTTTGTACAGCACCTAGCATGATGGGGCTCTAATATTGATTGGGGTCCCTGGACGCTATTGTAATAAGGTGGCAGTGCTTGAACAACTTGTTTTTTTGTTTTAGTTTGTGGATATTGGAGCTTGTGCCCAGAATGACCTTCCTCAAAACTTAGCAGTGACACTGAAATATTCTCCACAATGTTCTCTTCTTCTGGAGGGATCACCCTCTAGGGTTCAGTCGTTTTTTATCTCTACTGAAATAACTGGTAACGGTTCCAGGTAGTGCCAGATATAATGCTGCTGGTTTTTGTGATGTTATAGCCTGTCCACTAGCAACTGGGCCGAGACCATCAGTTCATTTCATGTAGGCCAGTAAATAGTTGTCAGATGGCTAAAGCTTTTAAAGGCACTATTAATTTAGGTTGGATTTGAACTTGCAGTTTAGAAGTGAATTTATCAGTCTTCAGAGCCAGCTGATTTCCTCCAACATGCAGTGGGAGCTGAGGGCATTTAGGCTCAAACCCCCCTATTTGCTAGCATAGTGCTAGATTTATGCTGAAAGTCTTCTAATATACTGGGTGAGCATGTGATGTGGACAGCTGGCCTCTCTCCTGTACTAGAGTGTTTAGTCATGCCCTACTGAACAAAAATTGAGTAAGACCCCAGGTCTCTGCTGTCACAGCTCAGGGCAACTGCACCTGTGTTTCCCCTCAGTGGTTCAGCAAGGGCATCCGTTCTCAGCTTCCAGCTCCCCAGCCGTTGCCTTTCTGATAGAAGGTCTCTACCTTCTGACAGGAGTATTTCCAGACTGCATGGTTCCCTGCCTTCAGTGTGTTTCCCAGCCCAGACAGGTTGCCCAAGGATGCTTCCTTGCTTTCTCCCCAGTGATAACACAGTGACTGTCTAAAGTCACTGTGTTAACTTACCACTCAGCACTTCCTAGGCAAGCCTACTTTATTTTTAGGGTAAAAAGCATTAAAGAGAAAACATTAGAAACAATAAAATAACCATATCCATGCCAATAAGTTTACCAGAATTAACCCTAGCCCTAACATGGCTTCTGGCAGGTTCAGTCCTTCCAACTCTATCCTAAAGATTGTGTTCGTCTAGACCATGGGCCCTGTCTATTTACTGGGTCAGGAAGAAGCCCATGAGCTATTCGAAAACCAGGCTATTTTTGCAAAAAACATTTCTCTCTTAGTCCCTGGAGAAACCGGTTTGAATTGGCATATGCATACCTTTCTGGGGATGGTTTCTTTGGAGATGTTGCAAGCTGAGTGAGTTTGTCTAGTCACCCTGTGTTCTCCTATTTACCCTTCCTTAGAAGTGTATATAATTCCACAATAACACACACAATGATAGAGTTAGAAGGGACTGCACAGGTCATCTAGGCTAACCCCCTGCCAAGATGCAAAATTTGTTGTGTCTAAATCATCTATGACAGATGGCTAATCCAGCCTCCTTTTGAAAGCCTCCAGTGAAGGAGCTTCCACAACCTCCCAAGGCAGTCTTGTTCCATCGTCTTACTGTTCTTACAGTTAGGAAGTTTTCCCTTGAGATTTAAACTAAATCTGCTGTGCTGTAGTTTGAACCCATTGCTTCTTGTCCTGGCAAAAGAGAGAAACTTTATCCATCTTTTTTGTGGCAGCCTTTGAAGTATCCGAAGACGGTTATCATACTCCCTCCTTAATCGCCTCGTTTCCAAACTAAACATACCCAGTTCCTTTTAAATAGATTTAAATCTGAGTCAGGTTCTCAGGTATTGCAAACCAGTGTAGCTTCATTGAAGTCAAAGGAGCCATGTCTGTTTACAACCATTGAGGGTCTGGCTTATCTTTCTAAATCCATCTATCCACAGTTTCTAAGGAGTTAAACAAGGTTGCACATTACTCTTACAATGCTGTAGTATATAAATCATAGTTCAATAGGAAGTACCCTCTCCATGGAGACTTCTCTGTTGAAGGTGAATTTGATAAGAATAAATCATTCTGGTGTGATTAAAGTAGGAGGGCAGTCTGTTTGGTGATGACTTGAAATATGTTTAATTTAGCTGTGAGTCAGAAATCCATCATGTAAATGAAAATGGAGTGGTATCAAAACACATGCAATGTTTGGACACCTAAATTTTGAAGCACAGAAGAAGAAAACTCTCTGCTACCAAGCAGCCTCTAGGTTGCATGTTATGTATCTCAAATGATTACTCAAAAATGAAAGCCCTAAGTGAAAACAGATATCATTTTACCAGAAATTACCATGACTGTCATGTGGAAGATTAAGAGCAAACCTGGAACTGACGAAAAGAAACAAGCAGTGAGAGAGAGAACAATGTTGTTTCTCAGGAGCTCAGTCACTGATCTCCCTATTATCATGTTATAGTTATAGTTATATAGTTTATAGTTAGTTATATTACAGTAACATTCACAGGCCCCAGTTAGGATCAGAGACCTGTTAGGCTATATGCTGTACAAATACATATGAAGACACTCTCTGGCCCCCAAATCTTATAAACTTAAGAATTCTGGAGAGCTCTGCACATGGGTTACAAAGGCACAAATGTCGTTTTAGGCATGCTATGATGTACTTGGCAGCTACTCAGCCTGCACCCAAATTTTTGTAAACCCTAAATATTTTATTTGCATATTAAACATTAAAGTTCTTCTCTTTAAGCAGGATAAACAGCTGGCTCACATTTTCTTATTGAACTTCCTTGTGATTCCTGATGCTATGTTGCATTTGGCGATCATGCTGGTATACAGAGATGTTTTAGTCACCATGGAGCACTGTCAATCAGATCTACAGTTGATGTAAATCAGCACAGCTCCACTGCTGTGGAGGGTTCTTTCCCTATTTTCTTTTCCCCATCAAAAAAGAGGCACAACAAGTTCCAGTTTCATTCAAAGCATGAAACCTTCTTTGTTCCAAGGCCTAAGGTATTTCTGTGCCTCTCTGGGAGAATCATCAAATAAATGTCAACTACTTTAGGAGAACTGTGACCTGGGCTGGATTTGAACCAGTAACCTTCTTATCCCATTGTCCAATCCCCTGAGTTATCCTATCTTCCCTCTTGAAAAATCTTTTTTTGAGTATTCTTCTTCTAACATTTAATGTCATTTGTGTGCTTTTTAAAGGAGGAAAAAATATTGAACATTAAATATTTTCCTTTAATAATAAAAAGAAAGATGCATACACCTAACTGGAGGTATGCCACTCTTACTCCCTGTGCATGCTCTGTGTTAGCCTTACATGGTGAAGCACTGGGATCCAGATTCAAGAAAGCTTTCCTATTCAAAACAAAAGCATATAAGCATGTGCTTAAAATTAAGCACTGCTTAAGTCCCATTGAAGCCATTGGCACTGAAGCACACCTGTACATGCTTTCCTGAGTCAGGAACTAGATAGGTACTCTGTAGCATCTTAAAGTATTTTCCTATCTCATAAACCACAAAGTAGATGTGCTTCCAGATCTAACAGGAGTGAAATTCATTTCAGTGCAGCTGTTCTGCCCAAGGTCCTGTGCACCAAGGGAGGCCCACTTAAACCCCATGTTAAAATTTAAACAAGGCATTCAGCAGAACGTGGACCTTCTGCACTGGCATACATTTCACAGAGAGGAAGCTCCTGCTTCCAAGCAGTTAATAGCAAAACTAATAGGAAGAGACCCCCTGGATCTAAAGTGTTCTAAGTCTCTTTTGATGGTACAGTCCACTGCAGTCTATAGATGAGCTAGTAAAATCCCGATATATAACGAGTTTGTTTGACCTTTCATTTCTGTCTTTTTGTGTGCCCAACTCATCTTGGATCTGTTTGCTATTGTTAAGTCTATAACAGTAATTTTCTTTGACAGATAAATGTACAGTAGCTGAAGTTTGGAAAACATGAAAATGGATATTCTGAATTCAATAAAAAGCCATTTGTGACAAGTGATAGAGTGAATGTTGTCTCACTTCTTTATGTGGCACTTAACCCTCCCTCTGGAGTATCCATAACAGCTTTCTGCTTAGTAATTTGCCTTCCTTTTTTTTCTTTTTTGTCCATCCTTTCTCCTCAGTGTTTTGACTTTTATGGAGAAATATTACATTCACTGTGTGAAGCTTGCTGTCAACTAAGGCTTTTTTCCAGCTGTGACCTAAACATCAATTCAACTCCACTCTCCAAAGGTTCATAATCCCCACAGTAATAGACGCAGCCACATACTCAGTACTGTAGGTTGCTGTGTTATGTATTCTCAGAAGACTTTCCTGAATAGTCCAGACCAAATTTTCAGCCAGCCTCAAACTAGCTTTTACATTTGAGTGTGCGAGATCTGCACAAACACCAAATTTCATATGGCACAAGGCAGTTAGTTGTACAGTTGTCTCATTTTGACACTCATGCCTCTAAGGGTGCACAGGTGTTAGATTTGTGAGGGCAAACTAGTAAGTGACTTAATTTGCACCCACCTTGTGTGTCTGATATCCTGGGACTAACACGGCTACACCAACATTTCAAACAACAATGGAAGATACTTAATTTGCCAGTGTAATTTACTATTATTTATTAAACTAGCACTCAGAGGCCCATGCTGAGATTGGATCCCATTGTACTTGGCAGTGTACAAACACATAGAGAAAATCCGGGCTGAAAAGAGCTTACAGTCTAAATGGAAAAGAAGACAAAATGTGGGAGAAGTGAAGTAGTATTCTCATTTCTCAGATGGGAAATTGAGAGAGAGAGAGAGGTTGAATGGCTTGCCCCAGGCAATGCAGGAAGTCCCTGGCAGAACTACAAATTAAACTCAGAGTTTTTGACTCAGTTCAGTGTTTTAACCACAATGTCCTTCTTTCCTTAAAGGGGCAAACTTAGAGGCCACTCATGACAGGGACCTATAAATCCATAATTTGTATGTTTAAAAAAAATTCAGACAATGATTAAAGAGTCAAGAGTCAAATCCTCCTGGAAACCTAAAGGCATTGAGTCTGTTAAGTGATTGGATCCCTTCTGATGGTTCCTGGGTTCTGTGTGGGTTCCAGGATCTGCAGAATCCAACTACAAGATTGAGGGCCTTTGACCTTGCTTACAGGCTTTGTGATCAGGCACCACTACATTAGCATTATTTAAGATCATATTGTGAATGCCTTATTCATCCTAGTGAGCAGTTATTTAAAGTCCACAAGAACTGTTGGGACTTTCTGAAAATCAGGCCACTTATTTAGGTGCCAAAGTTGCGTTTAAGAGTCTAAACTCTTGTTTTTAAAAAAAAATCTTGGCATTGTGTGTATCTGATCCTGGTCCTGCTCTCACTGAAGTTTGGCTGTTGACTTCAGTGGAAAGAGGAGCAGGGCCTGTATTTGTACACATATAAAACTATTGGAGGAAAACATTTTCTAGGATGAGTCCTAGTACTATATGTCAGATAATTTTTACAGGCATATTAGAATCCCTTGAACTAAAAATGGTTATAATGGAAAAGAAGATGCCATCTTAACTGTAGTAATGCAATGGTGTTAAAATAATGCTGATATTCCTTTCTTTGGTGTGAAGCAATAGGCCATGCTTGCATTTCCCACTGACTACCCACTAGTGCAAAGTATTGTCCTACAAACTCTGCACTAGCAGCAGGAGGAGGACGCTGATAGTTTGCCCACTCCTCTTTGCTAAGGCAAAACTCCCATTGAAGTTAACAGGACAGAGTCGGGGAAGCAATCAAGAAGATGAAAATAACCTGAGCTGGGTTTCAGTGCCTCCAAAGCTGAACTCTGGCTATAGCCCCGTTAATGATGTCAGGGGAAACAGACTCAAGTTTGCTCACAGTGGGCAACATTGTATGGTACATCAGTATCCCTGCTGCCCGAAGCAAAATGTGCAGATTCCTGTGCACAGCTATTCAGAGCTCTTGGGCTGAGGTGGAGATGATGCACAGGACTGGGTCTGCTACTGCACACAGCTATGTTTATTTAGTTAATTGAGTTGTCATGACAACTGCTTCACTAAACTGCTACAGTGTATAGGTTGCCATTGGCATCTGATGAATACAAGCAAATCTTAATATTTTCTAGCAAGGTCAGCAAAGTCTGGAAGAGATGCTGTACATTTGCACGAGATCGAGACGCTCTTTTTAAAGGTACATCACTAAGAACCCAATGCTGCACATATTTGGGTGCAAGGTTTCAGAGTGGTAGCCATGTTAGTCTGTAGCAAAAACAACGAGGAGTCCTTGTGGCACCTTAAAGACTAACACATTTATTTGGGCATAAGCTTTCGTGGGCTAAAACCCACTTCATCAGATGTATGGAGTGAAAAATACAGTAAACAGTATATATATGAAAAGATCGGAGTTGCCTGACCATGTGGCGGGGAGGGTCAGTACTAACAAGGCCAATTCAATTAAGGTGGAAGTGACCTATTCTCAAAAGTTGATTACTCTTGGTGCTAACAAGGCCAATGCAATCAAGATGGACGTCGCCCATTTCCAAGAGTTGACAAGAAGGTCTGAGTATCAGCAGAGGGAAAATTATTTTTGTAGTGACCCATCCACTTCCACTCTTTATTCAGGCCTAATTTGATGGTGTCCAGTTTGCAAATTACTTCCAGTTCTGCAGTTTCTTGTTGAAGTCTATTTTTGAAGTTTTTTGATGAAGAATTGCCACTTTTAAGTCTGTTGTTGGGTGTCCGGGGAGATTGTAACATTCAAAACTAGTAGGAGAGCACTTCAGTTCTTGATGTCTGATTTGTGTCCATTTATTCTTTTGCATAGAGACTGTCCAGTTTGGCAGAGGGGCATTGCTGGCACGTGATGGCATATATCACATTGGTAGATGTGCAGGTGAACAAGCCCTGATGGTGTGGCTGATGTGGTTAAGTCCTATGATGATGTCCCTTGAATAGATATGTGGACAGAGTTGGCAACAGGGTTTGTTGCAGGGATTGGTTCCTGGGTTAGTGTTTTTGTTGTGTGGTGTGTAGTTGCTGGTGAGTATTTGCTTCAGGTTGGGGAGCTGTCTGTAAGTGAGGACTGGCCTGTCTCCCAAGGTCTGTGAGAGTGAGGGATCGTCCTTATGGGTAGGTTGGATCCTTGATGATGCGCTGGAGAGGTTTTAGTTGGGGGCTGTAGGTGACAGCTAGTGGCATTCTGTTAATTTCTTTGTTGGGCCTGTCCTGTAGTAGGTGACTTCTGGGTACTCTTCTGACTCTGTCAATCTATTTCTTCACTTCACCAGGGAGATATTGTAGTTTTAAGAATGCTTGATAGAGATCCTGTAGGCGTTTGTCTCTGTCTGAGGGATTGGAGCAAATGTGGTTGCATCTTAGAGCTTGGCTGTAGACAATGGATCGTGTGATGTGGTCTGGATGAAAGCTGGAGGCATGTAGGTAAGTAATAGTGGTCAGCAGGTTTCCAGAATAGGGTGGTGGTTATGTGACCACCCCTTTTTGCACTGTAGTGTCCAGGAAGTGGATCTCTTGTATGGACTAGTCCAGGCTCAGGTTGATGGTGGGGTGGAAATTGTTGAAATCCTGGTGGAATTCAAGGGCCTCCTTCCCATGGGTCCAGATGATGAAGATGTCATCAGTGTAGTGCAAGTAGAGTAGGGATGCTAGGGGACAAGAGCTGAGGAAGCGTTGTTCTAAGTCAGGGGTAGGCAACCTATGGCACACGTGCCGAAGGCAGCACGTGAGCTGATTTTCAGTGACACTCACACTGTGCAGGTCCTGGCCACCGGTCCAGGGGGCTCTGCATTTTAATTTAATTTTAAATGAAGCTTCTTAAACATTTTAAAAACCTTATTTACTTTACATAAAACAATAGTTTAGTTATATATTATAGACTTATAGAAAGACCTTCTAAAAACGGTAAAATGTATGACTGGCACACAAAACTTTAAATTAGAGTGAATAAATGAAGACTCGGCACACCACTTCTGAAAGGTTGCTGACCCCTGTTCTAAGTCATCCATAAAAATGTTGGCATACTGTGGGGCCATGCAGGTACCCACAGCAGTGCGACTAACTTGAAGGTATAAATTTTCCCCAAATCTACTCAAAGTAATGGTTTGCAGTATCAGGCTGAATTAACCTAAAACATTATCAGAACAAGGTCCTGATCCTGCTCCCAGTAAATGAATGGAGCTTGTGTTTACACAGCACAATGAGAGCAGGAATTATAGGATATTTACAGTGTTAAGAAAGAGAAGCTTGAAAAAATAAAGATCAGTGGTACACTTCCTGCATAATAGACTAGTCCTAAAGGCAAAATGCCTTGAGAATGTGAGCTGTTAAATAAATAAAGTTAGTATAAAGTTTGCAATGCAAGTGTTTGACAGGCCAGAACTTTTTACTTTCTCACGTTAAATAGGACATTTCACCTCTATCTGTGTTCAGTGAATATCAAGACTAAAAGCTCTGACTCTTAAAGAAGCTGATTTCTCATCTTTAGGCATGTTCCAATTTCTACTATATTTCACATCAGGCTCCAGGCTAGATTAGCTCTTCCATTTCATCCAGGAGAGTTGGCATTTCATCTTGTAGCCCATGAAATACAAAACACTTGAGCAGAGATGTTCTTAACAAGAAGATAAGCTAGTAATGAATCTTAAAAGATTGATGTGCTTATACAGACGTCTGAGTATATAATATGAATGACTGCTCAATGTTATAAGTATTGTAGCCTGAAGAAGATAAAGATGCCTTTAAATTTATGATGCAAAGAATAAAATCTCATAATTGTTCACATTAAATGAATATTGTTTCATTTTTTAAAGGGCACTAGGAATTATAGTGATAACACTTCCCATTGAATACAATGCAACTTATATATCATTGTCTTGGCACAAGTGAGCATGTATCCATATCTTGTCATTTGCATTCTTTGTAAAGCTCAGTCCCAGTTTTGAATATTTACATTTCAAGTCCATAGCTAGAAAGCTTGAAAAATTGGTGATGAGGCCACTCCTTTGTTAAGGCTATGAAGGGAAGCAGCATTCCTTGTTGACTAAAGACTGGGAGTCAGGATTCACAGGTTCCATTTCAAGCTCTGCCACTGATTTGCTCTGTAGGCATTTCATGTAGCTGGAAATGTTGCCCTATGTCTATGGGTGTGGAGGTCACATCAGCAGTAGAATTGATGTGGGTCTGCTGTGCAAAATGAGGTGTACATCTCTGTCTGGCAGTATTTGAGAGCAAGTGCAGAGGACAGTGGGTCTGCCATAATGCATATTCTACAGTTCTTTCCCATCTGCTCCCTGGAGGGGTGCATGCTAGGGTTACAGAAGCTGCAGTCATTTGGTAGAGTACCCCTCACAGAATTGCTCTGCCCTGGAGGGAGAATTCCTCTTCTCCCCATTCCTCTGACAGAGAACCCCAGCTGAGATACTCAGGCTGGGAACTGGGGACGCAATGTGGACCTTAATCTCTCTGTGCCTCAGCTTGCTCATAAATAAGATAGATGTGGCAATACTGTGTTGTGAAGATTATTTAATTATTCTGTGTAAAGCATCAAGAGTTCCTTGGCTGGGAAGCAGTGGCAGGCACAAAGTTATTATTACTTATTGTTATTGGAAATCATCTCTCTTTCTCATTAACTTTTGTTATTCCATTTCTGGTGTCATCCACTAGCAATATGGGCTGTGATTGATGTGACTTTCCTTCAGAACCTTTGCTAAATTCTTTGAGGCTCCTTAGGGTATGTCTTGACTGCAGCCGGGAGTGAAATTTCGAGCACAAGTAGATAGACTTGCACTAGCTCAGGGATCGGCAACCTTTCAGAAGTGGTGGGCCGAGTCTTCATTTATTCACTCTAATTTAAGATTTCGCGTGCTGGTAATACATTTTAACATTTTTAGAAGGTCTCTTTCTATAAGTCTATAATATAGAACTAAACTATTGTTATATGTAAAGTAAATAAGGTTTTTAAAATATTTAAGAAGCTTCATTTAAATTTAAATTAAAATTCAGAGCCCCCCGGACTGGTGGCCAGGACCCAGGCAGTGTGAGTGCCACTGAAAATCAGCTTGTGTGCCACCTTCGGCACCCATGCCATAGGTTGCCTACCCCTACACTAGCTCAACCTGAGCTAAAGCACTAAAAACAGCTGTGTTGATGTGCTGGCACTGGCAGCAGCTCAGGTTAGCCACCCCAGTCCAAGCCCACCCAACCTTCTGCATCTGAGCTTGGGTGGCTAGCCTGAGCCACCGCCTGCACTGTAACATTCACATTGCTATTTTTAGCACACTAGCTCAAGCTGAGCCATCACAAGTCTGTCTGCCCGGACTGCAGATCACACCTCCTAGCTGTAGCGTTGACATTGCCTCGCAGATTTTGACAGTTGACTCATTTTTTCACTGTCTATTCTCATCACATAATTCATCCATTGCCTGACCATTCAGGAGTCCTGGTAACAGCTGCTCTGTTCAGTTATTAATATATAGCTTTTGAAATCTCCTGCAGAGACTGGCTATGGTTACTAAACTTTCTTTGATACAGTCTGCATCTGGGGCAGCACTCAAGAAAGCATTGTTCAGTTTCTCTGATTGTTCTCAGCTGCATCACCTCGGCCATCTGAACTCTCATCCTGCTATTTATAGGTCTCTATATGCCTTACAAGAGCTTCTCATTTGGCTATAAAGACCAACCTTTTCAAAAGTCATTAGTGATTGTTCTCTGAGTGCTTGTCTACTAGATTCCACTTTGGTGCATATGTGCCCCATACGTATGAGATTGGATTCTTTTGGCCAGCAGTGTCTGTTGGAGCTGTGCTGCACCCTACATGCCCTCATGCCTCTAGGATCCACAGATGCTCCCAAGGACATAAAGGGTAGAGCAAGCCCAAGCACCAGTCAGTTCATCCTTACTGCCCATGGCAGTGAGATGGAACTCCTGCAGTGTCACTTCGGTGTGCACTATGCATTTTTTCTTATGGTAGTTAATAATATTATATTATTATACATTCATTGGCATTTACAAACAAACAAAAACAAAAATCACCTTTTTCAATCAGATCTCCAAGTACTGGGATCTAGATACTAGCTGAAACAAAGTCCCCTGAGTTCACAAGTTGCTGCTCTTGTGACATGGCTATCCTGCTTAATGATGGGCAGTCAAGGTGCCTTTTTTGCCTTGGAGAGGGGCACACCCCTCATCAGTGCTCAATCTGTTGCTCCTTCTCCAAGAGGACACAGAAAGTGAGAGAGGCCCATCAAACTTTGTCTCAAAGAAAGCCTCAGAACCTGATGCCAGCTCACCTGCGGCTAGTTCACCCTCTCAGGTGCCTAATCAAGTTAGGCAAAGACCTCATCAGGCTGCTGTTTTCCCTCATGATCTTCAGCCAAAAGGTAGTTCATTGTCCAAATAGAGTCCTTCTGACACCTCAGCATAGATCAGTAACTGGGTACCCAAGGTACTGCCTGAAGCCATAGTCCACATTGCCCCTAGTACTGACCTCTCAGTACTGATATAAACACATTCAGTGCTGACAGCTCCAGTGCTGATGGCTCCAGCCCCTATGGTGCAGAAGCTTTTGGCAGTGACTTTCTCAGCAATGAAGATGTCCTCAGTACTGAATGATCTTGCAGTGGCACACACCCTTGCTTTCCTCTTCTGCCATTAGATGACCTTCTACTTCAGTATCTCTCACTAATACCATTATGACACCAGTGAGGTCTTTGGCTCAGGTTGTATGTGGGATTCAAGATTGACCTAGGACACCAGACGGTAGATCCCTGTTTGGAGAAAGAATATGCATTTTCTTCCTTTCCTTCTGAGCATAGTAGGGAGCCTAGAAAATGGTGGGGTGAATTGTCCGTCTCTGCCTTAGGGAAGAGCCTGCATTGTCTCTCTCTGAGATTGGGTTCTTGTGTGATATTCTTCTGAATTTTAAGAAATAAAGTACTGTTACATTGCAACCTTCTAACATGAGTACTTTGTTTTTATCTGACTTCTCTGTGTAGGCTGTGAACATTAGACTCTAATGCTATTTCAGTGATTGTCTGACATTTACTTGGCTAGTACAGATGTCAACATGCCTTAGTAACTAAACCCATCATCTCTTCAACACACCTAAGCCCTAAAGACAGCGAGGCAGAAAAGGTGACACTCAGTCTTCTTTCAGCGTGCAGCATGCATTGCTATCAGCAAACTAGCTCCATTTCTGACAATGTCAGTTTTCAATTACCTTTCTGTATGGTGAAATATAGCTAGAGATGCAATGTATAAAATGCATAAAAGTCCAAAATGTGTACTGGCAATCCACAGAAGTATTATAAACAGGTAGAGGGCATATAGTAATAATACAAGCTTCCACGTGATTCCTTGCCAACATGCGTTAACCATAGCCTGAAGGGGTCACCTTTGTGTATAGAATAGTTCATAATCATTCAGTTCTAGTTCACATCAATTAACTTACCCATCTGCTGAAACCACTAAAAAGGAGGCCAGTTTTAGAAGTGATGTAGGCACCTGTCCACTCTGTCGTAAATTGAACCTACCAACTTGTTTGTCATCAAACTCTGAGAGCTTTTGGTTTTACTAGTCTGGCAAGAGCTAACCCAGCAGCAGAAAGGTTATAAAAAACTCCATAGCAAGTCACCAGTTCTCAGAGTAATCCAATCCCGAAAACAAAAATCCTTCTTATCACCTATCAGGATGTGAAGAAGAGTACACCGGCATCTACAGCTACTGTAGCAAAACCAATGATACATGGCTGAGTTGTGAAGCAGCAACCTACTATAGAGCTCAGTAAAACACATTTAAAGATCGCAGGAAAGATTGTCCCCCGCTATCCTGACTTCCATTCACCAGTGGGGTGTAAGGGCTGTAAAGGCACCACAAATACCCATGGCTCTGTATGGAATATATGAGACACTTTATGATATCATTGATATCATTATTGTAAAATTGCAAGGAATCTTACCAGATATGCCATGTAAGGTGTCCGTGAAAATGTTATGATTTGCAAAGTATGATCATCTTGGTTTTTTGTTTGTATCACCTTTGTATTATGAGTTATAGATATGTAGGGTGTATGTATTTCCAAACTTGTGCTGTGTTTCTGGGTGACACCTCCAGACAGATTGGCATCAGCACTAGGCCCGCTTGATGGCCCATCCAGGGACATCAGCTGTACAGTGAACCCATTGCAAGAAGCCAAGAACTATACCTTATGACTCAGCAAGGCATGCAGAGGCATGCCTATTGAGATAACTCTAAGACCTTTCAATGCCATATGCTGGGAAGCTTTTATGTGAAACAAAGGAAGTACCAGATACGTGGCAAAAGGACTATAATGGGCAGATGCATCATCTCCATCTTGTCTTCAATCCTGCTTCTTGTCTTCAGTCCTGCTTCTTACCTCTGGAGCAACTTCTCTACAAACTGAAGCTCTGAACAAAGGACTGAATGACCCATGTAAGCTCCAGAAGGACTTTCAAGCCAGCAAACTAACCAATACTGCTAAGATCCTGATATATGGACTTCGAAGTCTTTGTATGTATGTTACTGCTTTACCATTTAGCAACTCTCTTCTTGTTCTTTCTTTATAATAAACCTTTAATTTTAGGCACCAAAGGATGGGCTGGCAGCATGGCATTTTGGGTAAGATCCAACTTAATATTAACTGGCAGTGTGGCTGGCCCTTTGGAATCAGAAGAACATTTTGTATAGTGAGCAGAGTTTTAAAATAGCTTCTCACTGTACTCGACCTAGATGCTGATTGGGAACCAGAGAACTGGAATGCAATAAGGGGGCTGTGTAATTTCTTTTTTTGCTTCTTGATAACCAGCGTGGTGGGGATCAGAAGCACAGTTTGTGACTGTTTGGGGAGTTTAACTTCAGTGTTACCCACTAGTCTTGGGCAGGGCCGGCTCCAGCGTTTTTGCCACCCCAAGCAGCAGGAAAAAAAAAAAAAAGCTGCAATCGGCGGCACTTCTGCGGCAGCTCTACCGCTGCCGCTTCATTCTTCGGCGGCAGTTCCTTCCCTCCGAGAGGGACTGAGGGACCCACCGCCAAAGAGCCGGACGTGCCGTCCCTTTCGGTTGGCCACCCGAAGCACCTGCTTCCTGCGCTGGTGCCTGGAGCCGGCCCTGGTCTTGGGAGTAACTGCTCTTCTTTTTGCAGCCTGCCTTGACCTTGGCATTACCAGTGAGGGCTGCCCCAGGCACACTGGGTCACAAGAGAATTTCCTCAGTACAGGCACAGTAGGGCTTCCATAAATCCTGTTCCCTCCCACTCAAAAGCCTCAGCATAGGGGGGCATACTGGAGATGGGACTGGAGGAGGAGGAGTGACTACGCCATGTGGCTAGAGCATCTGTGCTGTGATACAGCCCATGGGAAGCACTCAGGTGGCTGCTGTAAATTGGAGCACTGCCTGGCCAAATTTAAGCTACGGAGTTACCCTGGCCCCTGCATCAGCACAGAATCATAAAGCCACCTTTTTGTTCCATCTCTTTGGATTGTACCTTCTGCAGCACAGAATCCAGCCCAACAAGCCAAAGAGCCTGCACTTGGCTTTTGAACAGGTTTAAGAGTCATATTTAAAGTTATTTTAAAATAGAGATAGACCTGAGCCACCAAAAGGGGAAAGCGAGGGCTTGATGGCACGGAGACCTAAGTAATATAACCCTGTGAGTTCTGATCAGAACTCTTCTAGTAAATAAATATACAGCACTGAATGTGATTGCTGGCCTATAAACCTAATACAAGCCAATGCTGGTGATATTATTCAGCAGAGTGTATCCATCTAATGACTGGATATCCTGAACAAACTTATTCTCGTTAGCTATTGAATTCTTATATTTGTGAGGACTCAATGTGTCTGTACTTTACTAATAAAGCTTATTTTTCCACAAGCCTTTCTATAGCAAGATGCTCTGGCTTCATAATTTTTGAGACAGAGTTGATCTAAAATGTCAAGTGGGATTATTTGTTTAGTCTTTTTTTTTTTCATGCTAAGTGGATACAGACAAAAATTGGTATACTTTCCAGGCATCAAAGGTCTCACTGTTTTTCTGCAGGAGACTTAATTTTCACTGCTGTTTTTTTTCTTTGACTACAGAGTACCTAAAAGAACAAGATATGAAAGACCTCCAAAAATCTTTGGAATACAAAGAGTAGTTAAAACGTAGCACCCAGATAGCACCGTGTACATGTTCATAGTACAGTATAAACACTAACTAATTTTCATATCATACCTGTGTAGCATCATTTATCCCCATTGTACGGAGGGGGAAAAAGAGGCACAAAGAGATGAAGGGATTAGGCCCAGACAATACAGTGACTATCGCAAAGCCAGGATGCTCAAGGGTTTCAACAAAATTTCACCATGCTGGGCCTGAAAAGACATGGTATTGCTAATTTAGCCAATTTCCCCATTGTCCTCATCACCACGACTGAATCCTGCCCTTTAGGCTACACCAGTGGTTCCCAAATTTGTTCCGCCGCTTGTGCAGGGAAAGCCCCTGGTGGGTCGGGCCAGTTTATTTACCTGCCGCGTCCGCAGGTTTGGCCAATCGCAGCTCCTAGTGGCCGCGCTTCACTGCTCCAGGCCAATGGGAGCTACTGGAAGTGGCGGCCAGTACGTTCCTTGGCCCGCGCCTGCGCCGCTTCCCAGGGGCTCCAGCAGCAAGGATGTACCCAAGTGTTTTCCTGTGACAGTGAAGGGCTCCACTAGTGGGGAACTGGCAGAGCCGTTCCCCATGCTGGAGTCTTTCACGGCGATACGGAAAGGCTCCAGCAGTGGAACACTACACTGCTAAAAACAGCGGCGTAGACAGGAAGGCATGGCTCCGGTGAGTAGAGAGCCCTTCAGGTGTGTCTTTACTCCCCTAAGGCCGGCCTTACAAACTACGCCGCTGTTTATACCCATTTTAGGGGGGCTACATGGGTATGTATGCTGCACGCTGCCAAAAGAAGTATGCAGTGTAGATGCACCCTTATAAACACACTCAGAGGTTAATCCAGCTAGTGAACATATATTTGTAAAGTGTGCATGTATGTTTCCTCTGCATAACAAAGTTATCAGAGAAGTACAGGTATCAGGCAACAGTATGTAAGTAAAGATGTTTTGATATGATAAGGGGCTCTGTTTTTTAAAAATTGTCCAGTATAATTCCATTTAGCCAAATAGAAAGGAGGATGTGGCCTATTTTTAACTGCATGAGGTTTCGATTCATGGGTATATTTCAGTGCAAAGGATAAAAAACAGGCATATCCCACTTTTGGATAGTGGAAGTTGACAGGTAAAAAGGGGTTAGCTCTATCTATGCATGTACTTATGATTTCCATCACCATGATATCTGGTTCTGTCATATTTTGCTAAATAAAAGTAGCCATATCCATTGCAGATCTATTGTAAAGAATAAAAAGCAACAGAAAAGACAAATATGTAAGAGGGAATAATTTACCTCCTTAAACAAAAGCATCCTTACAAAATATTTAAAAATGAGTGTTTTTTAAAAGTGATCTATCTAATTTCAATTGTACATATCACTGTGTTGTCTGGGCAAGGCTACTGAGAAAATACAATAACCAGACAGTCAACCAGATGAGTCATTCTGACATCTCTTAGACTTGCCAGATCCACAGCAAGAATGCTTTGGTTTCTTTTCCTTCTTAATTTAAAATACAACCCATTTTCATTATTCCAAATGACTCCAGGGTGCTTTAAACTGCTTTTTTTACACTAAAGGGGAAAATACAGATCTCTGCAGTGACTACAAACAGAGAATTGATTAATTGCACCTCTGATTCATACAAGAATTCATACACATTTACGCTGATAAGAAAAATCCCCCAGCTAAGATAAAAAAAAATTCTCAGTGTAGTTTAATATTATGAAATGTACAATTTAAATATCAAAACCTGATATAATTTACTGTTAAAGATTCTCTTGCCTTCCCTTTGTTTTGATGTGTTATATTGATGGGAAATAATTGCTGAGACCATCTCTTCACTGATAAGAGATGCAATTATGGACAATGGGTTATAATAATTGACAAAAATAAGTGTTACATGGACACATACTGCATCATTAATAAAATGCATTTTTCATCAGACACAATGGACATTTTATAGGACAGAAAAGATGTAGAATGAAAAGTTGGCACATTTAGAAATAAAATAGAAAAGCTAAGAGAATTGTGTAGTTTGTTATTTTTTCTTTGTCTCCAAGCTATGGACAGTTTATTTAAAACTAGATTGTAAAAGAAAATGTTATATTTTGGTAGAACATTCACATTAAAAATTGCCTATGTTTAGACAATAAAGCAGCCCCCTAAACATACAGTGAATTTATGTCTGCTGAAGACTGCTCTATTATTTACCAAAGTTTGCAACGTACAATTCCTTAAAATAAAAAATCCTCTGTGCTTTGACTGCAAATGAGATTTAACTCATCGATGCAACAAAGAAAACGCCATTGGCATGAACTAAAGAGATCTCATTCTACCCAATATATCAAGGGATTAAGGCCAGATTGTGCCATCCTTATGTTATCCCTCTTGACCTGAGCAGTTGACCAATCATGAGGAGAAATTGATGATGGGAGGTAGGTATTTCTTTGGTGCAGTCCTGTTTATTTACAAAAAAATTTACACAGAGTCCTGTTTCTGTGAACACAGTGGGAATCAAACAGTAGGAAATAGTTTCTTTGCTCACAGTTCCAAGCCTCTTTTTCCAGACAGCACTCTACCCAAAAGCTCTCTCTGTGTCACGCTACAGGAGCTTCTCTGGCTGCCCTTGCCTTTCTGCTACCTTCTCTGGCTGCTTGTATGGCTGCTTGGCTGCACCCAATCACATCCCCCCCTCCACTAAAAAAATACCCAACCCTCTGCATTTTCATTCAGCCCCCAATGAAACTCCTCCACCCAACTAGCTCAGATTCTGACTAGCCTTGTGTATGGCCTTGCATATGTTTTGGGTGGTGACTCCTATTGTTTCAGCTATCTTACTCTGAAAGAAACTTAACTGCTTCTTACAGTTATACTGAATTAAATGCCCACCAACTGCAGTGAGGTCTCACCCAAGCCCCAGGATAACATTTATGATGAATAGCCCCTTGCCCCTGGAATGATCAAATGGATTTAAATGGGACTGCTTGCAGAGTATACACACTATGAATAACAGTAGCAGAAAATGGCCTTAAATAAATACAGCATAGAGATGGATGACTACCAACTGTCAGGATTTATCCACAGATAATATATTACATTTTTAATACTTTCCTGAAAGTGCCCTTTTTAAGCACCACTGTTACAAGGAATGACAGTGGAAAATATATCATTGACTTGACTTGTAGGTTAAGGTGGTGATCAAAGATTCAGCCTGTTGTGTTCAGGTTCTTATATCGTGCCCACCATGTTATCAAAGTTCCTGTGCCCATCAGATACTTGAAGGCATCTGAATTTTCATATCTGTATAAATGCTAATTTATGGGCAGAATTCTGAGCACCTTCTAATTTCTATGCTAGTTCTTGTACAGTTCCAAACCTTCACATATCTGGGTCTTTAGGGCTTGATCCAAAGCCCACTGAAGTCAATGGAAATTTATCCTTTGACTTTAATGGGCTTTGGATCAGGCTCTTGATGATTTGCATAGGCACTCCACAGGACCGGTATGAAACCAGTGTAAACTGGCTCGGAGCAGTACAGGCCAGTTAACATAAGACATATAATAAATTGTCAGAATAAACACTTGTATCACTTCCTAGTGTAAACCTCAATCATGTATGATGCAATCTAATATTGTTACAAAAGTGGTTATGAATCGTGTAACAGAGAATAGAGCATTTCATATAATTCAAGAATATTTAGCTTTACATGATGTTAAACCTTAGAACACATAGATTTAGGGAACTGATGTGGGGAAAACATTTGTTCTACCATAAACCAGACATTAGGATCTGTAAAATGGCCACGCGGTAAGATATCCCTTAGTCTGTTTTGAGGTGCAAACAATATAGGGCTAGACCAGCGGTTCTCAAACTTATTGCATCATGACCCCCTTCTGACAACAAAAATTACTACACAACCCCAGGAGGGGGACTGAAGACTGAGCCCGCCCAAGCCCTGCCACCCAAGCCCTACCCCCCGTGGCGGGGGGCCGAAGCTGAAGCCCAAGGTTCTTCTGCCCTGGGGCTGGGGGGCTTGGGCTTCAGACTTGCTGGGGCCCAGGGCCAATGCCACACGTGGCGATCCCATTAAAATAGGGTCCCAACCCACAGTCTGAGAACCCCTGGGCTAGACCCATCAGTCTGCACAAGCAACTCTTGATACAGAACAAAAAAGGAAGCTTCATGTTCTCCCATTATTCGGGCAAACCAGGGACCAAGGTGGTCCCCAGCATAAGTTAGTGTTGCTTTGCAGCCCTACACAACCAGAGGATTCCTCCAGGTAAGGGCAATCCCCAGAGGGCCAGATCTATTTGCTGTGTGGCTGCTTTAGACCACCAGAGTGATGCAAAGAAGCTGGAGCTGCCCCCAAAGTCTCTCCATTATGCTGGATTTCACTGAGCTGATGTACACCATCTGCTCTATTTTCACCAATCATCCTACACTTTACCATTTGAGTTAGAATTGTATTAAAATGTCAGCTGGGTGAATCGGTTGGACTATAATGTATGATATTCTTTTTTTAGCTGTTAGTTGCCTGGTCATTCGTTAAAATGGAGAGATCTAAAGTGACAGAACTTGGTATTCTATTTTGCAACATCTAGCCAGCCAAGTATAGCTAGCATAGAAAAGGAATTATAACCAAGGGAGCAGAATGGAGAGAGGGGAGCTTTCTGACCTCTAAAATGGTTATGTGCCTCCCAGTGCTGATATTCAGGATGAGCAGATTTCCTCCCCTGTGGCATGTTACTTTGTCATCCCTTGGTAATGTTCCCTTTCCTGGTCTCTCGGGTACATAGCTAAAGATACACCTGCCTGAATATCGTTAAATTGACTTGTAAAAATATGGCTACATTTAAAATGTCTGTACAAAATACCCCTTAAGGGAAATGCATGATGGATAAAAAGAAGCAAGCTGTGCATGCAATACAATGATATTCCAGGCATGTAAGCGAAGCCTCATTGTGACCTGATAATCATATTGACTCAGAGCCTCCAAGGTATTTAGGCATCTAATTCCTATTGAAGTCAAAGGGGGTTAGATGCCTAAATACCTCTGAAGATCTGGACCATTGTCATGTGCTCCTATCATGTATATTCATTAGTTAATATTTGTATTTGCATCAATTACAATTGATTAATTCATAATCAATTGCAATTACAGCTACCTTAATTCACCACTTCTAACATACTTTGAGATCAGAATTTCTAAAGGGAGCATTTTTAAATAGGTCCTCAGCAAACATTAGTAAATATTTTATTTGAAAAATATCATCTGAAGAGTTATTATGGTGGATTTGAAGACTAAAATCCAACTATTGTAGTGTGGAAAAAAAAAGGGAGTTTGGTCCTGCTTTCAGAACTTTTCTAAACACAGCCTAACTACCAATGCTCTTTTCATTTCCTGAAAAGAATAACTCTGGAGTAGGACTATCAGTGTTTTATCATTGCTGTAGTACGTGAGTGCCAATATCTTATACCAACACATTACTAATTATAATGTGATGATTAGCATCTTTTAAAGCTGTTTTGCATCCTTTAAATACTGTGTGCTAAATATACAGTCAGAGACGCATAAATGTGCATTTGAGAAGTTAAGGAATATGAATGTACCTTGAATGCATAAGCCAGAGTCCCGACAAACTTCGTAGCACAGTATGACCACTGTATTGCCTCCATGAATTGAGACATTTTGAAGCTAACTGAACAAAATTGGTAGCTTTTGGATGTTTTTCTATTTACAGTATATTGGGGAAATCTACAGTGATCAGTGGGTTATACAGTCACCTGTATAAGGTGTTAATTTAGGCTCTGAAGCACTTAAACATGTGCATAACTTTAAGTATGTGAGTAGTGGACTTCTCATGTTGGATACATTCAGTAAGAGCCTGAGTCTCATTGAATGTCAATGGGACTTAGGCTCCTAAGGCGCAGATCCTCAAAAGTATTTAGGCTCCCAACTTCCATTGAGGAAACCCCTTTGAGGAGCTGGGCCTAAGTTGCTATTGAAAATAGTTGCTAAGTCACTTAAGCATTTTTGAAAAATTTCCACTAGTGCCTGGTGGGCTTTAATATAAACCATGCAAAACTCATGATCCACTAAAAGTGGTTTCTTTTGTCTGAGGTTTTTTCCTTAGTTGAGTTTCTTTATTTATATATCTGCACAGGTGGGTGTTATGGTGAAATGGGGTTTACACAGCTTGGAGATTCCCCACCAGAATGAAGAGCAGCTGGAAGTGAAATAAGGTGCTAACTGGTGGGCAGTATTCACTGCAAAGGGCTGTCCTTGGGTAGCTTGGCTCAGTTTATCTAGGTCTGTATTTGACCTCTATTTGGGCAGGCAAACTTCTTTCCCAAGGAAAGGGAGCACGGGATGACAACAAGGGTTAGGATAATCTCTCCCCTTGCAGTATGGTCTGAGGGGGGGAATCCTATGGGAATACTGCCCCTGCCCCTCTCTTAGCGCTCTCTGGGCAGGTCAGTAGGGATAGCTGACTCATCCCTACCCACATCCAGCCCTACATAACCCACTGCCAGGCCGGCTGAGAAATGCGCAGTAAGCCCAGAGAGACTTGGGCTGAGCTCACCTACTAATGGGTAGAGAATCTCCAGGGCTTCCCCACCAGCCCCTTCTGCCCATGTCAAACTATGCAGCCCGGGAGCTCTCTAGAGACGCGGGTATCTGGCACCAGATCAACTCGTCGTCACAGATTAACGGGGATAGGCACTCACGGGGGCTACCTGCGGGGCTGGTGATTCGTGCTGCGCAGCTACTCTGTGCATTGCGGTAGGGCTGGAAGGACCAGAGCCCCATTCAAGCAGCTGCAGCCATTGCACATCCCAGCATCACCCCCATTCAACAGGCGCACCAGGCTGAGCGCAGCCCCCGCCGCCGCCGCTTTGCAGCCCGCCCGCCAGCCCAGCGCCATGGCCAAGGAGGGCGCGGAGAAAGCGGACGAGACGGAGCAGATGATCGAGAAGGAGGGAGGCAAGGAAGCTGCCGAGGGCGGCGGCGGCGGCGGCAGCCTGCGGGCAGGGGACACCAAGGAGATGCGAGCCGTGCTGCTGTCTGGCTTCGGGGGGCTCAACAAGCTCAGGGTGGCCAAGAAAGTCATGCCGGAGCCTCAGGAAGGGGAGCTCAAAATCCGAGTCAAAGCCTGGTCCAGTATCGCCTCTCTCTGCCTCTCCCCATCCCTCCCCGCCCCCCCGCCCCTAGGCAGCAGCGGCGCCCCCCGCCTTCCCCCCGGCAGCAGCTTGTGGTCGTGATCGTTGCGCTTGTGTCTGGGGCGGGCGTGGGGCCGTGTCAGTCCCAGCAAGGCAGGAGGGGGGGGGGGAGGATCTGCCCCTGTAATGCATGGGGAAGGGATGGGGGGTCAAAGAGGGGTGAATAACCACCCCACCCTCTTGCCCAGGAACAGGTTCAATGGGCATTTCCATATGTTCTTTAAAGCCCCTTTTATTCTAAATCCCTCTCCCACCCCCCTCGCGCTGACAGTCTCAGGGAGCCTCTAGCCCTAGAGCATCCTGTAACTTGACGTGCATGTCTGTGTATGTTTCTGGGGACTGATTTCTGCATTGCGAAGCACCCGTTTCCCTGCCGCTTTGAGTTCCTGTTAGAGAAGGCAGGCAGCAAATGGGAAGCCACCTCGGTGCTTGCTATTAAACTGATTACCCCTCCCCCCGGCCTGTGACTTTGCAGTGTTTAGTGTAGCAGATTTTTGTGCTGACCCTGTATCTGTAAAGTTTAGCTTCAGGTGTTACTATTTTGCAGACTGTCCTAAGTTTCCCTTTGTCAGAAACTGCAAATTGGAGCTCTCTGTGGGTGTTTGATTTGGTTTCTCTCCCCATCTGAAGTCAAAAGGCAGCTAATTATTTCATTAACTTCCCTCATTCACCATTTTCTCTCAACCCCACTTCTGAGCTGCTTTGGCAGTTTCTCGCTGCCATTGCAGGTCATCTTTCCCATATCTCTCTCTAACTTCAGTAGCTTACATTTTATTTTCGTCTGACAGCTCCAGAGAGCAAATCTATACTGAGAACAGTTCGTACCAAAATATATTTTCTCTAGACAAAGCCAAGGATAAAGGCAAAGTCACGGGTGTTTGTGCTGCAAGCGGTTGTTATTTCACTTCTAATGCCAAAAAAAGAGAATAATATTGCTTTTCATGTCTGAGTTTTTCGGAGCTGATTGGAAGAATTGGGGATATTCGGCCAGCAACATTGGGGTTTGTTTTTTATCTGAGACATGTTGGTGTACCTCTGATTGGTTGCTATACTGCTGAGTAGCATGACCTTTTCTTTTGATACTTGCAATTATTTTTCCTCACTAGACACTACCATTGCTTCCCCCCTCCCCAAGCTTCTCTTTGAGCTCTGGCAGCAGATCAACACAACTCCCCCCCCCCCCCCCCAGCTCTTGTGAGGAATTGGTGGGTGGTTAGTGACCAGTCAGGTTCTAGAACTGTTTGGTCCAAGTCTCCCTGTTAAGAACAGTCTTTCAGACAATCTAAGCTGGATTTTTTTCTTAAGTCTCATATTTATAACTAATAGAGGCCAAAACCTAGAATCTGTCTGTGCACAGAACTTCCTTTGAAGTCATGGATTTTTCAGGCCAGAAGGGACCGTTAGGATCATCTAGTCTGATTTCCTGCACAACAAAGGCCAAAGAATTTTTCTCAGATGTCATTGGGAGTTAGGTCCTCTGTGCACACAGTCCGAGGAGTAGAGCACTGTGATCACACAGCGGTAATCTGCTGCTATGTAAATGCTTTGGCATTTGTGGAAAGTGAAGGTGAAGGCTGAGCTGTTTATTTTAGAAACAATCGACACTGAAAGTGACACTGGTTTATGGCAATGACTTCGTTTTATCAGTGTATCCAAAGGGTATCACTGAACCTGCTGTGTTCTGATGGGTTTGCAAAACAGACACATTGACTGTAGATCTCAGTCTGTTAGACACTGGCTTTTCCATATTATATTTTTGTGAATCAGCTGGTCTATTCCTGATGAGAATATATTTTCCTCCTCACTTGCATCAATGAATTATGATCAGCTATCCAGCAACCTGAATGATTAATATAGATGCAGGACAGGATTTTGCCTCTTTTCTTTTTTTAAAGTGTCTTGCAGATTATCGGCACTATGGGAAATAAATGAAAACAAGTCCATGTTGACTATATTGAATATAGTGCAACCTGCTTGGTGGTTTATGTCTGTAAAATCAGGGTTTGGTTAATATTAATCAGAGCTGTAATGTCTTTTCACTGTTTTTTTTTTTTCAATCATTAAATATTTAAAAGTTAACATTTGTAATTTTGAATGTGGTGTGTGTCTGTGTTCCTTTTTAAAATGTCTAAGTGATTGACAGGACTTACATCCATGTATGCACATGAATTTCCTCTTCATCAAGACTGCAGCCCTCTGTGTTACAAATAACAGTAGTTAGCTGTGTAGTGAATACTTAGCTGTAAAATAATACTTGGCTTTTCAATAGACTCCAAGTGTTTCGTTACTGTTAATAAACTGGAGGTGTACACCCACTGTTTTTGTATCAGTGGAGCCACTCAAGTAAATTACTACTTTGTAGTTATGCTTGGATCACTACTTATGCTATATATTTTTGAAGCTGTAGCACAGTTCAAGGTGGAGGAACATGCAGATTGGTGAAAGGCAATGTAGCCTACCATAGCCAATTGACAGACAGGGTGAGATCCAGGGGCCAAAACTTGTTTTGAGCAACTAATGGGAAGGGATTATGTCCCTGACCCTTGTGTTTGCAGCTGGTAAAGAGAGAACAGGGAGTAAAAATGGTGCTGGCTGCATGGGTTTGGTTGGGAGATTGGTTGAGGAAATGATGAAAATGCCTGTTGTGGCCAGTGGAACATGCTCTTTATAATATATAAGATGCAGAACGCATCTAGGATGAGCTTCTCTAGCATTGCCTACTCTGAGTAATACATTTAATTATGTCAATGTAAAGATAGCTGCCTCAAGCAAATGGAATTTTAAAGATGGGATTTGGGGGGAGTGGGGGAAGAATCAAACCAACCATACAGCTTTTGCTAAATATTAGTTAGAAAAACTAGTAAGAGGCACAAGTACCTGTACAGTCTGTACATACTCATTGCAGGAATCAAGACAGTTAAATGTTACCTTCCTGTTTCAGAGTACTATAAACAGGAGAAACTTGGGACCCACTGGAGTGTTGCTATTAATGCTAAGCCAGATGAATAGCTTTTTTCTTTGAAGTCCTGAAATATCAATGATTTGCCTGAAAGTTTCTTTCCTTTGTGATGAGTCATACGTTAGCCTCATTCAGTGACTAAGAGATGGAGCAATAGTCAGTGCCCAAGTTGAATCACAGCTTTTGCATATTCCCTATAATTATTTCTTGATTGGTAATGATGGAGCAGCTTGGCACTGCTCTATTTACTTGTTTATTTTGTCTGTGTCTAACAAAATGCCTGAGTTCATACTGTTTTCAAGATCAGATAAACAGCTAGAACAAACCTACCCCAAATACAGCAGTGAGCGGAAGACAGGTAATGATCTCATATAATTGCCTCCCTTTATTTATTTTTCATCTTGATATGGTAGCTGTTGCTGTTGCTCCTCATGATGCATATGCGTAGATGGGGGGCAGAGGTGACCCTCTTTGCCTTCTTGGCATTTGTGAAAGAACAGAGCTGTCTCCTAAATTAGAAGCAAGTAAAACAAATCCCATGTGTAACAGAGTGGCACATAGTGTCCAATGTACTCTTACAGATAGTCTTATTCATATTTTATGTGTTTCTCTAAATAAAAGGAAAGTATGAGCTCTCCTCTTAAAAAAAGAAGTTGAGAGATTTCAGGTTTTCAGGAATCATTTTAGATCAGTGGTGGCAACCTGAGCAGGCCACGAGACAGTGTTTACATTGACCGTCCGCAGGCATGGCGGCCTGCAGCTCCCAGTGGCCATGGTTCGCCATTCCCGCCCAATGGGAGCTGTGGGAAGTGGCAGCCAGCACGTCCCTGCAGCCCGTGCCACTTCCCACAGCTCCTATTTGCTGGGAACAGTGAACCGCGGCCACTGGGAGCTGCAGGCAGCCATGCCTGCAGACATTCAATGTATACACTGTCTCGCAGCCTGCCAGCGGATTACCGTGACGGGCCGCAGGTCGCCCACCACTGTTTTAGATCATTCAGGCAAAGGGAGGAGGAATACTTTTAGGAATATGGGTCCAGGTCCTCAAAGATATTTAGGCTACTAATATCAATTGACTTCCGTGTAAGTTAGGAACCTACATATCTTTGAGGATCTGGGCCACAGGGTCTGACTGTCTCCTTACTTGCACTGATATAAACCCAGTGACTTCAGTGGGGTTACTCCTGAGTTGCACCAGAGTAAGCAAGAAAATCAGATCTATTACATAGTACCAGCCCAGCTTGGGACATAGAGGGCACTCTGCAGCATTGGCATTGTGTTTAGATAGGGGCCAGGGACATGGCGAGTCAGAGTCCTGGAGTGGGCAGCCCCGCACTGGATGGGGAAGAGTAAAGAAAACATATTTTATCTCCACCCCAGACCTGCAGAGCTTATCAGGGAAAAGTAATACAGCCACAGAACTCTCCATCTTAGGGAGCTGAGAAATGCCACACTCCCACAGAGTAGTAGACGAAGGTGGAGCCTCAGAGCAGTTGCAGTAGCACTGGGTTAGGAATTCAGATACACCACTGATTCTGTGTTGGGCAAACCCCTGCCCAGTGACAGAACAATCAAGGAGGGGGTGATTTAGCCCATAAAGTTCAGTTTATTTGACATGCTTATTAATATTGCTGCTATTTCACAGGCTAGTCCCGGCAGAACCCCTACCTGAATACTCTGTTCCTGGGGAGTAGTTACTTGTCATTCTGTGCCTTCTTCCTCAGACTCCAATTGCATCCAAACTTTGACTTAAAATGAAAACTACAGTTAGAACAGAATTGAACTCTACCCACTTTCCCACTGCGTTACCTACAGTCCACCCTCTATTAACTCCTGCATATTTCTTAAGCCAAAGTCAGGAGTCCTGTCCTTCCGTCAGGACCCCAAAGCTAGCTATTCTGTAAAGCAATCACGTATTTATCAAAAGTTCATCTTCAAACCATGTCCCCAGTGTGCCAGTCAGGTAGTTCACAGGGGAAGTTGAAATTGCCCATAATGAATTGTCCCTGCAGACTTGAAGTGTCTTCAGTCTCCTGTAATATCCTCTACAGTTATGCAAATATTCCTTTTAACTGAGATTTTTAACCAAAGAGATTCCACCCTATGGTCAGCTCCTAAATGTTAAAAAACAGTTTTCTGCATTTCCCCAACCTTTGAGGAAGTTTGGATCTGAACTTTGTAGCTCTAAAGCAACACCTCCCCTTAATCCCTATGCAAGACCACCTCTCCTTCCTACATATATCATAAGCAGGGATTGTCATACAAGTAGTAATATAGAACAGTATTAGTTTCCCATTGTTCATAGAAAGAAAGCGATTATATATTTGTGTGATTATTCTTAGTATGCCCTTTAGCCACTGTCCAAATTACAGCAAAAGCATCCACATCTAATAAAATGGAGGCCACAGCTTTCAAATATCAGAAGTTTGTAGAGAAAAGACTGAGGAGGCTATTCTCTTGTGCCAGACAATGAAGCCAACCTATCCCTTTCAAATTAGAGCAGACACAAAGAATTTTGACGATGGATTCCATGAGGCCTAATGTTCCATAGATAATTAATAGACTAGCAATTTACCTCTGGATTCTTGTGTTCAAATTTCTCTTAAGCTTATTTAAAGATTAAAAATGAGTTTGCTGGTCTCATCATCGAGCCCTGTTCTGCTCTGAGTTACCCATTGATGTTCATGAGGCCTTATGAAATGGAAATAGAAAATGGAGTTTCAAATCAGGCCAGGAATAAGTCAGAGAAATGAAACTTTGCCCAGATGCCACTATTTGGACATATATTATAAATGCCCTTTTTGATAAATGGCATGTAGCCAAAGTACTTCTCCTGACACAGTACCAGGAACATTCAAAAATATATGTGGACAAGTCATATACAGGAGAATAAAATGTGATGAAGGGGAAAGAAGTTAAATAGTGTGTGACTAAAGTATTTAAATATCAGGCCAAAATCAAACTTGATTTCTCAGCTATGAATTAAATTATAATTCATTAAATTCAAAATTTTTCATTATATAGCCCAATATCACAATTATTTTAGGGCTGTCAAACAATTAAAAATAATTGCAAATAATAGTGAGATTAAAAATAGACGTAATTAATCCCTCTGTTAAACAATAATAGAATACCAATTTAAATATTTTTGGATGTTCTACATTTTCAAATATATTGATTTCAATTACAACACAAAATACAAAGTGTATAGTGCTCACTCGTTCTATTTTTTATTACAAATATTTATACTATAGAAAAGATTTTTAAAAAGACCTACAAGTTGAAGCATGAAGGGGCATACAAATGTTTAGCACATCTGGCACATAAATTGCTTGCAATGCCAGCTACAACAGTGCCATGCAAATGCCTGTTCTCACTTTCAGGAGACATTGTAAATAAGAAAAAGGCAGCATTATCTCCCGTAAATGTAAACAAACTTGTTTATCTCAGCAATTGGCTGAACAAGAAGTAGGACTAAGTGGACTCGTAGGGTCTAAAGTTTTTACATTGGTTTTTTTTTTTAATGCAATTATTTAAAACAAAATACAAATTCTGCATTTGTAAGGTGCACTTTCATGATAAAGAAATTGCAATACAGTATTTGTATGAGGTGAATTGAAAAATACTATTTATTTTGTTTCTTTACAGTGCAAATATTTGTAATAAAAATAACAAAGTGAGCACTGTATACTTTGTATTGTAACTGAAAAATATTTTTGAAGATGTAGAAAAACATCCAAAAATACTCATAATAAATTTCAGTTGGTATTTTATAATTGCAGTTTTAATGTATTGTTAAACAATAAATCACAAACATTTTAATCTAGTTCATTTGTTTTGTGTTAATCTCCTGAGTTAACTGTGATTAATTGACAACCCTAATTTTTTTAAAATTCTACACCTTCGTGTTCCTTCCCAATCCTGTTCTAGTAACAAGTTTATTTTAATAGAGATGAAATTTTGTATTAATGCTGCTGCTGTTTCCTGGGGATAAAGACAAAAGGCAAGGAATTGTAGTCAGATTCATAATTGAAAACATTCCCATTCAAAAAATATGTCTGCCAAGTAATTCCATCAGAATGAGTAGGTGCTGGTGAGTTAAGGTGTGATGGTGTATACATAAAATCATGGTTTTTTTTCTAATAGTCACAGTCATAGCCACGTCTGTCTGGGTGCCCCCTGCCTGCTGTAATGTCACAACCCCAGTTCCTCTGCTTGTTCTTACATCACAACTCCATCCCCAGTTACCCAGTGGGAGTAGAACATAGGAAAAGTTAATTAAATAACTTTTGTAAAGCACTCAAATTGTGGAAAGATCTAGACAATGGTCTCCAATGAAGTTAACATTTGTGAGCAATGTTGCCTACCGTGTGTAAATATTGTTTTTAAATGATCATTGTGTATGTCCTTCACTTTCTCTTAAATAGTCCCAAAAGCTCTTTATCATTCAGAATTTTCCTATCCTATACATAACATTACAGAAGGTGAATTGCCTTGATAGTTTTCTGATCAGATGCAGCCTTTCCGCAATAATTTTAAGCCTCGAACCTGCAATGTGCTGTGCCCCTGTCAACAATTCTCACTGTAGGCTTAGTGCAATCACTGTGTACAACTGTCTTTTTATCTTTCCTCTGGGTCTTCTGGGAGGACAGATGGCCCAGTGGTTTGGGTACTGGCTTAGGGGATGGTAAGACCAACGTTCAGTTCCATGCTCTGCTGTGGGTTTCATATGTAACCTTGAGCAAGCTGATTAGCTTAATTTCCCTTTCTGTAGAAAGGGTATAATAATGCTTCCCATGGGGTCCAGGAGAGGAGATGGGCACAGTCAGGATAAAAAAACTTCCCATTGAAATGTCATGAAAATGATATCCCTATGACTTTGTCAGTCATGAGACACGCATGTCAATTCTGCCCATAATCTTTCTCCTGCACAAATCAAGGATGGGTTGAGGGCACTTTTAAAATTTTATCCACAACTGCCTTCAATGTTTACATTAGATGGAATTTCCACTGAAGTTCCTAATGACCTAGATCTCACCATGAATTGTCTTGGTTTCATGTGTCACTTTGTCTTTATCCTGTTTTATGTTTATCGGAGTTGTCCATGTCTTTGTTAGTAACCAGATGAAAGCCCTGATCTTGCAAACACTTGCGCATGAGTGACTATGTGTGTGACCAGTCAATGGCTCTATTTGCGTATGAGAGATGACTCATGTGCATAACTTTGAGGAATACAGGGCCCCGGTATACATCTCTTCCGGCTGGCAGTAATTATGGGGCTATGCTCTGAAACAATAGATTGGGGCTTTAGTATATTCTAGCTGGTTATGAATGCAAGGAGTCTTCAGAACGTGTGCATAGTGTTGTGTGTCTGGAATCTATACAATGGGGCACAGGACAAATAAAATACCTTTTCCCTGATATATATATATATATATGTGTGTGTGTATGTGTGTATATATGTGTGTGTGTATATTTAAAGCACAGGTATTTTATTTTAATAAAATATGAGATACAAAGACAAAATAAGGAGGCCGCCTGATTTTCACAAAATTGAGCATACAAGGAAAAGTCACCAGTGATTCTTCTGAGCAGCCGCCCACATAAGATTTCAAAGACCTAAATCAATCTTTTGCAAAGACTGTTTAAAAATGATCAGGTGCAAGAGCGTCTATAATAGTTTATTGATGATGATATCCCATTTGATGTTTAATAAATTCTCACTAACGATTCTGTTCCTTGCCGAGATAACAGCAGATTCCTCCCTGGTTCACTAGCAATTTAAGTGCAGTTACACCAAGGTTGTGTCTGGCCCAAAATATCTATAGCATATATCAGTGGATTATATACAAACTCCTAACAAATATCACTTCACTGTTTGCATTTTTGAAGTCCTTAAAGAATATCTCCAATCACTGCATTGTCCTTTCTCTGAAATAAACCACCGTTTATCAATGCATCCTAGGGACGTTTTAGTGCCCATCAACAGGATCCATATAGACAGTTAGGGTGCGGCATGTTGGAGTGCTATAGATTTACAGTGAGTGTTCAGGTAGACATGTCCCTTGGCTCACACATAGATTTACAACAGTAATGCTGAGACCTAACCATGCCAACCGTGCATGTGCTCTCTATACCTTGAATAGCCTCACCATCCTTATTTACAGAAGTAGTCTGCTTTTCACAGAGCTACATATTTTTAATACTGAAAGATGTGTGTGTATTTCACAATAATTCAAAATGTTTAGTAAAGCGTCATGAGATATCTCAGGGGATTAGTAATGAGAGGGAGCCTTTCATCTTTCGATCACTGATCTGACTCTGATCTGGGTGGTAATGATCTCTGGTCTGAAACAGTAGCTATGACTCCAGTGCAACCTCTAAGCACAGGACTCAGTGTAATCACAGATCTAGTAGCCCTACCTCCAAGACAGCCCATGCAGAGCTAACTTAGAGCCAAGTTCTTCCATGAGAGAAGATGTGAATTCCCTCCGCACACCTGCCTACCCATGTGCAGGAGAACAATGCAGCATTGAAAATAATGGAAGCCTTCAGCATCTTTCATTGTCCCGGCTTAGTTTCTTTCCCTTTTACCCTCATGTTAGTGTTTTGATTTTGTTTTTTCTTGTGTTTACAGTGGTTTAAACTTCATTGATCTGATGGTGCGGCAGGGGAATATCGACAATCCTCCCAAGACACCACTTGTTCCTGGATTTGAGTGTTCTGGGATCATAGAAGCTCTGGGGGACAGTGTGGCAGGATTTGAGGTAATATTTCATAGAATCATAGAATATCAGGGTTGGAAGGGACCTCAGGAGGTCATCTAGTCCAACCCCCTGCTCAAAGCAGGACCAATCGCCAGACAGATTTTTAGCCCAGTTCCCTAAATGGCCCCCTCAAGGATTGAACTCACAACCCTGGGTTTAGCAGGCCAATGCTCAAACCCTCCTTTATCTTTCAGTGTGATCAAGGACACAGCATTTGACTAGGAGTGGAGAAGAAAGGATTTAAGGCCAGATTCTGCCACCCTTGCTCACTTTGAGTAGCATCTGAAAGCTTCTCTACCCAGTGAGTCAGTGGTCAGCAAGCTAGGGTGGGATTCTACAACGCACTAATTTGCTGCGCAGTGATTGGCCCTGTGGACCCTCCTGCAATGCACTGAAAGTTCTGCAGTGGGCTTTGCCATGTTCCTGTTTGAAACATTAAAAGTAGCTTGAAACGGGACTATGTTAAAGCCCCCCAGGGAACTTTTAGTGCACTGGAGCAGGGGCCACATGACCAGTTAGTGTGCTGTAGATTTATACCCTGGCTTCCCGCACACTAACTCACCGCATAGACAAGCCCTTACTCTGCAAGTAGCCCCATTGAAAATGCAGGGTAAGAAACTATTCAACTAACTAGGGAATGAAGGGACAGAACTGGGCCATTAACTAGCAGCAGACACTTCCTACAGGAACAATTTTCTTGTCTAGTAAGCTAAGATAAAACCACACTTATCTGAATCTTGATTAGTGAAGAACTGTATTTAATCAGAATGAGATCAGTTTCCCCAGAGGGGAATTTAAATTCATGGAAAAAGTTCCCCAGCTTATCCAAAACTTTATGTATACATTCTGTTCAACAATGTCTTACTGTAATCTTCCTTAATGGGGAAAGATTCTATTACTTCTTTCTTTTTAGTGCATCAAGAGTCTTTTTTTTTACTTGTCATCGGTCTATCCCATTTCTAGAAATTCCTTTTAAAAAGATTTTAGACTGCTATATTGTGTTTAAAGACCTGCCCAGAGTGGCACTTTGGGGCAAGTATTCTTTTAACACGCAGAAGTTGAAATAAGTTTTAATGTATCAACGGTTTCATGTACCGAAAGCTCTATTACAAAGCAAACTGACTTCAGTGTTGGCCCAGCACCTTAAAGATGAAAAACCTTATATGAGTGTTACCTGTTGTTAATTATCATTGTTGCATCCCTGAAACTTGCATTTTAGATTTCCCCTTGGTCCAGCTAGCCAAAGTTAGTTGTTAATATGAGTTGTCGTCAAGATTTTTCTGATTCTGATATTGGCACTGAGTGTGACAAACGCTATAAATGAGACTGCATTTTCAAATTATCACTGAGCTGTAATTCCTATTATAAAAAACAATAAGACGTGCTGCATATCAAATTATCTCAGAGGTGAAATTCATTGATGTGCCCGGCAGCCCCATGTCGGACCTTCTGGGATATAATAGTCTTGTGGAGGCAGTGGGCAGAGCAGTCTTCACAATTTGGCCATTCCTTCGTTACCTACCCATTAAACCATCCTGTCCTGCTGCCTCCTACTCTGCCAGTGATGGCAGCCTCCATTACTCACATGTCTGTTCCTCCCACAGATAAGTTTGTGCTTCCTTTCTTACTGCCCCTTATGCATGAAAATGCCCTGCCGGAACTAATCCATACAGCCACTACTGCTACCTCCTCCAAATTCCTCTTAAAGACTCACTTCTGCCATGATGCTTATGATCCGCTGCCAACTGGTAATGGCTAGGCAGGAAGCCAGCAGACACGGCTGAGATCATTTATATTCCCTTTTTATTTATACGTTAAGAATCAAAATAATTGGACTAGAAATCTGCTAATTTTACACACAGTCCGTCTGTGTAACCATATTTCCTATCACTGTTCTCCTCCTCCTCCCTCCCCTATACGCTCCCACTGTTGCTTAGTCCCAGTTGTTGCATCTTGACTTAAATTAGATTGTAAACTCAGGGACTGTCTCTCTTATGCTGCGTTTGTACAACGCCTAAAATAACAGAGCCCTCGTTCTGCTCTGAGACTCTAAGTACTCGGGTGCGACATAATAATTTACTCTCTCTTCATGCAGGGAAGTGTGAATTTCACCCTAGTTGTACAGTGTTAAATGACAAATAATTAAAATAACAGGGTTCTCTCATATGATCTCATTCCATAGCTGGCACCAGGTATTTTAAAGCACCTGTATTATGTGTAAAATGTACAGTATCCCACTCTGTTTTCCATCATTGATGTTAAACACCTCTCTTAGCTGAAACCTTCTGTTTTAACTTCCCACAGTAGTGATTTATATACAGATCCTGCTGAACGAATGCAACATGGAGGTGTGAATCTGCTGAAGTAGGACTGCTGGGCATGTGCCAATTATTTTATCATTCTTATCTCTGCAACATGTTTTGTCAATGTAATGAAATAATCCTGCCCCCTTTTTTTGATCCTTATCATATTTTTTTCCTCATTTAAGTAGCTATTGCATAAAGAGAGCTTTATTAGGCAGCATTATTGTTCTTCCACAAGAGCTTTGTGAACAATGCTCAGTTACATGACAGACCATGGTCCGTTTGGTTTCTAATAGGGTCTCATTAGGAATGAGTCTAGTAATCCTTCGAACTATTTTTTCCTTCAAGGAATCACAGCTTTTCAACTACCTTTTTCCTATAAACAATAATTCCATTGTCTGAAACCTGTGCTTTCAGATGTGCAGATCTAGCATTCTTTGTGTGTGTGTGTTTTAAAGAGTTAGACTCTGTATAAAGCTGAGGAGAAATAATCCAGTGTATAGAACTAGTATAATGAGATTCTGCTTTGGATTGCATTTTTTTGGTCTAAACTTCTTCTCTAATCCTTTTGAAATGGAAATCATACAGCTATAGGATATGAAAGTTTGCTTGAATACCATTATGCCTGACTGATTATATTGGGTCTCCTTTAAAAGTCATGATCAAGAACATGATATGAACAGGGTAGATCATGCTCACTCTGGTAGAACCATCTTCTAATTAAAACAAGCCTTTGTCATTTTTAGACATATTTTACATAACGATAGCAATGGCTGGGTTATCTAGTAGAGAGACCTGAGACCATAAAAAAGCTGACACACACATATATGAATACACTGATGAGGAAATGTACCATTCAGGTCAAAATCAGTATATGAAAATTAGAGAGCTGATGTTTGCACCATACTTGTCACAACCTGGCATCTCTTTCTGCAGGGTCAAAAAGACCAAAGGTTAACGCCCAAATCTTGTACACCACTCCCCATAAGTGGACTCCATTTCCATGCAACACCAGTGAAGTCACTGGGACTCCTTGCTGTGGAGGATTAATATGAGCAGGATTCGGCCCATGGTCATGAGTCTGCAATTGAACTGAGCCTTTCATCTCTGGCATAGCCAAACTGGAATTTAATGGGTCTCTCCATTGCCTGAGAATATGACACATCCAGGCTTCTAATGGCAACCCTCATTGATAGAGGTTTCTAAAAATGTTCTCCACGTTGAATAAAACCCATAATTTTGCACAGCAGTTGAAGGGCCTGTTCCTACTTCCCACTGAAATTAATAGCTAGATTCCTATTGATTTCACAGGAAACTGGATTGGGCCCCTACCGTTTAAGAAGCTCTTAATTCCATTGGTGGTGCTCAATTGCAAAGATCTGAAGTAACATGCTGGTTAAACACTATAAAATAGAGTAAAAGCATCCTCAGTAACTGGCAGGAGGGACCTCTGTGCCCTACCCCTTCAGTTCTGTAATGATTTTTTTTTTTTTTTTGGTAATAGAGTGTATACTGTAAAGTGCTAAAATCTTGTGCCAACTAATCTTATGCAGAAACTATATGTTTAAAAAGTAGGCACCTTTTTAACAGTGCAAGGGAAACAGCAGAAATGTTGTTAATATGAAGGACCCTTTCAAAAGGAGGAGGAATTTCAGTGAAATTGGAATGACAGTTGTGTTCACCGACTTCATCCAACAAGATATAAACCTTTCAGAACTGTCACCAGCACTTTAAATTTTAACTAACCTCAGTATCCTAAGGCCAAAAAGATGAAAACATCTTGAGAGGCCAAAATGCTTTTGCACTGTAAACAGGTATTCTCAAGCAGCTCTCTCAGCATACCAGCTGCCTAATCATTGTCAAGTTTTCTTTTGTAAGCATGACAGCAAAGGAGAATTAAATGCATAGAGGCAAAACGTTGCACACCTTAGTCACATGAGTCATCCCATTGGACCAGTTTCTGCTCTCACTTACCCCTGTGTAGTCTTCTTGAAGTTTTCCGACACCCATGAAAGTGAGGAGAATTTTCCTTACATTTTCAGACATTCATACTATTATTCTTGGCTATCTATGGGGAATTGCTGTCTGAATTCTCAGAATCTGAAACTGCAATGAAGGCCGCTAGATAAATGTATGAAATTGATGTGCCTGCACTTCAGCCCAATCCTCAAGAGGCACTTAATGTGGCTAATATAATCTCACTCCATCTTCAAATGTATCTTATCTCCATTTTGTATTTGATAGAAGGCATTTTTCTCTAGTGTGTGTGTATATATTTTTCTATCGTAATTGGGTCTTCAGTTGCAGGAAAAAAGAAGATTGCATTGCTCCTTTAATTCCTGCAGACAGGAGCTGATTGATTTAGAAGCTGGTATAAGAACCGAAGGACCAAAGGTTGATGTTTGAAGTCCTATTTTAAAGTTATAGGGTCAAATTCTGTTCTGTCACACACGTGTAAACCCATGGTAGCTTCAGGGGAGTCACTCTGGAAATACATTGATGTAGTTCAGAGCAGAATGTAGCCTCAGTAGTTAAAATCCTGCTTAGAATAATATAACTACAAAGTAAACCGGTAATGCTAGCATTAAAATAAAAGGCTAAATCACTGGTTCTCAAACTTTCATATTGTGGTTTATTTCTTAAAATAGAAGGCCTCCCATTCCGATGTCCACACCTCCCCTGCCGCAAATGTATTCCCCGGAAATGTAGCTTGTGAAAAATTCTTACGATTAGGAAGGCCAGGTGAAAATAAACTCCCTTTTAGATGGGGTTGCTTAGTCATATCCGTTCACTTTGTGTTGGTGCTGTCCTAGCTCTGCTCCCACATGCAGGACTTGCTTTCGTTAGTAGCAAAGCTCCTCTCGCAGCTTGGACACCCAACCGCTCAAATCTTTCGATGTCATTTTGTAGTTTGGTCCTCCTGTATTAGTGTTAGTACTGCCTGCTCATTTAATCCTGGTTAAATGTTCACCAAAGAAACAAACCAGCAAAGAAAGACCTGAAGCAGAGCTGTGGTTTTGTTTTTAAGTAAAAATTTAATTGATCCAAAAGTCCCTGGAAATCCTAAAGAGCCCAAGGCTGGGCTGCAACAAGCACTGGTGCTTCATAATCATTGTGGCAGAAGCAGTTCTGTGGACAACCTGTCATCCATGGGAACCTCTAGGAATGTCACTTATATTCTAATACAGTTATTCATGGATTCAACATTTATAGCATTTTATAAGCATTCAGATGTGCATGCTTACTATCCTAATAATCCCAATGTCATTCTTTGTTACTGCAGATTGGAGACAGAGTAATGGCTTTCGTAAACTACAACGCGTGGGCTGAAGTAGTATGTACCCCAGTAGAATTTGTCTACAAGATTCCTGATGACATGAGTTTTTCTGAAGCTGCTGCCTTTCCTATGAACTTTGTAACTGCCTACATGATGCTCTTTGAAGTGGCCAACCTAAGAGAAGGCATGTCTGTGCTGGTTCACTCTGCAGGAGGTGGGGTGGTAAGTTAGTGCATTTAACTCTTCTTGTGATGTGAATAACTGAAATGGAATATGTTAACACTCAAGAGGAGTCTGAGTCTTGAAGTTTGGATTCAGATCTAAACTTTCCCATGTGTTGTGAGGGTTTTTATCTGTTTCCCATCTCTACCTAACATTAAATGTATCCAAGGATTGATTAGATAGGAGCTCTAGGTCAAATAAGAGGCTATCCCAATAAACAAACAAAAAAAATGAAGTTGGAAGGCAGAGTTCAAAGAGCAGATATTAAGGGACAGAAATTTTGCCTGCGAATCTGTGCATAGGGAGTAGGTGATACGCACAGAATGTTCTCTCTGCTTCTGCGCACAACCTGGAAAGGGGGTACTACATCTTCCACAGCAAAGAAAAACATTGCAGGACTTTCTAAGGCCAGGCCTGAAGTCAATAATATACAAAAGACAAGCAGAGTTGGAGTGAGCTACTGGATGTTACAGTCTGATACCTGCAGCAAAGTACACATTGCCTGAGCAAAGCACCAGCTGTATGGATTCAGGGGAACACGACAGTAGCCAACCAGCAAACAAGGAGTCAGCAGGTCTGTATTACAAATCATGTAGGCTCTGATTCAGGAAAGCACCTAACCAAGTGCTTTAAATTTAAGATACAGTAGAATTTTTGTATCTTTAAACTAAGGGGCCTTTCACTATATCATTTATCCACTCAGGAACTGCAGTAGATCTCTGCCTTCTCAACTGGAGTCCTGTCCTTTATTCTTCAAAATTGTCTTCTTCAGGGTCGCCCATGGGGGGGTGGGCAAGAGGGGCAATTTGCCCTGGGCCCTGCAGGGGCCTCCACGAGAGTTTTTTGGGACCCCTGGAGCAGGGTCCTTCACCCAGAAAACTCTCACGGGGCCTGGGCTCCCGGAGCTGCTTCTGCTCCCGGTCTTCGCCGGTGGGGGGTCCTTCAGCGGTAATTCGGTGGCAGGGGGTCCTTCCACTCTGGAGTGGCAGGACCCCCCACCGCCGAATTACTGCTGAAGCGGGGCCCACTGCCGAAGACCCCAGGCCCCCGGAATCCTCTAGGTGGCCCTGGTCTTCTTTATTTATTCTAAATTAATATTCTATAGTCTTCTACCTTCTGGCAGCCCTCAAACATCTTATCCTTGATTTTTATGCCCTCACCTCTTCTTCCAGAGTCTTCTAAAAGATAGGCTGTAATTAAAGGAATAAATTCATCAGCTCTTTACACAAAATATTTGTAGCCAAAGATAATCCTGCTTGCAGTGAACAACCCTCTCAGAATACTCCAGTAAATGACTGGAATTTATAATCTTATTACAGTTCAGTGCCGTACGGACTAGGGAATTATGGCCTACTTTGTTTAATATTAATCTTTAGTGTGGAATTTAGAACTGTTAAAATAACATGGGGCTGCATATTAAGGGAAACCGTGCACTTTGCTGTCACTGTAATAACTTATGACTGAGGTTTTCATTTAAGGCACTAGATTGTACGGAGTGGGAGGGAGGCCCAGAGCTGCCTACTGGGGCTCAGCAAAAAGCTTGAAAGAAATTTCCATGTAGACGTTTCTGTATAAATTAATAAGCAAATTTGCATAGAATCCCAAAGTGTGGTCCCTCGGAAACAACAAATCCATTATCTCCTCCTACACCCTGCAGTTACCTAATGCAGATGTATCAATCTTTCCTGCTACATTCCACTGTGGAGGTTAGTGGGGGGTTTCCTCCTCACTGACTGAAGCTGAGTCTTACAGTGAATGTGCTGACAGACCCAGATTCTAGTGGGCCCAATTCTAATACTCCATGTATTTAAACCACTGAAAATGTAACAGTATCCATTGAGCAAATGATTCCCAGGAAGTTCCTCATTTAATAATACAGGAAAACCAGCATTCAGATCACTTTTTAAGAAAAGATATTTTCTGTTCTCTTGTATTAATGGATGCAAAACCCATTAACGTTGACAGCAAGTGAAAAGATTGGCCAGTTGGTTTCTAAATGTCACAAAAATTCCTGAATAATTTAACAAGACAATAGACCCCCTGTGGTACAAGAACTTTGCAGTTGTTCCTCTCTCAGCAATACTAGTTCATTATTCTAGTTACTTCAGGCATTTTATGTAAGAAAACTTGTTGATTGTTAAGTTCTTGCCTGTTCATTTTTGGATTTCCCTCTGGGACAAATCCTGCAGCCCTTTCATAGGCAGGAGCCAGAGAAAACTCCCACTGACCTCTGTGCATATATTGCCTGTTTGTTTTTGGTGGTTGTTTTTAAAGAAGTCCTCTCCTTATGATATTTAGTATAGCAGCTGTCCCTCTTCTAATATCTGTTTGGGGATATGCTCACTGGGATTGAGTATATTGTCTCTTTAAAGTCAAAGAGGGGAGCTTGGGGGCCAGGTAACCCCCATTCCAGGAGTTCTGGGCCAGACAGGGAGATACTGGGAGACAGCAAGTGGTCACAGGGTAAAAATTGGTTTCTTGAAAAATCTAAGGTTACTAATCTTTCTAGAGATTTGTAGCATAGAACAGGGCAACTCAATTTGCCCAGATAAATATAAAAATGCTTCCATGTTAACAAATCTTATTTGACTCAGTTATAGACAGTTGGGGAAATCCTTTAAAATTGATACATTATGGTCCCAACCGGGCCTTTCAGAACGTTTGGTCATTTTTCAGGGTAAACTCGTCCTATAACTGTTTATTAAATCATTTTCCTTGCTGTATTACATAGATTAGTATGGTTAGACCTCAAAGTACAGCATTTCATCCTCCATGTGACCATGGTGAGCTCTTCTGTATTACCATAGGAAGTGCTTTCAGTAAGGCAGAGGATTGTTCCTGCAGACTTGGTTAAAGCAAGAGCCGCTCCCATGAAAATCGCTCTGAGTTACTTACAAATGCTGGTGTAATTCATACATTCCTATGGTGGATGTGACGGGACTTCAAGCCAAGATTTATAGGGCCTGAGACAAAATCTAAAGGAGCCCCACCTCTTCCAGTTTACAGCCCATTCTCTCTCCTCTCTCTGTTGTTTTCCCCCTGCTCTTCACATACTCTCAGTTGATTCGGTTTTCTAGGGAGGCTAAGGGAACTTCTCCGCACTTCCTCAGAGGTCAGGAAGAGGGAGCAGCAGGGATCTTCTGCGGTGGATGCCAACACGTGGACGGGGATCCTCCTCCTATTGGTCTTGATCCTGCTCCCACTGAAGTCAATAACACAACTTTCATTCACTCCAATGGAGCAGGGTCAAGCCTACTGGCAGGAGGCTTGTGTTTTTCCCCATCTCTTCTCCTGGCCTGTTGAGAAAATAGATCTGACACAGCTGCTGGGCATTCATGCCTGGTCCCAGCCCTTCTCTTTGCTTTCCCCTGGGCACAGGACCCTCCCCTGCCACCCTGAAACTTACTTGCAGAGGAACAGGGGGAAGCGATTCATGGAACAGAGTGAGCCTGGAAGAGGAATCTGGTAGCAACCTGCATGATGCTACAAGACACAGCTTTAAAAAACCCCATATATTTCACCAGGGCCCCCTGCTAAACCCAGGGACTAGGACAGTGTTAGTGGTGAAAGAGTGTAGTTGGCCATAATTTGGCATTCAGTAAACATACAAAACTATTGTAACTGGCACGCAAAGAGGCTTTGGCAGGGGAGGGGAGAAAGAGAAGGAAGCAGAAGGGCAGGGCCCTGGTTTACCCTATAGTCTTATTTTTCCGGGTTTTTATCCTCCCCTTCCATCTTCTATACATGCGTTGCCCATGGTTTTGCACACCTGCTGAAAGCCAGAAGGGTGTAAATTGCACCACCTCATCACTTAACCTCCAGATACTGTTAGGAGTTAATATTTAGTAACTTTCTTGCACTAGTATTTCAGTGTCACATGAGCTAAAATTAAACTTACGCTCATGCAGAGACATTGATTGCAACCCTATAGCTGTGATGTGACCTTCACTTTCAGGTTCAACATCAGAGGAAGTGCAAGCAGCATGAGTAGGTTCTGGATGCAATCTCATACATTTGAACTTGAAGGATAAAACTGGTAGGACAGCTCTTTTAGGTCATAACAGCGCTGTTTACTGTTTGTCAGGTACTCTTTATTTGAATTTGCAGACACTGCAGCACACATTTTCCAAGCGAACCAATCTACGTGAGCGATGATGGCATTTTTTGGTTTAGCTATTGAAAACTGCTCCTCCATAACCTTAGTACAAATCTGCAAGGTTTTATTTTTTGGGGGGGGGAATCCTATTTTTAAATAAGAGAGAAGCAAAATGAGGAGTATATGATGGCAAATGTAAGCAGTGGCATATTCTTAGCAACAGAAATTGTGCAAAATATTCATGAAGAAATGGCAAGCCTCAATTAAAGTGTGAGGAAATGTGTCACCAGCCCAGGAAAGAACCAGTACCATGCAGAAGTCTGTCTGAGGCCCTTGCCTCAGTGCACAGTTTATTCAAACACATGAACTCAAGAAGTAAAGCAATTCCCCTGACCGTAGCAGGCTGTAGTCCCCAGAGGCCACAGAAAAAGCCCTTTTCAGCTATGCCTCCCCAGAGGAGAAGTCCCTTCCTTAAATCCCCTGCCAAGTCATTTGAAAGGCAGGCAGCCTTTACTGTTGTTTATTTGTATCCTGTCACATAGGGACTTGCATTTTTGTTCTGATCCTCAGCTGGAGTAAAATGTTATGGTTCCCTTGATGTTAATAGAGCGGTGCTGATTTACATGCTTTGTTTCAAAGTGAACACAACTGTCCAATTTTGCAGGGGGGGAAATATTTTGCAAATTTCTGCTTAAAAAATAGGCCTGCTGTTGGGTAAAAAGAGGCCATTATCGCTCTCTGATCCATGTTTTAATCAAAAAAACTTTCTTCTGGTGTAACTAAAATCAGACTTGTATCCCAAATCTGTTCAAGTGTTTGAATTTCTCCTATTCCATTTCACTACTCAGCAATGTTTGCCTTTTCTACTGGCTTCCAATTTCCCCATTTTAATTGAAAAATGACACCTTCAGGAAGTGGGTTATTGTGTAGGTTGATGTCTCCTTGCACCTCAGATATCTCATTCTAGATGCTGAGAGGCTATTACACAATCCTTGCCCACAGTCCTCCTATTCAGTATGTTTAACACATATATCTCCTAACATATCCTGAATATAGGCATTACTTCATGTCCACTTTTAAATATGAATATACCAGGGGAAAAAATCTAATAATGAATAATAGGTTCTATCCACATTCAGTCCCAAACAGGAATCTAATGCAAGGTTGAATCTGAATGATTTAAAAAAAAATTAAAAGAATTGAGCAGTCTCTCTAGACTTGAGAAAAATGAGACTAATAGAAGGATATTTTGGTTTTTTTTGATGCTGATCATTCTGAGATATTAGCTGTACTGTGCATTACCTTTTTAGATGGTTTATTGACTCAGGTTTTAAAGCTGGACTCAATTTATATCTTATCAAATAAACAAATTTCATACACAGAAATCTTGCTAAAGGTATTTCGGGTCAGAGTCACAGCTAGGGCAAGTTAGCAAGTCAATGTAGCTATGCCAGTTCATATAAGATGCAGATCTGGCCCATTTTGATCAAAAGGGAGGTTGTTAAGATAAAAATCTATTGTTTTAAAAACAAACAAAAAAAACTTTCCTGTGGTCCTGGTAACACCTTAGATTGTTAAAATAAACTTACTTAAAAATAGAATTTACTTTTCATCATGTATGCTTTTTCTCTAAATTGAATGAAATTCATAAACAATGGAACTAGACTGTCAATTTCAATTTTATGTTTCTTAAATTTCACTTTTTTGGTTCTCCTGTATGACTAGCAAAACACTACAGGTTTCCAACTCTGCAGGTGAGTAGCTGAACTTGGGGAAAAAAAAAAAGAAACCAGGCCTTTTAACAAGACCTTAAAACATTCACACACAATATTTCTATTTATATTAGATTTTGTAGTGACCCAACATATTGGTTCTATAAATTGATGTCCATGTAAATAAAATCCATCAAACAGCCTTTGAAACTTGCTTGTATGCCAAGTACAATATTATGAGAGATTCCTTATATTTCCATAGAAGCACTTTAATCTGAGTCATTTATTTCTCTGAAAACTCTTACTGTGATATTGTGCATGATAAGCAGTATAAAAATTACAGGTTTTGGAAATAAGATTAATTCTGTTTCAAGAAAATACTTCATCATAACACTGATTATTTCAGTGAAACAGCTGTTCACTTTATCCAAAGGCTGCTAAGTCCTATTAAAGGTAAAATTAATTGTCAAATGAGATTTGACTTTTCATGTTTTATTTTCTCAGTTTCAGAAAGGAAGAACCGGTTCTGTGGTTATGCGTGGAGATTTATTTCCAAATATTAACAGTTCTGGGGGGGGAAGAGTGGTTGGTGGGTTTGGTCTTTTGTTGCTGGTTTGGTGTGTGTTTGTTGTTTTTTTGGGAGACTGCGGGGGGGTATTGTAGTCACGCATGTTTAATCACATAAGTGCTAGGCTGGTTTAGCAGAGCGTAAGTCATTACTTCTGGTACAATCCTGCCTGCTTCCCCAACACCACAACATCCAGGATGCAGGCAGAAGGCTAACTGGCAGTGGAGCTGCTGATATGGTTCTGCTGTGAAAGGAGCGGGTAGGACACTGGAAGCCCTCTCAGGTCTGCATCCATTACAAATATGTTCTCTCCAGTGGAACTATCCTAGCAAGCAGGAGATATGGGCTGTGGTTGGCATATCCTCAACTGGTTGACTCCTCTGGCCAAATTGTGCTCCTTGTAGAGAATGTGCAGCAGCAGGGGCGGCTCTAGGATTTCCGCCACCCCAAACACGGCGGCACGCCACGGGGGGTGCTCTAGCGGTCGCCGGTCCCGCGGCTCCGGTGGACCTCCCGCAGACGTGCCTGTGGAGGGTCCGCTGGCCCCAAGGCTCCGGTGGACCTCCCGCAGGCATGCTTGCGGATGCTCCACCGGAGCCGCGGGACCAGCGGACCCTCCGCAGGCACGTCTGCGGGAGGTCTACCGGAGCCGCGATCCCAGCGGACCTTCCGCAGGCATGCCTGCGGGAGGTCCGCCAGAGCCGCCTGCTGCCCTCCCGCTGGGACGCTGCCCCAAGCGCGCGCTTGGCGCGCTGGGGTCTGGAGCTGGCCCTGTGCAGCAGTTAGTCACCAGGGTTAGTTGCCAAGTAGCTCCACTGCTGCTCCCGTGCAGGAGAGGGGGAAGACTCTGTTCTCTCCAGTCTCTGCAGAAGTCCTCCATGCACATCCCATTTACTCAGGTTCTGCAAGGGGCCCAGGACTGGACCCTCAGGTATTTGTAATTAAAATGTGTAACCTCATAAACATGAACTCTTAATCTGAACTATGCTGGAAGGTAACTAAATGAGTTAAGGGATTAGAAAGGAGATTTAAGAGAGATTTGCATAGCCACAGCACTGTTTTGGCATGCAACCAGATTCTACATATCTTTAGTTAAGTATTTGAGTCCACAGCTACTTGACTTCATTGGAAAAAGCATGTAGGGTCTCATATCAGGATCTGGCCCTGTATCTTGGTATGTGAGGGTCACAGGGGAACGTGTGAATTACATCTCCAAAACAAGAGGAAAGGGATATTAAATTAAGGTCAATTGTCCTGAGAATGGAGAAGTAGGGGGATAAGAGAAACGTACACAAGAGTCCTTCTTAGAATTGCCTCTAGACTCTTCGGGGTTCTTGTTTCAGCCCACTATAAAGGTAAGGGTCATCTTTCTCCAGTTTGGGCTTGGAACACCCACAAATGTCAGAGGGATGTTGTAGTCTGGGGTTTTGGTCAGGCTTGTATCTACAATGGGTGCACCACCCAATCTTCAGCAGGTTTGGCACACATCATTTCTTCTTGTGCATTTTCCTAATGGCCTGGCACTGTCTTGGAAATGTGAAACTGGGAATTTTTATATACCCGGTATAAAGTGGTTTTCTACTATAATAGTTTGACCTTTTCAGTATTCAGTGTGTTTGATTCAGGGAACATTTATTCTCCCTTTTCCTCCCAAGTTAGAGGGACTGTACGCAGAAAACTAATTATATTATAGAACAATGAGAAGGTCGGAGTTTTACTTCACTAGCGTCCTTCACAAAATATCCATTTATCATCATGTTCATACCGGTCCGGTCTGGTTAGGAGGCATCAAAATGGAAACTGGCACCAAATGAAACCAGTCCCATAGCAGAAGTGTGGCTACTAAGAGAAGGGTACAAAAGCCAGATCTTGTTTCCATTATAAGCTCATGATGTAATTTTCTTGCAGGGGAGAGGTTAAAATTGGATTCAAAACAATATAGACAATTGAAGGTGGAAGTGAGTGTGAGACTAGTAAAAGAATTCCCTATGGTTTCTGAGGGATGAGGAATTTCCTCTCAAGCAAAAATGGCAGATAACAGCGAGAAAAGATGGTCGGTGCTTTGAAACACTGGACTGGGATTCAGCAGACTTGGGTTCGGTTCCTGGCTGTGCCACAGTTTTTCTGTGTTATGTTCAGGCACGTCATTTAATCACTCTGTTTTGGTTTCATCCTCCATTTCTCCCGTCCTTTGCTTCACTGTTGTTGTATCAAGCAGGCAAGGTACTAACAAGCTTCAACAGGACTTTATTTTTTTACAGTGGAAACCTTTTTACCAAGCTGCTGCTGCACACTGTGTAACTTTCACTCAGCTGCCTCAACTCCTCCCCCCTCCTTCCTGTTTCCTGTCCTTTCAGACTCCCAACAGCCAGTGCTCCCAGTTCTAATAATTACAAGCAACATCTAAACACCACAACTGTCTGCTTAGTTTGTAGGCTCTTTGGGACCGGTGCTATCTCTTGCTGTATATTTATACAATACCTAGCACAATAGGGGCCCAGTCTTGAAGCTTCTAGGGGTTACCATAGTATTAATAGTAATAATGTCCTTTCCCAAAAAAACACCACTGGAAGGACTTCCAGTGAAAATTACATTATCATTATGTGGGAGGATAACATCACAGGGCTATCTAGTTATCCGAGTATAAATAAATGCACTGTTTACTGATATTTACTTATATCAGGAGTTCTGGCTGGAATGAACAAGAAGTGTGTTTATCCATGAATGATCTTACTAATTATGCAGGCAGTTTACAAATGCCAACCTTTGGCTAGAAATATAGCAAGGGTTTGCTAAATTCAGCCAGACATAATTATTAGAATCACAATGCCAGTTCTTGCCTCCAGGTCTCAGTAAGATTACACAGGCGCAATCCGAGGCTGAATGTGGCTTATAAATGTCTTCTGTGCATCTGTTTTAATAAAATAACTGTAGGGATAACTCTATATTCTATTGCAAATGTAAGCAATTCAGTGTTTATGCAATATCTCCTTCCCCCGCCTCAAGAAAATACAACTTTCCATGTTAAGTCAGAGCATTTAAAGCCCACTGTGACTAGAGATGTAAAACTCAGACCGTTTAAGGCACAGATCCTGCAGATAGCTCCCCACAAGCAGACTCTTGCATCAGTGTAGAACTCCATTGACTTCTATGGAATTCTGGCCAAGCCCAGGAACTTCCATCCAGAAGGAGTTGCTTGCAGGATCTGGACCTTAGTTTGCAAGGGGTCCTGTGTATTTTGGGCCTAAGCCTATGAGCCTTTTGGTTTCAATGGGAGTCCTACGTACAGAGGCCTTGTAAGAGTGGGTGGTTAATTTGTTTTGACTCACTCTCCACATCTTGCTTGTGAATAATAATAATTAATTAAAAGCTTAGTGAATACTACACATAGTTGTGGCTGCTTTCTTGTCACAACCATCTGATGGAAGTGAATATCCATCAGACTCTTCCCCCTCTGCTTACAGAGTGCATTCTTGACCCAGCTGATTAGAAACACTTACAAACCTCTCCCCTAGCCTGGAGAGAGATTTAATGAAATCAGGCAAAAAGCTGATCTTGATATGAAAGTTTTGCAGAGCTCTGCTTCTGGCCTGATTATTCTGCTTTCAGTGCACCCAGCATCATGGTAATTCCATGTCACAGGGGATTTCAGAATTCAAAATTTTGGTATTGCTCTGATTGAAAACAAAACAATTTTTTTTCAAAATTCTGGAACAGAAAAATGGAAATGTCACATGTAGATAACTTCAGAATAAATTCTTCCTGGTGGGAAGAAAGGGAGCCACGAGTCTGGATGCCTTGGGAGCCCCAGAGCTTGAGATAGCCAGAACCTTCAGTCTCCCAGCTCCTTCAGTCTACCAGGTAGATTACCCCAGAGCAGGGGAACCTGGAAGCCTTGGGGTCTGTCACTTTGAAAGCCTGGGTATGTTTTGAAATCTGCCTCAGTTTCGGAGGAACTTACTCAAAAATGAGCTGTATCCACAGAATGTTTCGATTGTGATGAATCAGCAAACTGAAGGGAAAAAAATAATTTTTCCAACCTGCTCTAGTTTTCAGTTAGATCAGGAGTAACTATTGAATTAGTCTCATTTTAAGTGGGAGGAGAATCAGGATTCATTTTGTGTCTCACTTGTTCCAGGCTCTACCAAAGAGCAATGTGACTTTTTCTTTATTAAATTCAGACCATCATATTGTGAAAGTCAGCAGGAAGCTGCAGCTGCAATTGTGTTTCATTGCTCAGGAGAGCTTAAGCAACATGACTAGTTCAAAATACTGCAAGATATTTCATACTTTCTGCTAGTAACTAAAAGGAATACATAAAAAAAAAAAGCTTGCAAGATTACAGGGGCTCAACTCCTCTGCTGTAATATGGCAAAATTACCTTAAAAAGGCATTTGAGTAAATGGCACAAATTAACCTCAACTGTGAAATATCTTTGAACGTCCTTCCTCATCCCTCATTTAACAGGCATCCAATCCTCAAGTAAAGTGTTGCTGATAAAACAGGTAGAGTAGGCATGTTTAAAAATGCAATGTTTGTCTCTCACACGCTTATCTCCTGTTGTAAGCATAGCAAGATGCTGTGGTTATTGCAGGTACACTAGGCCAGGCAGTGTATTTTGAATGCCTCCCACTCAATTAAAGTTTAAAAATACCATTAAAATATGACTTTATTTTTCTAGCTTGTCGTGTTCATATGATACCAGGGGTAGAGTTCTGACGGTTGCTGTTTATTGCAGATGCCTAAAATTGCCTTTGCATTTGACTACCGAAAGTTACTGAGAGAACACCTGACTAATTTGTGTGATCACATTTCTAAAGACACTTGAGCTAATAAACTGACTTCCTCATTAGAGCTACATAACCCTGATATAGCAGCACCACACTGCTCTAGTTGTTTACACTTACAATTTCATATCCTATTCTAATAATAGCAACAACACAAAGAACAATAGTTATGTAAAAACCCACCCAAATGGAGGAAAATGACTGTACCAGGAAAACCGTGATATCTTGCTTGTTCATAAGGGCCCAGATCTATAAGGTATTTAGGTGCCTAACTCCCACTGGTTTTAATTAAATCAGTGGAAGGTAGGAACCTAAATACCTTGTGAGAATCTGGGCCTTAGAATCCTAAGTCTCATTGACTCTGTGAGACTTTAGCTCTTACTCAGTGCACCCAACGTAATTTTAAGTAAATGAGTTCTCCACTGCTCATGTGCTTATAGCAACACAAGTTACAAACGTGTTTGAAAGCTTTCAAAGCTTAAAGCTGCACATCATACAGGTGAGCATAAGATCCACCGATCATTGTGGATTTCCCCAATGTATGCTAAAAAATCTGGCCTAAGACGCTGGCAAATGCCCATAGTAAACAAACTGGAAAAAAATAGAAATATTTTTCTGATAATCCTTCAGTAGCAGCAGTATGTAAATGTCTTTCATGCGAAAGAATCATTTTAAGTGGATGCTGTCCCTTTAATTGGAACATTTTACGATAGCTGAATTTACTTTAAAATACCATTGTGAAAGGGATATATGTGTGGTAGTTTCTCCAGTATAATTTATCACTTGTTAAACTAATTTTATCCCCAAAGAATATTTTTCTGGCTATGTGTGGGTTTACATCTGTTTTACTGTGTGACTGTGAAATGTCTGACCAGGATATAAAGAACGTTTTCAAAACTGCATATGGCCAGCCTGGGATTTTATTGTATTATGAGGGAATTGGCAGGAAAATCAAGTAATTGACTTTGTCAGTGGAACTGATATAACCATATATTTGCAGGGTCAAGCCATTGCTCAGCTCTGCTCAACGATCCCTAGTGTTACTGTTTTTGGAACAGCTTCCTCTTTCAAGCATGAAGCAATCAAAGGTTCAGTAACTCACCTGTTTGACAGAAATGCAGACTATGTCCAAGAAGTAAAGAGGTAAGGGTTCTATTTTGATTATCAAGTAGTAGCTAGCACAGGGGTGGGCAAATTTTTTGGCCTGAGGGCCACATCGGGTTTCTGAAATTGTATGGCGGGCAGGTTAAGGGAGGCTGTGCCTCCCCATACAGCCAGGCATGACCTGGCCCCTGCCTTCTCCAACCCCCCCCCGCCCGGCTTCTCACCCCCTGATGGCCCCCCACAGGGCAGCTACCCCATCCAAACTCCCCTGTTCCCTGACCACCTCCGGAACCCCCACCCCTGACTGCCCCCCACCGCCCCATCCAACCCCTCTTCTCCTTCCTGACTGCCTCCTGGGACCCCTGCCCCTATTCAACCCTCCTGTTCCCCGCCCTCTGACCTCCCCGCCCCCTATCTACACCCCGGCCCCTATCTACACCACCCCTCCCCGAACTCTCCTGTCCTCTATCCAACTCTCCCTTCTCCCTGCCCCCTTACCATGCTGCCTGGAGCACCGGTGGCTGGGGGTGTTACAGCCACACCACCCAGAGCACCAGGACAGGCAGCCGTGCCGCCCAGCTGGAGCCAGCCACACCACCGCGCAGCACAGAGCACCGGGTCAGGCCACGACTCGGCAGCTGCACAGCCCCAGGAGCTCGCAGCCCTGCCGCCCAGAGCATTGCACTGGCAGCGCAGTGAACTGAGGCTGTGCGGGAGGGGCCAGGGACTCAGGGGCTGGGCAGGAGAGTCATGCGGGCTGGTTGTGGCCCAATTCTGAGCTAGCAAATTACTATGAAAAGTGAGTTAAGCATATATATGAGAACCGATTAAACAGGTTGGTTTTGGAACAATCACAGATCTAATCTAGATATTCTCTGTCTTTCCAATGAAAAAGATAATTATAGCAAATCAGTATCTCCCTCTTCCTTTACGATCCAACATGGGCTTTATCGATCATGTTCACTTAGATACCTGCCACAAGCCAAAGGAATTAAATGAAAGAGAACAAAAAAATTGATTGGGGGAATCTAATCTCATATTATTTTCCTGTAGGCTGATAGTCTTTCATTATTGCTGTTCACTTCAGTTGTTTTTAGTAGATTTGGTGTAATTGATTCAAAATGTTTGGGAATTCCCTTGTGTGATTCTGTCTGTCTAGGTTCTTATACTGTGCAAGCCACTAGTTTCTTGAGTTCTGTGGTGCCTAGTTGAATTGTGAATACTTAGATTTTGTTTGCTTTAATGTTAGCCTCCTGAAGTTGTCACCTAGGCGTCAGTTTCTCCACAAATGCTTGCAGTTTTTTGGGTTAGTCTGATTAATCCTGGCTGCTAAGGGATATATTTGACAGGGAAAGTAAAGAAAATTTTCTCTAATTCTAGAAACAAATATTTGATGTCATTGCGATTTTCTAATTCTACTTTAAAAATAAAGATAATTTGTTGTTACATATGTCCTGAGTGCACTGATGCACTACCTCAATCAGCTGGAGGGAGCAAAAGAAATTTCTATGTCCATTGCACATGCACACACCCCGGTAGTATGTTGTGTGGGTTCTACATAAGGGATGCTGCATCAAAATATATGCAAAGTTTGTAGTTTATACCACCTTGGGTTGGGATCAGAGTGGATCTCATAAGCTAAGCAGGCTCAGTGTGTAGATGGGATGTCCCCCAAAAGAACATAGGCCGCAGGAAGTGGTGTTGGGTATTCGGTAGGTGGCATGCTTCCTTCTCAATCATTGCTGTCCCAGCTTGGTGTTGGAGAGAGAAACCATGAGAACTTTTGGAGGAGTCTCTACCATTCATGGCTGTTGAAGATCCTGTGGCACTCCTCTGTAAGATCAGGGTGTTTAGTCCCCATATCCTGACATAATTCTAGTGTGAGTAATTACACTGTGCTTCCCACAAGTATTCTCTGCATTGTCAGCTGGATCAGGGGTGGCTCCAGGCACCAGCACGCCAAGCGCATGCTTGAGGCGGCATGCCACGGGGGGCGCTCTGCCGGTCGCTGGGAGGGCGGCAGGCAGGCTGCCTTCGGCACGCCTGCGAGAGGTCCACCGGAGCCGCGGGACCGGCGACCGGCAGAGCGCCCCCCCGCGGCATGTCGCCGTGCTTGGGGCGGCAAAATGTCTAGAGCTGCCCCTGAGCTGGATACAGTGTTCGTCACTCTTTCATCCTACATGGGTTGAGTAGTCTGACTGTCTACTGTTAAACACTGTTACATCAGAAGAAAATTTCACTCGACATGAAGTTTCAATAGATGAGGAGAAGAGTTGTCTGGCAAAGAATATCCACCTAGCACCACCTCTTCAGCCCTGGACTGTTCACAGGACCCCACTTCACCCCACTGGAAGCTGCTAGGGGTGAATTTTCACTGCCAGTGAGGAGCTGCTATAGCATGATGGTCTGGCTCCTCTTCACTTCCCTCTGGGAGTAGCTGCAGCAGACCAGGAGTCAGCTACTTCCCACTGTACTAGGGCCATTTGAACAAATAGGGGGGCGGGAAATGTTCACAGAAATTTTTCACTCTTCAACATTTGACATTTTGAAGAAAATTTTCATCAGAATTCAAAACCAGCCCCTGCTCCTTACCCAGGGGATGCTGGCTTCTCCGGTGCGCAACCAGAGGAAGATGCAATCTCCTGGGAACGCCCCACTTCCTATGGTCGTAGGTGATCATTGTTCTGTTCCAAGGGATTATTACAGTGGAACCCAGTTATAATGGGGAGAAACTTTGCTACATGGGGTTCATTTAAAATGCCTGGCAGCAATTTGTAGCTTTCCCTGTGGTTTACTACTAGTGGATTTTCCCTTGTGATCAGTCCACAGGGTGTGTGATTTGGGGCTATTTGGAATGGAAGGTAAAACTTATATGCTAAATGTTACATTTCCTCTTTAGGTTTGTCGTGACTATGATGGCAGGGTGATGAGTGTGTCACTGAAATGTGGGTAGTGGAGCTGTGGAAAATCAAAATGTCCATCCCAGGGGAAATGCCAATAGTTTTAATTTTTGGTTTTGTCTCAAATCAGGAAATGGAAAATGTTGATCTTGCAGAAACTGGATTTTCCATTGGAAAAAACATTTTGATGGAAAATTCCTGACCAGCTCTAGTAGATAGATGGCTTGGTTGCCAGAGTGCAGTGGCCTGTTGTATATCAAAATCCTGCAGTAACAATGACTGGCATGATGTTTATAATAAAGATACATTCACTGCCCTGATTACATTCCGAAAGGGTACTTAACACATTAAGTACCATGTGTTTACAAATGAATGCTCATCAAACTACCTAACTGTAGAAAAAAATATTGTGTTCACTGTTGTTGTAGCAGTGCCGATCCCTGGATATTAGAGAGAGAGAAGGTGGGTGAGGAAATAGCTTTTATTGGACCAAGGCCTGTTTGGTGAAAGAGAGAAGTTTTTGAGCACACAGAGCTGAGCAGTCCTGAAGAAGAACTCTGTGTATCTCAGTAGCTTCTCTTTTTCACCAACAGAGGTTGGTCCAATCAAAGATATTAATTTACCCACCTGGAGAAATTATTGGCCCACAAAAATCAGCAGTGTCTACCTGTTATACTACTAAGGGAAGAACTCTCATGTTTTGTGGGTCTTTGTAATGTGTTTCTGGCAGACATTTGAGAGCTGTCTTTATCTCTGTTTTCTGAGGAAAATGAAAAATTCTTTATAGGTCATAAAGCTTTCCCTGTTCTCTGACTTTGTCTAATTGCAGTTAGGCAATTGCAAGAGGTATGGTCATCACAAGCTAATAGTTGCTTTTGGGGATTAGAAACTGTTGACTGCACCTTATGCCTTTGATAGTCCCCAGGGTATAATTATCCTAGAATAATGCGCCAGTGGTTTGCGTAATTGTTTAATTAAAGAGAACTGGTAAATAATTTGCAACTACTAGGGTTATTTACTTGGTCATAAAGTAGAATAGCAGGTTTTAGTCCAAATGGAGGTGGGAGCTCACAGGTTTAGTTAGTGCAGAGAAATGTGAAATCAGACCTTGTTACTGGCAACATTAGAATAACTAATAGTTCTCTCTTTTTAAAAAAAAAAAAATAATAATCTCCAAACATTGTCGGGTTATATTTTGCACCTGAAAAAAAAGATTGTGGTTTTCTTGGCTGGTAAATACTGAGCTATAGTTCAGAAATGCTTGCAAACAAGGTTATTTATTGGAACCATATAAAATTTCCTATATTGCATATAAAAACCTCTGCTGCACAAATTGTAGCCATATTCTGCCCTGGGATTCATGTGGACGGCTCCTGTTGACTTCTCTCTAAGCTTGGTTTGACTCAATGCAGGGACCTAGTAGATCAAAGATCCAAAATGGAATTCTGTCCATGATCTGACACTTAAAAACATACTATCTGAGGAGAAGTGAGTTAGAAAATGACCCATTTCCCCTTTTTTACTTTGCTTGATGAATGCAGAAGCAGCCCTCCCCTGCCTGCCATCATTACCAGGGTTACAAATTTAGTATTTATTTCTAGTGTGGAAACTATAGATTTTAAGTTTCCCTCTGAATCTGCATGGGGGATGAATGAGAATGCATCATGTAGAATTATTTGCTTCCCTGAAGAAATTCATACCTAAGAGCTGTTTTTATAAGCATCCCCATGTGTCTGAGCGTAGACTCAGCCCTTAGTCACCTGAGTAGCTTTTTGCACTGGATTGTCATCTCTCACTGGCTTCCCGCTAATGTAACTATTGACCTCCGTGAAGTTACTCTTGATCTACACTGGTGTGAGAAAAGAATTGAGACCGTTTACTTGAATGCCTCGTGAAGAGGATTGGGCTGTATTGTGAGTAAACATTCCCACCGCACTTCTGCTGCATGGTCGATATCTTCTATGAAGTAGACCAATGCTGTTATTACAGTTGTCCATTCCCATGATCCATGCTCTAGTCTTTCACAGGCCTCTCTGACTTGCATAAACACTTCTTGATTTATTTTCATAACCTCCCTATTTTAGATTCTCATCTTGCCCTGTAAAATAGTTGTAGTGATAAATAATGATTTTCTCTCTCCCAACTATCCACATAGTCTCTGTGCCAGAGATTAACAGTATATAATTTCTACCTTCTCATGTTCTGCTTCTTTCCCTCAGTTACAACACTGTTGCTCAGATAGACAAACATATTTTTATCATCCTGCAATATACTATCCCAGTCAAATCTCAATGAAGCCAAACTTCTCTTTCCTCCATAATTATCTGTACCACCTATAGCATTCTGACCACTCCACTAAACTCTTCTTCCTCATTCATTTTTCCAGAAGAAAGAAATAAACAAAAATAGTGTAGCTAACCATCATTTACTAAACACTTGGCTTTTTTTGCTGCAACTCCTTTCCCATCTCACATATGTATGTTTAGTTCAGGCCAGATTCTGACATCTTTATGCACATTGAGTAGTATGTTACTCGACAAATAGCCCCATTAACTTCATTGAGATTGATTGTGGAGTAAGATGCTACTTAATATGACTGTGTGTGGCAGTGTTGAGACTCTAGGCCAAATTTTTCAGAAGTGAGTATTGATCTTGGGTGTCTCCATTGCTGCATATCCAAGTGGACACACCTGGTTTTCAGAGGGTGAATGCTAAGCACCTTTGGAGAATTGGGTGTTTTTAAAATGGCTCCAGTTGTGTACTTTTGTAACTGAGATGCTCAAAATCACTAGTTGCTTTTGAAAATCTTAACATTAGATGATAAACTCTTCTGACTCCTCTCTGAAGTGCCTTTCAAACTGTAGGTGCTATGTAAACATTAATCCTATAATACACCAGTTAAAAGAAATGAAGTCTTGAGTACTGTTGCAATGTGAAATTTGCCCTCCTTGTGTCTTAGAATCTCAGCAGAAGGAGTAGATATCGTTCTGGATTGTCTGTGTGGAGAAAATACTGGAAAAGGCCTCAGTCTTCTCAAACCACTTGGGACTTACATTTTATATGGTGAGTAAAAACAAAACAATTAGAAGTTTATTTCAAAAATATCAATTTGCCCACCTCTTCCAGCAGCATGGGGACACCTTTTAAAACATCCAAGCTACTAAGTTCTCCCTGGGGAGTACGACGAATGTATCTGTCATGTTACACTTTATCAGTTCAATCATTTCTATTTAAGAGTTTCTGAGGATCTGAATCATAGGCTAAAAAATTAGGAGAAGCTAGTTGCTACAAAGCAAGTTGTTTTTTTCAAAATATCCAAAGGCAGAACTGGCAATATGGTTCAGATAGTTGAACATCACTTGGCTACATAGAAGGAATAAGTTTGGGGAGCAACTTTGGATCTCTTATTCTACAGGCCACATGAAGCTAGAAGTTTGGCAGAAGTAACTGTAGTATGATGCATGGAACTGTAGAAAGAGAGTCATTCAGGAATGACTTCATTTGGTCTGACACCAAGCTGTGCAAGCTGAATACAGACTTCTAAATCTCACACTTTAGAGCCTCAGCATGTACCACTGGCCACTCAGCATATTTAATAATAGAAATTGCTTCCCTATAACTCTGCCTACTGCCACGTAACTTACTGCTAATGAAACAGCAACATCCCCAGACTCTGTGAGAGGAGAGTTAGAGACTACATATCTCTGAAGACTGAGAGGGGAAGTCTATATGGTTATAGCTGCCACCTAGCTGCTACACTATAATAGTAGAGAGGAAACTGTAATGGGGAGGAAGAAATCTGCTATCAATATACCTAATATTATCTAGTCTGCTTGACTATGAACATCTGTCTGAGAGGCTGAATTGGTGGTTTTTCTGATCTCAGAAATAATGAAAGCTTATGTCATTTGATATGAACGAATCTTTCTTTTGTTCCTGAAATGTGTAGGATGTTATCAGCTTGACTTCTTTGATTGCTGTACCAATGATAAAAGGAAGGGCATCATTAAAGCTTATGCAGTTTGGAAAGAAAAGAAGAATTTTTCCAAAGCACAATTTTTTTATATTTTTTATTGATTTATTTTTTAATGCAGACAATTAAATGGCCTCATTCATGGCATGTTATAAAGGGTGTTTACATGTATGTGATCTCTTTTTTCCAGGTTCATCTAATATGGTTACTGGGGAAACAAAAAGCTTCTTCAGCTTTGCAAAATCAGTAAGTATAGTACTCCTGTGGTTCTGTTATATCGCACTTATTAGCATTTATCTCCTAAACCATTATTTTTAGCAGCTTAGTTCATCTTAACCAATACCAACCTAATTTGTCTCCATTCCATTGTTTACTAACTCCAATATATAACATCACACTAGTGCAAATGAAGAGTGGTAAATGTAGCGTGGCCTGATATGTTTTTCTTTTGGTATGACAACTAGTCAGGAGTCTGCTCTGTATGCAATAAATATTTGAGTTGCCAATAATCTGTGTAAAGTCATTTTATATCTTAGACCAAACTAAACCATCAGTTTATTTTCTGACCTGGTAGTAGCATGTCATATCCACTATACAACTGTACTCCCAGGGGGTTCTTTCCTTCTCTAATGTGGATGCACAATGATGTGAATTCAAGGATATACTTGAGTCACAGGGTTCTGTCATCTCTAAGAGTCTTAGGAATTAATTGAGCTGTACAGGGTATGTCTACACTAGAATGTGATTACACCTCATGTAAACACATCCAAGCTAGCTTTAATCTAGTTTACTCGGACACCAGAGCAGTGAAGCCTCAGCAGTGCATGAGTAACTACGTGGCTTCTGGGTGGGCTTGTACAGTCCACACCGAAGTGTGTGGTACCATGGCTTCGCTGCTTTGGCACCCAACTAGCTAGATTAATGCTAGCTTTGGTGTGTCTACACAAGCTGCAATCACAACCCATGATTGCAGGATTGGCCCATCGAAATGTATGCTTCAATTCTTATGGTGCAGTCTTACCCTTTTCATTGATGTTGTGAACAAACTAAAAGCTGAAGTATTAATAAGTTATTTCCTGCCATGTTACAAGGAACGAACAAATCTGTTCAGACAATTCACAAACAGAAAAAAGGCCAAATCTGTCATATAAATTGTTTGCAAGGAAAAGTTCAACCACCTCAAAAAGTGATTCTTTCAGATATGAGAAACAAGGAGACAAGCTACTAATCAGAGATCCACCACACACAATTTATCTGCTAAAAATTCAACACCTCCTCATACCAGCAACCCTTTTTCCCAGAAGAAATTAACTTCAAATATCTCTGTGCAGCTAAAATCAGGATATATCAAAGTCCCCAATAAGAGACACTCAGAGACTTTACCTCCTACTTGTTCTATCTCACATAATGGCGAGGGCTAAAATGTGCAAAGATCCTTGTAGTTAGATGCAAACATTGAGCTGAAATAGTCTGAAGACATTCCTGTCACTGTTAAAAACTATATTATCTCCAAAGAAAATATCTACATGCGAACCTACAGAAAGAGAGATTGTGGGCGCTGAAACAACCTGGTCTGGTTAGTTTGACATAATGGGGACAATTGGGAAATGCAAGACCAACATATCCATTAAGCTATTCTATTGTCTCTGTCGCTGCCTTGGTTTGTTTTTAAGCCTAAGACTAGGCAAGCTTCACACTGCACATGGAAATAAGTCAAGGAGACAGGTCACCATGTTTTTCAATTGGTAGTGTAGACAACCCTGGTAGAAATTGAAATTGGCTCCCACTGGTACCATCTGGAGCAGCTACTGTAGGTTTTGGAAGAAAGCAACAGTTACATCGGTTCCTTGAGCTTCTGGTTCTCCATCTGAAACCAAGGGAGGCCCGGAGAATGAGACTTGTTGAAGATTACTAATGCAATCCACTAGGGGGGGCTATACTGTTCCATAAAAAAGATTAAAACCTTGGTATCTAAGTGTGCTGCACATTGCAATTGTCGTGAAACCGGGTTGCCTGGAGCTACTGAGATAAATAACTGTATGGAAGTTACAGGCTAAAACAAAAGCCTTGATCAACATGTCCAGGCCTATATTAAAAAGCTTTAAACCAGAATGAGTCAATAGGTGCTTTGTAATGGATACCGGAGGGAATAATGCCACCTCTGGAAACTTAAAAGGCAATCAAAGGGAATATTTAATCAAAATATTAAGTAGTGCATTGAATTGTTCATAAAAATGTAAACTGCTTTTTTACGCTAATATAATTAACCCTGTGGAAAATTAAGTTACCAAAAACCATAAGAAATTTTTTAATTAAAATTTTGCCCACTAGAATAAAACTCGCTAAGATGTGGGATCTCGCTCACAAGGGTGCCCTGGAGCTACAGTAGACAAAATAACATCATTAGAGATAATACAAGACTCCCAAACATAGCAATGTACAGTTCTTCAGCAAGAGGTAGACAGAGAGGCAAGAGCAGCAGAAAGGTTTACATGGGATTTTTGGTGGGATGCGTTATAGGGGGGAGTAGGGTTAAGAGGTTTTACAGAGGGGTTACATGGCTTCCCTAAGGTAACAAAGGAAGACTGTGGCAGAGCCACAAATAGAATTCAAGACTCCTAAATCTTGCCCCTTAGTCACAGGATTATCCATCCTCCCAATTGTCTGTCTGCCTCAAAAACTTGCATTTGACCTTCACATGCAAATCAGGTTGCTACATGTCTGTCTACCCCCATTTCTTTGTGCAAACCTTGTGACTAAAAGAAGACAGCTCTGGAAATTTTTGGAATTTGGGCACAAAAAACAAACAAGTGTATTTTAGCTCATTATTCTACATCAGACAGTTCAGTTTTCCATGCAGCTATTTCCTCATACTGTGCCTTTCTGCTGCTATTGTTCACACTTTTCTTTCATGAAGCTTCTCTCCTTCACCCTAGCCCTTGAGCTGTCAGCAAAACAAGAGTGCCTCTGTATTTTTGCCTTGTTTTTTCTTAAAATCCATGAGGTTAATGGGCTTTTGATCAAGTGCTGAGTCCCATTTGCAGAGAACTTTTATTCTATGTTGGGTTACATCTCCCATGGAAGAATAAACACATCTAAATCCCTGATAAGCTCTTTGCTTACATTGTAATATTGTGAACCCTTTGGCCTATGTGTGGGTTTATTATTGTAACCTTCATGCCATTTGTTCCTCTCCAGTGGTGGCAGGTTGAGAAAGTGAACCCTATCAAGCTGTATGAAGAGAATAAAGTCATTGCTGGATTTTCTCTGCTAAATCTACTTTTCAAACAGGGCCGAAGTGGCCTAATTAAGAGTATAATGGACAAACTCATAACATTGTACAATGAGAAGAAGATCAAGCCTCTGGTTGATTCGTTATGGGCTCTGGAAGAGGTAGGAAAATGGCTTCTCCCCCTCCCCCACCTTATTTCTTAAATTCATAAAGTAAATGGTTGTTTGAAATATGAAATCAGAGTGAGTAAACTATTTACAGTAATTAATTTATCCAACACAGTTTGCTTTTACTTCTGTGTGTGAATTGTTTGCAAAAACCCTGTCAGTCTCACATTTCTTTATCAAGAGTTATGCACACATTTCTACTATGAATAATTTTTGGTTTGCAGAGGATCTGTTCCTACTTTGTTGCAAATACTCATAATGTATGAAGTGATGGATAGTCACATGGTATTCTTTCTATTTCATGATTGGGTGAATTGTGTAACTAGCCAATGCAGCATGAATTGCAGATGTTATAGTGGGCCTTTACTCCTATGCATAGGCTCAAAATCTGCCTTTAGTGAATAGTCTTTATACATTAGAATGAGACTCATTTCTTGCCTATATTTCTATATTTGTTCTAGATCAGTCTAACCACTCAAATCTTTGCAGAAAATGAATGCACAAGTGTTGCTGATCTGGGCAGATCAGAATTCTCTTCTGATTTGAATGAGTATTCAGGGACAATTTTTTCTATTGCTTTTTCAACTCTGTTTAAAGGATTGCAATCAATCTAGTCTGCTGATAATAGGATAGTTACACACCCCTTTTTAACCAAGCCACTGCTTTCTGAAAACTCTGCTGTCCCTAAGATGTTGTTAGAAAAATAACTCTGGTCGTCTTAGCGGTCTGAATAGACTCTTTTTAATTATTTATTTGTATTACAATAACACCTGGAGGTTTAATTTTTGTGAAATTTACCAAGTTTGACACACTGCTATGATGATTGCTTCCCCCGGCTGTGTTGAATGTGAATTCTAGTTGTACAGTTGCTATTCAAAGGGTACTGGCAGCACAGGTTGGCTGTGATTGTGCTGGTATTATCTGGCATCCACAAGAAAGTAGTAACCACCAAGCTCCATCAATGTGTGATATCAGCCAAAATCCTGGATGCCTCATAATGAGAGTTCAGACAGGGCACAGTACAGAGACTGCTCCCTCCTCAGGCTATGATCACTGGTAAGATCTCCATGCTCACACTGCTGGATCTCTCTGCAGCCTTTGACGCAGTGGGCCACAAGGTAGTGCCAACACACCTGCATGACTTAGCAGAAGTACTTGGCCCAGCACTACGATGGCTCCAATTGTTCCTCTCCAGAACTCAGAGAGTGGTGACAGGTAAAACTGCTCCTCCTCCTGGATCCCTAGTATCCCAGCTTGTCTTCAATGTCTGTTTCAGACCACTAGCAGAGATAGTGAGATGCCATGGTGTTGGAAATAATTTTCATCATAATTTCATTCGGGTTTACCACAACTAAGTTTCCACACAAGTATTCCTTTATTAGTTCAAAGGTCACTTGATGTTTGGTACATCCAAAACACAAATATTAGCATATGCACACACCTCTATTCTGTACCTTAGCAACAACACTTACAAGCATCGGACAAAATACTTACAACCAGATCAGGCTCAGGAGACACCTTCCCACCATGACTCCAGATGGACAAGGGAAAGCTCTCACAAAGAACCCCTAGAAAACCCTTGTTTTTTTATACACTATTACAAACAAGTTGAGTCATACCTGGTTATGGAACTTTAGCTAGGGCCAGATAAAAGCTTAGGGCTGAGCCCTGTCCCCTGTTCCAGTACAGACAAGATTAATGACTGGACCGCTTTCTTCAAGCTTTTCTTATCTCATTTTGCCATATTTCTTCCGAACTAGTGGGCCAAGCATTTCTTTATAATAAATGAAACAAACCAGTAATTTACTGCATCCGATACCCAATTTTTAAAAACGTTGATAACCCCAACCCAAATCTTAAACACCACTGATATTTCAATGATCACTACAAGTTTAACACAAACAACCCCCTTCTCGTGATTTTATTCTTTTTGATTACGTGTCTTGGGCCTGTTGCTCATACTGCTATCCAAACTCAATTTAAAACCACAGTTCACTCAGGCCGAATGTGGGCCTTTACTTCTATGCATGGGCTGAGCTATCACCAGCTATAACACTCAGCTATATAGCTCACAGTGCTCCATGCATTTGTCACGTCTGGGCTGGGTTACTGTAATTCATTGTATCGGAAGCTGAATGCAAAGATCACTCACAGGCTCCAGGTGGTAAAGAATGCAGTTGCCTGCCTTCTGCCTGGCTCAGGTTGCCATGAGCACATCAGGCCTCAAGTTTCTTCACCAGCTTCAAGTCCACTTCTTATGCCAGTTTATGGCCTGATTTTTCAAAGCAATTAGTGGATCAAGCCCCACCTACATCAAAACCAAATTTCAGTCTATGAACTCCCATGACAGCAGCACTCCTTTGCGACAGTGCAGCTCACAAGGCCCAGGATGAAGCATGTGAGAGCTGGGGACAAAGCATTTTCTGCCAAGGGGATCCTGCTATGGAACAATCTTTCTGAGGAGCTCAGGCAAATCTAGAGTCTAACCATCTTTGGGAAACAAGGGAAAGCCTCCATCTTCAAGAGAACCTCTCTGCCATAAGTGACATATTTCAAGCACCTCGTTTATTCCTAAACCTCTCCTAACCCCTCCCCAAGGAGAGACCTATCTCAATCAGAGTTCTGATCCTATAAAGGGAGAAGTGCCAGAGACTCTGCTTTGCTATTGATTTTTTTTTAGGGAAGGTGATGAGATACTACAGTGATGGGCAGTAGTATAAAACTCTAAGATAGATACATGCAGAATATGATTCATTTTTTTTATTAAATGGCATTGCACAATATTTTAAAATCTCTAAGTGGCATGAGGATGTAAGTGCTGGACTGAGCATGCTACTGTTTCATTGTAGATTCAGCTGTGGTATATATTAAAATAAGGAGGCACTTAAAAACAACAATTATTAGCCTAAGTAATTTTGGATCAAGAGAAAACAGTATTATAAAAAAGGGTTCTACATGGCAGAATAATCTTCTAGTCAACATGATGGGAATTTACTGGGAGACTTTAAGCAATATTCTTTCATTTGTTTGGTAACATTTCATAACATTTGGCAGTACATGAACTATCTCTCTGACATTAGTTTGTGGAATATGTAAATCCATCTGTTCAAGACTGCAGCCTGGCAAAATATAGCTCATTTATCAATCCCGCTCAGTTTGCATGATCTAGGAGGCAATTTACAAAATGTGTTACTGGCTGGCATCTGCAGGAATATAATGATCCTGGAGTTTTGAGGGTTGTTCAGTTTTGAATTGATTATAAAGAATTACTCTTCATTCTAAACATTAGGAAATATGCCCAGGTCAGTTTTCCAGAGCAAAATCAATATGATGGACCTAGAGATGGGCCAGAGCTAGTGCCCTAGATTCATCAATCTTGAACTATGGGCAAGTTTTTTGTCTCTGAATTTCATGGATCTGACCCTTCCCGGAATGCATCATGAACTTATTTTGATTGCTTCTCATTTCTCATCAGTACTAGTAACCTTGATGCAGAACCTCACAGGCCGAATTCAGAAGCTCTATTCAACTCAGTCATGATTTTTAAATGTATATTTATGCACTAGTCACCATTTGTATGGACACATGTTCATTTTACTGTAGGTTCTTAATATGGCATGGAAAAAATACCTATCCTTGTCCCCTCCTGCCTCGTGGCAAGCCTCTAACAACAATGGGGGATAAGGAGAGGGTTGACTTGCAGGCAGAGTTACAGGTTAAGCAATACTTGTAGCTCCACTATGGAAGGACTTCCTTTTATCTGGCAGCTCTTGTGGTGTTCTCCAGAGAGAAGCCCTATTCTGATGAAAGTTAACACCCCAGGACTCCTGTGGGTGAAACTTATTGGCCCACAGGAGTCTCAGGGGTGCATACACATGCAGGATGGGAGAAATGAACTCAGGCTGCTCATATCAATAGAAAGCCCTCCACCTGATCAGAATAGTCAGCAAGCCAAAGAAATGCAATGGAGTTGGGGGTGGGGGTGATAAGGATGAAGCCTAGAGAGAGGGGATGCATATGGGCTTGACATCAGGACAGCACACTGCCCCGACTTGCCTCTCCAGAGGTAGAAGTGAGGAGACCTTGAGGCAGGCTGGGCAGGGGACTGGTAGTTCATGGTTGATATTGACATAGAGCCTGGCTTTTCCTAGCATACATGGAGAAGGTTGTGACCAAGAAGGAGAATTACTCCTCCTCCTGTTTAATTGTAACATTAGACATTTGGCCTGTGTCTGTGGTGAGACCCTGTAAGTGTGAGTGAAACCCTTAGTTAGTGGTGACTGGCTTGTTAAGTCGAGGGAGGCGAGAAAAGAAGAAAAAAAAGGTAGGACTCTTTTTGGTCCAAAATTTTAAAAGTGAATGATTTAAATAGTTTTCTCTGGGAAAACTTAGTAATCTCCCAAGTCTCATGGAAAATTCACTTGTTCACTGATTACTAATGGTCTCCAAGTTGGAAATTAAATTCAATTGGTGACATCTGAAGTGTGAAGGGGTTTTAATCTTGTTCCAAGCACTCAATGCAGCTTAAACTACCATGGCCCTGTGCATTCCTTCTTAACAGAGGCCATATTTTGCAAACCTAGGTCCTTCAAGTCAGCTATTTAAATCTATATTCAGGCACATAAGTGGCCTATTTTTTCAGGTGTGCTGAGCACTCTCATTTCCCACTGCAGTATCACTTTTAATCATTTTGCCTACTAGATATCTGCCTTTGTCTTCATATCTTCCTTCATTCAGATATGAATAGATTGTGTGCACCTCCATCCTCTCTCCAAATTCAGCCTAGCGATATAGGAAGCAAAGTGCATCATAGCAGGTATTATCCATACAACTCCATTGTATTGTTGGATTAATATAACGGTTTCTAGTTGGTTGCTAAATGACTTGCAGGATATTAGACTGACATACTTGCCTTGACTCTGCTCCCATTGACATCAATGGCGGGGTTGCCACTGTCTTCAGAGAGAGCAGGATTGGGGCCACTACGTTCACTGTCTAGCTGGGGTGGAATCCTTTCCAGTGTTTTGAGCCCTTCATTTTAGGGCCTGATCCAAATGCCACTGAAGTCAGTGGAAAGACAGAATGCCAGGGAGTTTTCCCATTGATTTCAATGGCCTTTGGATCAGGGTCTAAGCATGCATTCTTAATACAGGCTGCTTAAATGAATAACACAAACTGTTGAAGAGTGGGCTGGATTCTGATCTCAGTTATACTGATGTAAATCTGGAGTGATTCCATTCTCTTCAGTAGAGTTACACTAGATTATACAGATGTGAGTGTAATCAGTTTCTAGGTCACTGATTGTAGGAGTATTTTTTTTTTACTGCTGTAATATCTGTTGATGCTGACTCATGAAGATTAATTCTTTATTGCAAATCCCCATCCATAAATCCGAGTTAAAAGCCTGTTCTCAAGTGGTTCGGATTAGCAACATTTTGTGATTTATACACAGAGGTTTAGCCAAAAGAGAGACTAACAAAATCCACAGTTACAATAAAATGGAAGTTTAGTTGGAATTATTAATCACTAAGCAGAGCCGAATGATGAATTAGTTCCTCAAGTATTTTGCAGTTATTTGCCTATGCAGTGGAGTACTTAAGAGAACAGGTAATTTTGCTGCTGGTGCATGCTTAAAATATTGTTGTAGCAAAGGGTTGATTGTGTGGCAAGATGGCACTCCAGTGTCAACTGTAAATTTTAGATCAGAATCCCAATTAATCAGTTGCTGAGCTATATGTTTGTCTTTGTTGGTAACTAATGAGCAAGCCTCTGATTTGGTTTCATTAAGTTGCTTTTCCCCATTTTGATTAGTCTGCAATAAGCATTTAATAAGCGAGTTTGCATTTGCCTGGCCTTTTATGAAGTTTGGCTTCATAAAATAGATGACTGCAGATTATCATCCAAGGTAAATTCTTAAACATGTTCTCTTAAGATCCAGCACATTAGTTAATCGTGTATATGCTTCACCCTCTAGTGAAAGCTAAATTTGCAATTTACCATAGTTACAAAAGTAGCATCTGTAAGAGGCATGAAATTATAAGTGAAATTATTGTTTACTGGGGCATAGTGTTTGGAAATGATTATGTGTTTTCTTAAGAATATTAGACACCTATTCCAGGCTCTAGATGCCCTGCAGCAATTAAAAATACCAACAATAGCAATAACAACAAAATGATTTCAAACCTCTCCCACATAAAACAGTCAGGAAGGGAAATATTGCAAAACAAAATCTCTCCACCTCCCAGGTGCCCACAAAAGCTCGGGACCACTCCAAATGCTCGCTCAAAAAAACTAGCTTTGTAGTATGCACAGTCTGTGGACGGCAGGTTGAAAACCTTTGCTCTAGGGTACCAAAGAACTGGACCACAGGAGCAAATCAGCATCTGTGGGGAAAGCTTGCAATCTCCTGACCAGATTCAGAAAAGGAAAGAGACTTTTAGGTTATAGTTGCTGAAGGCAGCTGGAAATTAACCAGCAGTTCCCGCAAATCACCAATGTAGTTTGTGAACATTGCTGACAAAAGATGGATGAACACTCTTAATTGGGAGCAGAGTGGGATATCATTTTAGCCAAATCCTCAGGCTGCTTCCTCTAAGCCACCTGAAACATCTTAGTTTTACCTGAACTGATTCTCGTCTAACTCACTGTTCTCCACACCCTGATCTTGCCTAGACACTCAACTGCACATTTAATCCAGGACAAGATGGTGATATACAGCTGGGGGTGTCATAAGCACACTGAAAACACTTCAGACCATATCTCATCACTGCCTCTCTTAAGGGCTTCATATGCACATTGAACAAAAGGGCGACAGTGTATAACTCTGTGGGGAATTCCACAAGAAGAAAACCTTGGGCTGAAGAGCATTTGCCACTTGGCTCCCCATCTCTGGTTCTATCCATAAGGAGGGACCTCTGGCTTCTCAGTACCAGATTACTAAGGCCCTACTGATCTTTGTCATCCTTGGGAATTGCCAAACATATTCCCCTACTTGCACTGTTGTAGAAAAAGACCTGCCTTTTAATATAGGCAGTACAGAGGAGCCAGGCCCCAAACACTGCATACCTGTAAGTCCTTGTGAATCTCTTTATACTGCAGCGAGTACTGCTCCTCCTTAATTAGTGGGTTTTGTTTCTGCTATGATACGATAATTAAGAGAATCCTACTGGGAAACGGAAGAGCAAGATCTCTAGTCAGGTGCAAGTCTTCTCAGGATAACCAAAATTATGAAAAAGAAATTTTCACTTTTCTCTTGTATAGCAGCAGCGTCTAAAAGCCCATACTAATGTAAGGCACAAAAGCATCCTCTCTCAGGGAGGATTGCTTTATTTGGGGCTTTAATTAGGCTTAGCACTGGAAGAAAAGAAGGTGATAGAAGTACTAGAACATCATGGGAAAATTTAGTGCTGTACAATAACTCTTGATACCTTGCTACCTAGATTGTTGATTTGAATTAACTGTATTTCACCCCAGGTAATACCTGTTGCTACAAAACAGCAGTGTGATAATGCCTTTCATAACATTAGTTACTGGGTGATAATGCAGTAAGTGTGTGTGTAGCTTTTATCCCCATGAGGTGGAAATGTTGGGGGCTGACATCAGAGGCTGGTAAATGTTATGAATAAGGGGGGAGATGCTGACAATCATTTCGAGGTGAAAGGAACATACGGGGCCACCTAGTTGTCTCCATGAATCCATTGAAGCATTGAGTTCATTTTTCCTGAAACATCCTGAATCAAAGTGTCTTTGAGAACCTAGCACTGAACCTAGCATTAAGATATTTTAATAGAATTACAGAATCCTTGCTAGTATCATAATTTATTTGGAAAGGAACCGTTTTGTATATTCCCATTTTTATTCACTCCCCCCTCTCTGCACCAGTTTTTGTTCTTTCTAGCTAGCTACAATGGCATATGGTAGCAACCTTCTGCCCGCTGCATCCAAGTTTTATGTCCCAGTGATGAAAGAGTTCTAGAACTGCTGGTGGGATGGGGAGTGGAGAACACTTTCCAACTAGAGCAGCAACCCTGATGCAGAAATTTGAACTGTATGGTAGAGAGGTTAAAGGCATCAAAGTATATTAGTGTTTTAGGCAGTACTGTATGGCTTCAAAGAACTCCTCCGTTGTAAATCTCGCTGCTTTTCCACTGAAAACATCCTCTGGTATAAATGACCTTATCAGTGCAGGTAGTTAGATAGCAAAACTGTTCTAAGGGAAAAGCTCCTGTAATTGATGATGAGGAATAATGAAAGAGGGAAACCTCCTAAAGAGGCTACAATTTCAACAAAACCTCTCTCTGTCTGTCATCCGTCTTAGCTGTGAGGTCAGGAGGAGCATTTGTACTTCAGTTCAGTAAGGTTCACAGAAAACTTGTATATTTCAGCATGGGTGGGTGGTGTGTCTTCCTGCTGTATGGAAGCAGCCTCCCCAGCTGCAGGCACTATAAAACTTTCCTGCCAACATTTGAAATCAATGAGAGTTTTGCTGTTGGCTTCAGTAGAAGCAGTTTGAGCCCTGTATTTGTCCTTGAAGGTGTGCCAGGGGACTAAAGAAACATTCCAAGCATTGGAAATGAAAGTTCACTGCAACTCTTCAGATTGCTTGCAGTACAGTAGACATTAAAATAGAATCATTTACCTTGTCCTGATTTAAAAATATCACTGCAGTATTACATTTAAAGAACCGGAAAATATTTCAGTTCATTATAATATAAATGCTTTCTTGCCTAATGGCCATCCCTCTAGCACTAGAGCATGGACTCTGCTGTTCTGTCACTGGGAATATTGCCCTGATGGTACTTTAAGGGCAATTGGTCATGCAGGTGGTCTTCCTAATCCAAAGTTATAAGACCTTGGCATACACTGTTCTGCCAGAGAGATGCCTTCCTGTTTTCTTGAAGTATAACATTTTGCTTGCTTTGATGACTACATAAAACAAAAAATCAGCAGTTCAAAGTCTAGTTACATTGTTTATCCTGTAAATCACTGCAGTTTATCTGTATACAGATACTGTTTAATGTAACAAGGTACATCTCATGCAGCTATCAAAGCTAACAAAACTCCAAGAAGCTACAGTCCATCAACTGAGTATGTTTTGGTAATGCAATGTGGGGCAGGGCAGAGACTGAGAAACAAAAAAGGAACACAAGCATGGGAATAACCTGCCAAAAACAATCTCCTAATCCTAGGTGCCTCTAAAGAACAATTTCTCTCTTAGATTTTGTGGAGGATAGATACAAAGCTTGCATTCCATTTGAAGTTTACTCCAGTAGTATAACGAGCATCAATTCTAAATGGATGAAAGGGAACATGAGTAAGGTGACTTATTTCTTTGTTTATTTTAAAGGACCTGGCAAAAGAGTGTTTCCTAGAGATGCTTAGGCAATGTTAAAATTAATTACTTTAGCTGAAAAATTCAAGTGTTAACACTAAAAAGAATAGACAGTTAATCCATCTAAAATATTCTGCACCACCTCATTACAGAGCCCTTGCTGCTTTCATGCATACTACCCCACCTTGCCCCACTTTCACTGTACATCATTTTCTTGATATTCTTTGTCCTTTATTGTGATTTACCAAGATGTGAATCTAAAAAGCTGTTACCTCATTTATAATCCATCTGCTCCCCCTCTCTGACTCACTATAAATGAAGGTACAGTCCAGTAGACGTTTTGGTTTTTAGCTTCATTTGCTGTTGAACTGAGATGCAATAGGGTTGTGATATTAAAGAATGAGGCAGAGCCAGACTAGGGCAAAGGCACTGTAAGTACCTGCCTAAGGCCTCAGATCCCTGGTGGTTATGATGTACTTTAACATTAGTCATTGTTGTTGCAAGAACGAGGTGGCGGATGAGCTCTTACAAAGGGAGAGGATTTTTATCTGTATGTACAGACAGGGATATATACTCAAGTGAACTGCTATTTTAAGTTGCAGTCAAGTACTATATGAGGTATTATTTATAGAAGTGGGATGTAATTAAACTAATGAATTATTCCAAATTAATACATTTGTTTCCAGCTGCTGGCAATCGGGCTTCTGAAATGCGACTTGTTTTGGCTCACATGCCAACTGTGCACATAAATGTGTAAATAATACTGTAAGCGTATATAATGCATGTCATTGGGAGGGTTTTAAAGCACTGTTTGCCCATGGTGGGTATGGAGAAGGCCACAGGTAGGTTGTGATTTGCCTAATGTCACACAGCAAGTTAATGGAAGAGTCAGGAATAAAACCTGTGATTTTTCAGTTCTGTTTTCTAAGTGTTGAGCCACTCAGCTATGTCTCAGCAATTCTGAAGATCAGGCCCTGTCATTCTAGATGCATGCTGGGAGTCACATGGTCTTTGGGAATACAGAGTTTTAGGCTGGGTACATTTCAGGAAAGAGTATGACAAAGCTAAATCTTGGGAAGAAGTAGCGAGTGCACAGAGCTTTGTAAAGCCTTCCGTCCATTATACTGATGAGTGTTGATCCTGTGCTAAAATATTGTGGTTGGAAAGGTTAGAAAGCTGATCAGCTGAACTAAAACTCTCCCAGTTAATAAAGATACAGCCTGTAGCCACTCAGTAAGCAGACTGCTAAGGATTAATTAATTATAAAGATAAGCTGGTGGAAAACAATCCTTTCTGGAGGCCATGAGGAATTGGAAGTTGGAGAAAGAGGCGAGTCGTGACACATGTTATTGGGTCAGTGCTGACTGTCACTTCTGGTTGCCCTTGTTTACCATGGAAATAGCAGCTTCCAGTTATGGCAGGACATATCAAAGCAGCATGCAGATTTGGTGTCTGGATTGATAATGTGAAGGAGAACAAGAAACGTAGGGAAGAAAATAAAAATAATGTAGTTAGCACTAATAGATTCCACTGGAAAAAAAAAAAAGAGCTGTGTGAAAGAGAAGCCAGTTCTATCCTGTCAATTAATGAAATTACCTAGAGGAGATCAAACTGAGATAGATGAATTAGACCAATTTGTAATTCATTAGAAAATCAGAACAAACTTGTTGTATGGCGTGAGCTGCTGATTAATTACTGCGAGGAAACAACATTTAACAAAAGGAGCCAGAGTACTAAGATAGGTGAAACATCTTTAAGTAATAAATTGGCATGTTTCCCCTCTGTGTTAAATAGAGAGTGATAATAGCACCCAAGAACAGCCTTCTGGATAAAATCAGAGAGACCTGATTTTTGGAGAGCATTACCAAGGGAGACCTGATAAACGCAGGTGAAAATGCAGACTTGAGTGCAGGAATATTGGCAGGGTGGGGGAAGAAGAGGGTATCCAGTGTGCTGTACGTGGGAGACTGGCGCCAGTGACTCTAAATTTTACTCTTCATTTTTATTATTTGTCCCATGAAATTTAACCTATTCACAAGAATTAAGGAAACAAAATATTTCATGGAGTCATCCTCCCTTCAAAAATGGCTTTTAAACTTTTTTAGAGGCCCCTCCCTGAGCCATGCTGAGGAACCCTGGGTGCCACAACTACCAGTTAGTTCTGTGTCTTAAGAAGTGGTAGATGGAATAAGTGATGCACACCTTAGAGGGCCGCATTGGGGTTCAGAAATTGTATGGAGGGCCAGTTAGGGGAGGCTGTACCTCCCCAAACAGCCAGGCGTGGCCCGATGCCCCCCTCTGGGACTCCTGCAGCATCTACCCCCCTGCTCCCTGTCCCCTGACTGTCCCCTGCCGCCGCATCCAACTCCTCCTCTCATTCCTGACTGCCCCCTGGGACCCCTGCCCCATCCAACCACCCCTTCTCCCTGACTGCCCCTGGAACTCCTGCCCCTGACTGCACCCCGGGACCCCTGCACCCATTCAACCCCCCTCATTCCCCGCCCTCTGACTACCCTGACCCCATCCACACCCCTGCCCCCTGACCACCATCCTGAACTCCCTAGCCCTCTATCCAACCCCACCTGCACCCTACCTCCTTACTGTGCTGCCTGGAGCCCCAGTGGCTGGCGGCACTACAGCCACGCTGCCCAGCTGGAGCCAGCCGTGCCACAGCACAGAGCACCGGGTCAGGCCAGGCTCTGCAGCTGCGCTGCCCGGCCGCCCAGAGCATTGCGCCGGTGGCGTGGCACCCTGAGGCTGCGGGGGAGGGGCCGGGGTGAGCCTCCCGGTCCAGGAGCTCAGGGGCTGGGCAGGAGGGTCCCGCGGGCTGGCTGTGGCCCGCGGACCGCAGTTTGCCCACCTCTGCCTTCGAGGCAGCTCATCTTGTCACTAATTTTGCTGCTGGTGCCAGTGAGGAAGAATGAGTAGGAAGAGAAGGGGAAAGGGACAAGACTCTTACAGGAAATAATTGTAAACGTATCATACAATTAAGAGGTCTGAAGATCACTGCAGATCCCTGCGTTTGGGGAAGCTAAAGGAAAGGACTTTGAATAGCTAGTCTTGCCCATGGCTGCTACCCCTTTAATGCTCTGTAGCCAGGAAACTAACAAACTGCAGATTTTGTGCTCCCGATGCAAGCATGCTGAGATCCATTCATCCCGTTCTTTCAACCTGGTAATTCAGCTAACTGTCTGTGTTTCTTATCCCAATTTTCATAGTTCATGATTAAATATGATACAATCAGTTGGATCCATCTTGTAAAAAAAATTGTCAAATAGACCCAAGATAAAGAGATCAACTTCTATTGATTTCTTTTTCTCCACTCTATAGAAATGCAGTGGCACTAATTTGCCATCAGAGGAACTTTTAAGAATTACCATGTTCAAGTTTCTTGTGCAACACAGCACAACAGTTATTGGAATAGGCCTGTAACTGAACAGGGCCAGGCAGCTATCAAGGAAAAATCTTTAAGACGTGTTTCAAACTGTCTTTTAAAAGTTTCAAGGACATAGTTGGACTCTTGTTCTATGCCACATTGATGTGCTCTCTTTTTAAGCCACACAGCCTGTAGATGAAATGCAGGATTTTCTTCTGTGTCCAAAAATTCCACTCACGCTTCTTTGTTAATTAGTTGACTGGCTCAGCGAGAAAGCCCTCGATTGTTTAGGCTTGACTGACAGGGATTCTTAGAAAAACTGGATTTGTTGAATTTTCAGTGTGTCATGAAGGAGAGATGCCAGTTTCTCAGAAGATTGGGCATTTAGTTCTTAATAAATTGGGGTAGTAATGCTGGGGTCTAACTAGTGGTATGGAAAGAACTGACAGCAAAAGCACCCTCCAAGTATTAAGATACCCTGTAGGCACAGAAATAATCCAGTTTTGTCAGGACCCAATCTCTCCTTTTTCAGACTAGGGGCAAAATTCACTGTTGATATAATTGAGCTATACTCCATTGAGGTCACTTGGGTCATGACTTTGAGATGACTGGGTGAAGTTCTTTGGCCTGTGTTATGCAGAACATCAGACTAGCTGATCATAATTGTCTCGATGGCCATTAAAATGTGAATCTGTTAATTTAATACTCATGATGAGGCTGTGGCTTGGTTCTATTCATCATGCTATTTGAGGAGTTCTGAGAGACCCAAAAGGTGTTGGGAGAGCTGAAAAAAGAGAGAGGTCCTAACCGAGTGTCGGGTGAAAGAAAATTTAGTAGAGCAGAACAAAATGCGAGGAAGACTTCCAAGAGGATGTAAAATAGCTATGGCAGGAAACAATATTAGATCGTATATGTTAAGGGTTTTTGTCTGGGGTCACAACTTTATGCCCTCTGAGATCCATTTTCTCAGATAATATGGGGATGAGGATTACACACACTATACTGTAGAGACACTTTTTTTTTGTCAGCAGAAATATACGTGTCTGATAAAGAAAAGGGATCAGACCCTTTAAGAAGTGTCTTTCTAAAATAATAACTCTAGTAGAATTAGCAGTTTTCCTAGGATCAGTTGTCAGTGTCTCTGGGCAACAGCAGCCAAAGCAGAAGTATGTTGCTAGCTACATCAGCAAGAATGAGTTGCTGTCTCTCAACAGCAATCTCACTGATGACGACTGGTTTTGGCAGGCTGGTGGAACTAGAGGGAAGTCTCTAGAGCAATGGTGCAGAATTCTGCCTCTGCTTTTTGCACTTTCACACTGGCTTAGTGATGTAAATGGTAGTTGTTTTTGTTGTGGAAAGGGGACAGACTTCTGTTCCATATTATTATCCTGACGCTTGCAAAAATTGCACTCATAAATAGCAATGCACACTTGAATACTTGATCAACAGTACTTAACCCAGAAGTGTTACATTAACTCTGTGATCAGCTGTAGTGATGTTGTAATTGGGAAGCACAAATGCAGATTAAACCTTGCAGCTTCAAATCAATCCTAGCCTGTCTTGTGGTGCCACACTACACCCTTCTCAGGAGTAAGCCAGACTATCCCAACAGGGAGTAAGGAAATGCCTCCTGTGGCTGAGGAGCCCCCAAATGACTGACTGTAACAAGGAGACCTGCAGTAGTTCTGGAAAAGAGATCATGCTAATATATGTGGGGAACACCGCATGCACTCCATGGAGCAGAGCACCAGCAGCAACTGATCTCAGGGTATTCCCTTGATATGATGCCTGGGCTGTCAGGCTTCCTCTATCCTGAAGCTCAGCTGCAATCTGCTCCTCCTTTTCAGTGGTCACTTGTGGGCCCGAATATGCTACCTGTGGGCACCATTTCCTCCAAAGAAAGCCTGTCTCGTGATGTACTGCCAAAACCAGAGGGATGGTATTATTAATATTGGAACAAATTCGACAGAATTCAAAATACCAGCATGAAAAAGGTCAGTGTAAAACAAATTCAGTAACTCCTGGCTGGCAGGTTACAAACCCCTCCATCAGTAAGAAGCTCACCCACCCTGAAGTCAAGGGTATGACAGAACCTGGATCCCTCCTGGCCCATCCTCTGGCATCTACCAAAACACCCCAGGTCATTTGGGGTGGGTGTTGTCCCTGAAGGCTGTCGTAGCGGTCCATGAGTATCCAGTGTATGGCACTCAGCAACAAGCTTGGCTGTGCACCATTCCATCCTAATGCCATCTGAAGTCTTAGACTGGCATAGGTATTGCTGGGTTGTTTGTTAGTTTTATCTTTAATTAACCAAAGTTTCCTCTGACAAAAGGTTTGAAAGTCCTACCATTAAAAGCTTTTAAAACTATTTCATTTTGATAATATTAAAACACGCTCTGATTAAATTCTTCTTTTCTAAAAAATATTGTATTCTGCTTTGAGCAAAAGGAAGGTGTTTTGTAGGGCAAATCGATGTTGTGCATCTGCTGACTCAGTTTGAGCATCCAGTGGCAGGATTTGGACATGCTATTAAAGCACTAGCAATTTAGAAATGTGGGTGATGATATTAAGAAGTCCAGGCCTAATTCAACATAGACCATTCTAAGTCCCTGCTCATCTGTATTTTGTTTTTTTGAAATGAAGATTACATTCAACTAGAGAGAAACTCCTTCAATAGATGCTGATCGCTCACCTGTACTTGACTCTGGGCTGAATCCTAGGGGGCCTTACCATTTCCATCAACGTTAGTGGGAGCTTTGCTTGAATGAGCGGAAAGGGCCTCGAGATTCTTCCCTAGATGAATAAATAAGAGTTCACATTAAAGCTTGGGTGGAACAATTAAATTTAGAAAAGGGTGATAATAGCTTAGACAAATCATGGCTATCGCATCTCTTAGCAGGGGTAACCCCTGGAGTTCTGGGGCAGAAGTAAGACAACATTGTGGCAGACTTCAGTAAACTCTGCATCACTTCTTTGGCCTTAGCAACATACCTGTCTGTCCGCATTTCTCCCCCTGGACAACCCTTTGCCTACAGACATATCATCAGCATTGCCCCAGACATCACTCATTGTTTTTCTCTTCTCTCCTTTTCACTACTCTTCCTGCCAGACAGCTGGTACTGGAAGTGTCACAGGAAAGAGACTGTTTGAATGTTTCCATTGTATTTTGGCCAGTGGACGTGCCGAGAATTCTAAACAGTGGTGCTCAACTCCAGTTTGCTTTTAATCTATGATGCAAAATCCATGGGAATCCAAATGTACCATAGAGCCACTCATCCATTCCTGCTTGGTTTGGATATGAATTCATATGTGCATTTGGTGTAGTAGGATGAAAGGATTCTGATATTTCCCCACCTTGCTAATAGGTGTTGGAACCCTGCAAGAAGCTTCTGGTTAACTTTTTATCTCCCTGGGCTGATATGGCTCAATAATCCCTACCTTAGATATAAGGAAAGTGAGAGTAGCAGAATAGTAAGCATCTGGGAGCAGTGAATTAAGGTGCCAATACTCCCATTGAATTGAACTACCATTCATATGCTTAAAGTGAAGCATGTGCTCCAATACTCTGCTATAGCAGGGCCTATAGTAGGAGCTCTAAGGGTAGTCAAGCCAAGGAAAAGGCTTAAGTTGTGATTTATCTTGTGTTTCTCCTGAGTTACTTTGGTAACAAAGCCAGACCCCAAGAAGGAGGTCGGCTTTCTACTTTATAGGGTATGCATTAGCCTTAGTCTGGATATGGGTGGAGAACTCTAATTTGGATTTACTCAGCTGCACAGTATATGATAAGTAACTAACTGACCTTTCCTCTAGTTTCGTTCTTTGGCTTATTAAATGCCTTGCATACTTACAGTGGAAATGTTTTTGAAGCAAAGCAAATATGAGAGAGACCACTTACCCGAATGGCTGTTAGTTCCCATCTCACTGAGCTAAGGTGCAGAAACATATATGACCAATGCTTCAGAGATAGCGACAAAGGAGGCAGAACTGGGCTCTATATTTAAAAAAATAAAATAAAATAAATTCCTCAATGTCCATTCCAACATTGTAAGGTACTGTAAGTTCCATGCCCAATTCTTGCCATGAGAAATTTTGCCCGTGCTTTCATTTTCTTTAATTTTCACGTTTGAATGATCAACTGTATGTCCGTAGAGTCAGAGCAATTAAATCCTTTTCACTTAAAGACAATAGTTCTGAGTCAGCAAAGCACTTCAGTATGGACTTGAGCACTGTCCTGCACTGGAGGCCAAGGGCTGGACAAGTCATGCATTCAACTACAGTTTGGCAATCAGATGGGAAGAGAGGAGTGTTCTTTCTGAAGAGCTTTATGTAGTTCTTAAACCAAAGCTAATCCCTTCACTTGATCAACACACAAGGAACTTCCTCCTCGATACAAAAGAAATCGCTTTGCTGTCAAATAAACAAAACTCCGAACAAATGGCCAGTGATGAAAAATTTAAGTAGGAGCAAGGAAATAACTTTCGGGTTTTCAACCAGCCTCCTGGGGAAGCTCGCAGTCGAAACATACAATTGTAAAAATAAACTATTCATTGTCATCATAGCAGCATAAAATAACTCTACAAATCCCTCCCCTGCATGAACACACACACGCACGTAAGCCAAAGGGAAATGCGTGGGTTTGTATCCTTGGGCAAAACTGACTAACCAGCATAATTAATAAAATAAGTGAAACATCCATTGTCAGGCATTTCTTTATGCTCTGACTTTTTAACAGTACTTCACACTTTGATATGATCTTTCATAGGGGGATCTGAGGTTGCTTTACACTCATTAGATTATGTGTATTTATTTGGATTGGATAAAACAGGTGCCTATGCTTTAGTCAAACTTCACATAGTTTAAAAAGCCAACAGCACAAACAGCCAAGCACAACTAAAGCATGGCAGCACAATGCAATATATTAAGTTAATTATGTTCAACACTTCTGTGAGGTAGGTAAACATGATCCTACCAAAAATAAAAAAGCTGAGGCAGAGAGATTAAATAGCTTGCCTAAGGTCACGCACAGAGTCAATGGTGGAACTGTGAGTAGAATTCATGAGACCTGAATAACAGTTGCATGTTCTACCACTAGACTACCCTTCAATAGTATTATTTGTATTGTGGTAAAACACAAGAATCCCAGTCATGGACCAAGACCCCGTTGTGCTAGATGCTATCTAAACAAAGAACGAAAAGTCCCTGTCCTGAGGAATTTACAGTCTAAGTACGGAGATTATATTCTGCTACATCTGAGTGCACACCAAGAAACTGGGCTTAATATTACTATTTGACAAGACACTGATGAAAATTCACCAGCTCAAGAGTGAGGGTCATATTTAGCAAGTTCATTTCTTCCCGTTCAGAATGTTTGCTTAGAAACAGACTATTCATGAACTCAGAACGCCTTCAATGGGTCAGATTTGAGAGGGAATTCAGAATAGATTGTCAGAGAAAAGGTTTTGTTGTCTTTAAAAAGTGTCCTTCAAGCGTCTAGACGTTGTGTGTGAAAAGCTGTGGTTCTGGAAGTGTTTCAGACTTCGAGCGCTCATGTGGCTGCCAAACAATATGATTCAAGAAAGGCTGTTTCTGATCTTTCACTTCTTCTGTGTAAAGGGGGATCACTACTTGCCAGATTCCCACAGAGAAGTTACCAGACAGAAGGTTTGGGGGTGGGGAGAGAAGCTGGAGAGGAAAAGGGGAAATCAACAGCATTCATCTTCTATCACCCGAGTATCATAATTAGAAAGCACTAGTAATCTGTAGGATGGTACAACAGAATCAAACCAATAAGAAAAGCAAGGGATGCTTACTATTAAATGGTAGTTTTGGTTTGGTTTAGTTTGAGTAGGATTTTTTGTTTGTTTGTTTTATGAAAGGACTTTAACTATTAGAACATGCTTATATGAAACAGTATTTTGGTGACATGTTTTTGTGGCATGATGCATATTTTTCTTGCAAGATCACAAGGATACATTGTTTAGACAAGATTTAAAAAAAACTGATGTCATGAGTTTTGATAGTCAATAACAGCATAAAATGTCTTTATTTTAATTACACTGTACTATCTTCTTATAACATGCACGTGTTATTTTGCCAGAAGAACACCATAAACTTTATTTCCTGCTATAAATCCTCCCGACAGTTGTGATGTAGATTCCATAGGAGTAGTCTAAATGGTGCTTCAAATATGCATTTAATTTAGCTGCAAGGATTAGTTCATGTTTACTAAATACAAAGGGCCTGTTTCTTCAGGATGTGTGCTGCCAAAACGCATACTGAGGTCAACGGGCGTTTCATCTATGGTTCAACCCCGAATAGATTATCATTGGAGATGGGCCTGAACCGCAACATATGGACCAATTTGTTAAACATTCCAAAGTCCTGGAGTGTTTGGACTTCATGGCCCATATACTTGGCTACCACCAAGAAGTGTCCATCACAGCTCAGAATGGGTAAGGGAGGTCCAAAAGTGACCTTAAGCCAACTCTGAGCTCCCTACATCCTGGGGGTGATATGCTTGAAGGTGGACTCCTGGTGTAAATTAGAGCTGATCTAACATACCAGCTGCCAACAACCCCAAAGAATCAGTACAACAGAAAGTCATCAGCATGCAGGGATGTCCCAGCCACACCTCCTAGTGCAGGAGGAATGGTGCTGTAGGAACCACTGTAACAGTTCTCCCAGCGCCACTGGTTATCTGCCTCCTCAGGAAGGCTATATCTAGGGCTGCTTTGTGCGCCAGATGTAAGACAGGAACGACAAGTGATGGCTCCTTTCTCATGCTCACAGTAGCCGCTTGTTAAAACATGGTCCGTGATCCCCAGTGTCTATCAAAACACTGAAACACTAACCTTTTATATTAAAAACTTTTGACTCTTTCCAAGGTAATGAAGTTAAGATAAAACTCCCTTTCTGGCCTGAGCAGAGCATCTGCAGTTATAATGCAACCTGCAACTCTTATTAAAGGCAACACAAGTCTATAATAGACCAGGGCAGCTTCTCAGATTGTAAAAATTAGGGGGTGCTTTATGATGCTACTGACAGCTATAGTACTATAGCTTTGCTTAAGGGGTATCTCCACTAAAATAAATGGTGCAGCAGGCTTTTTCTTCACTGCTGCATATAAATGATGCTTAACTAAATATTATTGATATTGGCGTAATTCTAACAGTGATAGCTCTGGTCTGGCTCAAATAGTGACTGATATTTACAGCAGCAAAATAGGACCACCTCTAGAATATAGAATGGACAAGTTTTATTCAGATTATCCCTTCATAAATCTGAACAAATCTGGATCATTATCTGTGCCACTCAGGTTGCCAAAGTAACCTCGGCCATCCAACTCATATTTACATACCACGTGATCCTGTCACCATGGAGATCTATCCATGTGATTTGCAGACGTGATTAAGCTGCTGGCTCCTCAGACAAACCACACCAGGGTAGAGAGAGGAATTAATTACGGGTAAAGAATGCTCTTCCCGCTCTTTTTTCTGTGATAGAAAGAGCCTGCATTGACTCCTATGACAGAAGCATAAACTTGCGCTGCCTTTTGCTGCAGACAGAGGATGTGGAAGAGATTAATAAAGAGAAGGGCTTTTGTAAAACCCTCCCAGTGAACAGCATCTGCATTATTGAGATATCAGGAGTGGCAAGCAAGCTCATCTCAGTATATGTCCTCTAAGAGAGATACCCTTGAGGCATAATATTTATTAGCCCAATAGCCCCGCAAGTATAATCTTTACATAGCAGATGGCAAACTTTGCATCAGTCCAGAGACTCATGGACTTATTACACCCTCCTACTTCCTTTCCTTCTGTCACACCCATGCGACCTGTCTAAAATCAGTGAAATTGGATGGGTGTAAGTGGAAGCAGAATTTCTCCCTATATGTTAAATATATGGATCTCCCCTAGTCAAGCAGCTGGCATTTCCCCCTCTGCATACAACACATCCATGCCGTTGTCCTGGAGAGCCTTACAAACCTTAGTAAAGCCTCACAGTGCCATTCTGAAGTAGGTAAATACCGTATCCATTCTTTAGAATGAGTTTCGGAGTGGTTAAATGACTACCCCACAGTCACCTAGTGAATCAATGACAGACCTGGAAACAGTCCAAGGCGCCTTCTCTAACCACATAGCAGAACTCTCTCTTTCCACAGAGCAATAATTCCCACAAAGCACTTTTCATCTGTGGATCTCAACATGCTTTTAAAAAGAGGTCAGTATCGTTATTCCCGTTTTACGGATGGGGAAACCGAGGCAGAGGGCGGTGAAATTATTTGCCTAGCAATCCAGTGGCAGTGCTAGAAATGGAGCAGCTCTTGAGTCCCACTCTAGTGCTTTATCCACTAAGCCAAACCGCACACCGTAGAATGAGACCATGATATGTTCTTCTATTTTTTTTCACCTTTCCTGGTAGTTTCTATCACTACACAATCTGTATCAGAGAGGTAGCCTTGTTAGTCTGGGTCTGTAAAAAGCGACAAAGAGTCCATAACGTGCCACAGGACTCTTTGTCGCTCTTTACACAGTCTGTGACCTGTGGCTTCTTATTTCCTTGTAACACACTTTTTTGCTCAATAGAACACAATTGTCTGCAGGGGCAGCTCCAGGCCCCAGCACGCCAAGTGCGTGCTTGGGGCGGCAAGCCGTGGGGGCGGCAGGCAGGCTGCCTTCCGCGGCTTGCCTGCGGAGGGTCCGCTGGTCCTGCGGCTTTGATGGACCTCCCGCAGGCATGCCTGCAGAGGGTCTGCTGGTCCCATGGCTTTGGAGGAAGCCACGGGACCAGTGGACCCTCCGCAGGCAAGCCGCGGAAGGCAGCCTGCCTGCCGTGCTTGGGGCGGCAAAATCCCTAGAGCCGCCCCTGCTTGTCTGGCTAGATATTTAGATGGCTCCCATCCTCATGGTATCAGAGTGACTCACACAATTTGTTCTCACAACACCTGGGTGAGGTAGAGAAGTGGTTCTCAACCAGGGATACCTGTAGCCCTGGAGAGGTGTGCCAAGGTCTTCCATGGGTTATATCAACTCATCTAGATATTTGCCTAATTTTGCAACCGGCTACATGAAAAGAACTAGCAAAGTCAGTACAAACTAAAATTGCATACAGACAATGACTTGTTTATACTGCTCTATATACTACACATTGAATAATAAGTACAATATTTATATTCCAATTGATGTATTTTATAATTTATACGAATGAAAAAGTAAGCAATTTTTCTGTACTAGTGTGCTGTAACACTTTTTTATATTTTTGTGTTTGAGTTTATAAGCAAGTAGTTTTTAAGTGAGGTGAAACTTGGGAGTATGCAAGACAAATCAGACTCCTGAAAGGGTACAAGTCTTGAAAAGTTGAGAGCCACTGAGGTAGAGAACTACTATTCCTCATTTGCCGATGAAGAACTGAGGCACAGAGAGGTTAAATGACTTGTCCAGGATCACCTGAGAAGTCTGTGACAGAGCCAGGAAATGAACCCAGATCTCTGGAGTCCTTTGGTATTTTAGCCACAAGACTATCCTTCTCCTCTGATTCTGGGCTGCATTTGGATTTGGGGTTTGTTGGTTTGTTTTTTAATAATAACCATAATTGAAAATGTACACATCTATTAAAGTCTGCATTAAATCTGTTACTTTTAGTAAAGATCATTTGCCTCTTGGCCAGACTATGGATTATGTATAATATTTTAAAATATCCCCTTCCTCCCTCACTCTCCTGGGATCCTGAAGCGGCCAAGCATCTGCTGGCACTAATCAAATAACTATTTAGCTTTTGAGCAAAAACGTTGTCCTGCCTCACATGGTTAAATGGTTTAGCTTTATATTGTTGTAAAATACTTCCAAAGGTTGTGTTTATTCTAGCTGATTTCCTGCCATGTTTTTCAAGGGTCTATGACTGGCACAAGGGGAGTCTCAAGACAGACATTAGCATTTGCACAAAGCTTAGTGGCTTGTCTTATTATTCTTTTCGGTTTTTGTGGAAGAGGCTGTATTGGTGTGGGATATAAAATGGCGGTATTACTGTTAGACACTATTGCATTACAAATAAATAACAGCCACATTTTAGAACTCGATGAGGGTCCCATTATACCATACAGAGAGAAAACGAAAAGACAGTCCCAGCCTCAAAGAGTTTACAAGCTGAGTATATGAAAGGAGACAACAAGAAGCTGATGGGAGAGCATTGTGTAATGGTGAGATGATTATGATTGTTGTACCAAATAACAGTTCTGACTCATGGCTGCCTAGCCATTGTCAAACATCTTGTAGGCATGACAACAGAAGTGACTGAAGGAGAAATTTGAAGACCACTGTGACAGCCAGTATTAATGGTCACTAAATTAGTGGCTTTGCATATTTTTATGGGGAGCTCCACTTGTGCCCAAGTGGCAGCATGGGAGAAAGCATGAACGTGTTTAAGGGAAGATTGGATGGCTAGGTGATAGGCTGGCCTTGCCAGAGCAGAGGTAGTGGTTGATGGCTCAGTACCATATAAGAGGTTTATCGGTAGTGTAGGGCCGAGCTGTAACAGTCCTTAAAGGTGAGGACAAGTTATTTGTGTTTGATGCAAGGAGCAGGGGGAGTTGGTGGAAGGTTGCAAAAAGGGAAGCAAAGTGAAGTGGCTGGGATGGTGAGCCTTGCAGATGTTCTTTGCAGGAAAGTTTAGAAGAATAAAAGAAGGAAGGGATCAAGATGGCATTTGTCAAGGCCAGACAGGTGGATGATGTAGTCAAGACATGACAAGATGAGGGTTTGGATAAGAATTTTAGCTGTGGAAACAGAGGGGAAAGGCTGGATCGTACAGAAGCAGCAAGATTTAGATGCAGCCTAGAGGTGTGGGTCTAAAGAGAGGGCCAGGTTATGGTGCTGGGTCACAAAATAAATAGTGGTGTGTTCCACAGTGCCTCCCTCCCCCAGAGGGGATGGAGAAGAGTTTTGAAATTTTGCATTTTCTCATGGCAATCATCACTTCCAGCAGGATATCTCCCTGAAATGTGAGATCAGTGGTTACACTGGCAGAACTGTTGTCCAATGTGCCAGGCTACCGTGAGACTACTGAACAGATGGGTATGAACTGGCCAGGAGTACATTTAGGCTGGAAAGTAGGTGGTTTCTAACAATCAGAGGAGCGAGGTTCTGGAACAGTCTCCCAATAGTAGTGGGGCAAGAAATCTAACTGGTTTTAAGATAGGGCTTTATAGGTTTATGGAAGGGATTATATGATGGAGGCACTAGCAATAACAGGAGACTGGACTTGGTGACCTAAATGGTTCCTCCCAGTCCTATATTCTTAACTAATTCCACTTGTGGACTGGGCCAAATTCAAACTAGGAATGGACAAACCTGTCAGCACCATTCAAAACTGGCCCAACCTTCACCCACGTGCCCCAATGTCATTTTTTATGAGATTTAGGAAAAGCTCAGAATCTCACCACAATCCTCCCTGCCCCCTCGTTCCCTAATACATACCTAGTTTCTGTGCATCTTAGATTTCTTAGAGGGGGCTAGGGGGCTGGCCCATTCACCACTCTTTGGCACAAGTCTGTCTCTCTCTCTCTTGGTGGAAGCTTATCATTTGTGTGTGAACGTGTAGTCTCTTCCTCGTTCCAGTGGGATCACCTTAAGGGACCGAAGGAGGCAGCAGCAGCTAGGTGGTGGTATCGAGCAGCTTCTTGATTGAGGCTTGTAGTTCACACTGGAGCACAAGTACTGAGGAAAGACACAGGGTGCTGCTTACAAGAATTAGGGAAAGGGTTACTGGGGGTGTCACGCTGCAACTGTTGCCACTTACAAGGGGAAAGAGGGATTCCTGTCTTCTGTTTGGGTTTCTCTCCAGCCATCTCCCAAAGAATAACCTACACCAGGGGGACCCAGGGAATGAAATCACCAAACCCAAAGTAAACATGCCTTCTTGTAGGAAGAGGTGTGTATGGAGGGAGAAGCACATGAAAGGTTTAAAGATGGAAACTTATAACCTAGAGATGTCATTTTGAGCCATTGGCTGGGGTTTGCCCAGATGGAGGGGAAAGCATATTGAATCATTCCTCTGTACCAATAGCCTCCTAGTCCAGATTCTGTTTTCATAAAGGATATACACGGTCCTACCGGGCATGTCCACACTGTATCTGGGAGAAAGCATCCCATCCCTGGTCCACAGACTTGTGCTAGCAGAGCTTGCACTAGCCCTCTCAAAATAGCTTCTAGACAGTGCTGCGACATTGCAGCTTGGGATCTCAAACTCACCCCCCAAGCTTCAGAGCCTGAGTTCAGTGTAGATATCCCGAAAAATAATTTTTATAAAATATATGGTACTGTTGAGCTGATCAGTTTTTTTAGGATGATGAAACCATTTTATTTTAATGTTCCCACAGGTAAGTTTTTTTCCCATGGTATGTTGCATTTGTTGTCTCTGTACCAAGCATCCACATTATTAACATGGATATAAAGCCCCCGCAGGTGTTATGTTGTCACAGGGAGCAGTTTAATGTTCAAATAGTGCCTGATACTACTTTGACTTGAATATGTTCAGCTACACTGAGATTTCTTTAACGTCCCAAAGGCTTGTTTCTTAATTCGAGCAGTGTAGCAGAAATGGAGCCTATTGACTCAAATAATATTCAAAAGAGGATTTTGCAAGACATACTTGATAATTATGTTGCATTACTCATCGTTTCACAGGAGAGCTGCACTTAATTTCCACACTGCAAAATGATACGGGAGATAATTAGAAATATATTGTTTCCATTTGGATAACAAATTATTAAACATTTACTATATAGGTAGCAAGTAAATTGCTTTGGTTGTACCGTATTGACCGTGCGCACTGAATGAAATTCCAAAGGAAACTGAATATTAGCAAACATTAATGAGCACCTCAACAGATTATTGCTGGGTCTTGTTTTCAAAATGGAGAATAGCTGACAGGTTTGAGGGGATAGAAAATAAAGAAGCCGAGATGGAGTAAAACAGACAGTTGAAGCATGATTTTGGATTATTTGCTCCAGGCATAAGATGTCCTTAAACCAGTGGTTCCCAAACTTGTTCCGCCGCTTGTGCAGGGAAAGCTCCTGGCGGGCCGGGCCGGTTTGTTTACCTGCCGCGTCCATAGGTTCAGCCAATCATGGCTCCCAGTGGCCGCAGTTCACTGCTTCAGGCCAATGGGAGCTGCTGGGAGCAGCGGCCAGTACGTCCCTCAGCCCGCGCCACTTCCAGCAGCTCCCATTGGCCTGGAGCAGCAAACTGCAACCTCTGGGAGCTGCGATTGGCTGAACCTGTGGATACGGCAGGTAAGCAAACTGGCCCGGCCAGCCAGGGGCTTTCCCCGAACAAGTTTGGGAACCACTGCCTTAAACTATTAGAACCAGATTCAGGAAAGCGTCCCTATTCAGGAAGGCTGCTTAAGCATGTGCTTGAAATTGAGATTTAAGCAAGCGCTTAAGCGTTTTCCTGAATTGGGATCGCACCAAAGTGCATTAATGAACTATCATCTGCAAGGTATACAGCACCCTGAATTCCCACTGAATTAGTAGCAGTTGAAGGAGCTCAGCACACTGAAGGATTGATCCACGAGTACAAGGACAGAATCAAAGTCTAGAGCTGGATGGAAAATGTGGGATTGGGGCATGGGGCTGGTTCTGCAAAAAAAACAACCTCATGTTAACGAAAAGAAGTCCTTGGTTTTTGTCAAATTTGTCAGTGGAAAATTTCAGCTTTTTATCGAAAAACTACACCAAGGAAACCAAAAACTGAAATTCTGCAGCTGAAAAATGCCCTAAAAAACCCCTAACAGTTTTTTCCATCAAAAATCCAAAATTTTCAGGGAAAGCAGACAATTTCTGCAAAATATTTTGTTACACAAGACAAATGGGTTTTCACTGAATTTCAATGGAACATTTTCAACCAGCCCTGCCAAGGGCCCTGAGAATGCAAGGTTAAAACTAAATTAAGTTACAAACTGATCACCGTATGTATAATTCTCATAATTTGATAGTAGATTAAAAAAGTTACTTCCTCTAATGGTGACATTCCTCGTTTTCCATTATTGTAGAGTTGCTGAAATGATATATATTTGCAACTACTTCTTAAAAATCAGAAAATGAAACTACTAATTGTCTAATTTGGGTGACTGCAGCTAAGCAGTCATCGTATTTAACCTTGAGCAACTTCTCATGAAAATATGCATTCCATATGAATCAAGTGCTGCAGTTCTGCAGGCCTCGCAAATTGCAGATGGACGTTATTAATAAAATCATACTTAGGCAGCAAAACTGATATAGTGTGATTCCTAAAAGAGGTGGAAGGAATACAAGGGATTTGGATCCTTAGTTGCATTACAGTCTCATTTTAGAACTGATAGCGATTAAGTAGAACAAGATTATTACTTCAGCCTTTTAAAAAGTCATTAATTTCTCAGCAGAAATGGATTCCATATTTTTATTCATGTTCAGATAGATAAAGAAACAGTTCGATATAGGAACTGTAATGGTCATACTCAAGCTGTTTATTCATGGGAGTGCCTTTAAATAACCAGTTAGATAGTTGTCCATCGCCTCCTAAATTCTGACTTTTTACTTTTAACTGTAACTTTTTTTGCTTAGTTCTTAATTTGTTTTCATGTATAATTGCTTTCAAGGCAGTAATTAAAGAGTGATTACAATAAAACTATCCCAGATTCCCATAATATACGTCACTATCCTAGTCACTGGAGAAAAATGTGTGGTTATTATGTGGTAGTGTGCATTTTTAATGAAAAAGAACTATTGCTGTTCAAAAATAAGAGTCTGCTTTGCCACTGGGCTTTGGCACAGCTAATGGGATACAGTAATAATCTTCCTTTGGCTCTAACAGGTAATCCAACAAATTCAAAGTATCATTGTTAGAATGAAATGTACAGTAACCAACAATACTTTGCATTTCTACTGCTTTGCGGTACATCTTTAAAGAGCTGTATGTAAAATGTGTATTTATTTTCATTAGACAACATCCTTGGATCTCTGTCAATTATGGCACAATAAAAAAAATTGCCATTATTGTAATTATAACTGTTTTAAAATATCAATATACTTTTAAAACCTCCTGTGGAGGTTTTGAAGTAAGAGCTGTTCAATTACTGTTTGAATACTGTGCCTTCCACTGTGGTATATTCTGGCATTAGCTACCATGGATATGTTAATCCTATTAATGTCGACGAGATACATGATTAATTACTCCAAAACGATCTCAAGTTCCTCATATCTTAAAGCATCAGCACATGCTGGACTTTTAGTTTTCATAATGCAGTCAAATGTTGGAGTAATTCTTTGAATCATGCTAATCTTTTCCCTACAACTTCAGAGCATACTAAAACAGGTGAATTGACTGGCCAATGTTCATCCAAAAAATCAGCCACATATAGGCCTACACATGGGATTTGGCCTGGGACATAGTGGATCTGTGTGATTATTCTCTTTTTATTGCTCATGTAAGGGATCAGAGATGGTAACCATGTGCAATATAAGGGTTTTATTAATTAAAGGGTTTTGTTTTTTTGACACAGGGAAGCTGAGCAGCATCCTGCTCACAGTTGCCATGTGGTGCAGCATAGTTTCTGTGTTTGCATACAGCTGTTGACACAATCAATAATGGTCAGAATGCTCATTAGCACTAACATCCTTGCCTGGGGTGACTGGAAGCAAAATGAAGCATTAATGATCCACAGCGATCAGCAGTCCAGTAGGAAAGCCAGACAGCTGTGAACCAGTATTATGGGAGCTCTGTGTGTGTGTGTGTGTGTGTGTGTGAAAATAATATTAACTGTTTTTAAAAGTCCATGGTTTTGTATATAATCATAGGAATTGGAGATGGAAAAAGAGCAAGTTGCTGATCTAATCTAACCTCGTGTCATGCTGGATTCTTCACTAGAGGACGTTTTTCCAGCATTTGGTGAAGTCTAGTTTTTTAAATGTCTCAGAGAGCAAACCTATCCACCAAATGGATTTTCTAAATTAGGAATCCTGTTTTTAAAACGTCCCATCATCCAGGTTCTCTTTGAAGAAATGTAGAGCTTAGCTATTCAAAATCACAAACAATGTCTACTGGTCAATCCCAAAACGACAGGACCTAAGACATCTGGCCAGCCTGGATTTCCCATTCACTTTTCTGCTTTCAGTTTGGATGGTGTCTCATCTAATTTTTTTGGAGTGCTTCTTTGTATAAATAACGTCTGAGGACTCAGTGACATAACGTGTTGCTGAACTTCTTCACAAGAAGAAAGAGGAAATCTAATTTGGCAGGAGATGAGAGTATTAAATCAGGCAGTTTTCCACAAGCTGCAGTTGTTAATTAAGATAATTGCCTTGACTTGGATGAGTAAAGAGGTCCCAAATTCCGGATTCATTGTTCAGCTATGGTGGGTATAATTCATAGTGAAAAGATTTGGGGGGATGTGAAGTTATTAAAAAGGAAAGGATAATAACAAATAGTGAAGAGGACACCAAATCAAACAGCTCTGTGTTTTTATGGAGTGTCTTAACAGAGACAACATGGTGGTCTTGGAGAAGATTTGATGCAGCTGTCAAACCCTAAACCTCCAAAGAACACAGCTGTCATGAAACCTATTTCAGAACATCCTCTGACCTTTAATGCAAATGCATTTCTGCCCTTCCTCTTCTACCAAGGTCCATTGGCAGTAAGTGTTGCTCTTCGCAGCATGCTACACAATACAGATGGAGAGAAATGGCTTTGATCCAACAGCAGCAGCTCTAAGCTCCCAACCATAACATCCCCCACCGGAAAATATACTGTGATAGGCTCTTTCACCGCAGGACGTCTCTTAGGCCATTTTGTGAATTTCTTTTAAATTGTTCCTATCTAGGCCTCATTAAGGAGTTCTGCTTTAAAAAGGATGGTATGAGATGACTCGTGTGTGTGTAAATTAAATAAACAAAAACTTTGTTAAAAACAGTTATGGCTGCTCATGTGCATATTACCACCACCGCAGTCCTTCACAACTATAATCATGATTTAGCCTTCAATACCCTACCTCACCTATATCTACCATCCCACGATGCACGTTCATCCTCCCTCTGCTCTCCCCCCAGATATAGTTCTTGGAGTGGGGAGCAAGAAGGAAATAGGTCTCCATCAGCCTGGACTGATATGAGAGAACTCCAGGGATTCATTTTGTTGCAGTTTCCTACTCATCAGTATCTTTTCCTGCTACACAGGAGGACATGCTTCATATTCACAAGGCACTGTACTTCTTTACAGCAGCATTGGCCATGGCAGTCTTTTCTTCTTCTCCTTGAATGTGTGTAATGTAATTGCATTGATACAGCGAAGGGCAGAACCAGGCTCATTGGCTAGGCGAGCAAGTTACAAATGACATTCTCATATACAGATTTTGGAGTGTGAAATTGTAGCAGCTCTTTCAAACTTTCGGTCAAGTGAGGGGTTTTTTTAAATATTATTCTTAATTGCTCCACCTGGATCCCATATCCAATATTGTTTTTAGAAATTGTAATGTTCTCTTCTCCTCTCACCTGCTGTTTGCATTTGCAAGCTACTTAAGGGTATCCTAGAAACACACCTGAACCTTTCTCCAGAGTCTTAAACCTGATACTGTGTATGAAAAAAAAATGCTGGGAAAGCACATTTTCTCAAATTTGCCTCACTTAATGTTAGGCGGTGCAGATGATAATAAATGTTGTGTGCCGTTGCTTTCAGCATGACATTTCTGGTGATAAGTTTCAACTGGTGCGCAAATGTGTTTGCTGGTTCCTTCAGTTCTGTCCTATTCATTTGGATTATTTATATTGTTCTGTAACCTTTTAAAGAGACTAGATTTAGCTGAAAAGGTTTTTTTAAAAAAGAAACTGCTTCTTCTTTAGGGACTCTGTTGGTGGTTCTTAAAAGAATGTTTTCTGAAAAGAATTCCTAGGCTCACAGAACGTATCCTGCTCAGTACAGAAAGCTTAACAGGGTAACTTGGCTTACTGATCACTAGACAGTTATTTCATAAAAGTCTGTGTGGTTTTATGTACACCATTTAAAAAGGCAACAGGCTACCTTTTGGTGAAAGCATCTGGGATTCCTGAAAAGAGGGAAGATTTCCAAAATTGTTACATCAGGGTCCTTAATTGGAAAGCCTTTCATATTGGTAGTACATTTGTTTACATTATAAATGTACGTATTCATTCATGTTCTCACAGATTTCTAAAGTCCAGCATTTTCTAATGTAGGGCACCATTGGGCAACACTTGAGTTGCAGAACTCAGGGTTCATTGGTTCCAATTTTCAAACATTGGGGTGGCATTTTTAATAAGGGATTTAGGGGTCCAGCTCTCATTGGATTTCAGTAGAAGTTGGTAGGCTTACTCTCTTAGGCACTTTTAAAGAGCCAAGTCAAGATGTCTAAAGTTAAGTATCTACATCCATATTTGGGCCCTAACTGACCATGCTAAGTATCCAGGTCCTGATTTATGCCCTTAAATGTAGTGCAGGGTTTATTTGTTCATGGAGCAATGTTTAGTTTCAGACGTCCATGCTAACCTGTTTAATAATGTAATAAAGCTATGTCACAGGTGGTAGGTCTTATTAACATATCATTCTGTGTTTTACGTTCTTGCCTCATCACATCCCATTGTTCTGGCAAAAAAAAATGAAGTGACAATGATATGAAACACCCTTTATATGCAATGTTCACAGTTACTGAAGTTTCCCAGCATTAAAGAGAGGAAAGTGTCTACTCCTCTTCCAATCCTCGACTATTAAATAATGTCTACATTTTATGCATCAAATAGCCAGTAAAACACACACACACAGTATTCCATTTCATCAACACACCGCTCCCATGAGTTCTGAAACTTCATACATCAAAATAAGCTCCTCTCCAACGCATTGGTGAGCTGAGGGTTTTTTGTTCCTTTCTCACACATACTAATTACATTCAGCTGGTAAATGTCTTTTTTTCAGTGGTATCTGAAGGACACGAAAAAAAAATTGGAAATGCACATTGCTCATGCACTGAGGGGTTAAATTATGGCATTAGCCACAGCCATGCATTTGCTGTAGTGTACATAGCATTGCTCCTGCATGCAAAAAGGGTATTCATTGAAAACCATGACAGGCTAATTGAAAATATAGTCGTTGAATATATTCCTGTAATGAATACATTCAGTGAAAACAGTCTGCTCACAGATATTCTGCAAAGAGAAAAAGAGTCAGAATGAACTTTTTGCTGGGAATTACTGGCTGATCACTACTTGCATTAGTTTGCAGTTCAGGTGGCCATAGTATAATTTGTTGTTTGTATTAAACTAGCACCTAGAGACCCTGATCCAAGACAGAGATCCGACTGTGTTAGGTGCTATACAAAAGAGAATCCCTGGCCCCAAGTATTTATAATCTAAATAGATAGTGCCAAACATGTAATTTTTTTAGAGCTGACCAGGAACTTTTTGACACAACATTTTTGTTTGGTTTTTGTTGGTGTTTGTTATGTCAATTCATTAAAACTTTTTACGGGAATGTACTGGGTTTGATGAAACTTTAATCAGAAGGGCCTTTCAGGTCCATGATGGAATTTCTGGTGAAAACCAGAGGGAACAGCCAGTGAGAGAAAAGGTTACCTCAGAATAGCTAATGGCCCATTGGTTAGGACACTTGCCTGGGCTGTAGAAGACCTGGTTTCAAATCCATGTTCTGCCCGATTTGGAAAAGGGACTTGAACCCTCCTACATCCCCAGTGAGTGCCTTGAACACTGGGCTATTGGCTATTCTGGCAGAGGTCTTTTTTGAATGAAAAATTTGACAGGTCTCTGTTGTGTCCCGATGAAGAAGAGGAACAGTTTATGAAGTCACAGGATGGGAAAACTATTTCCTGTCTAGTTCTCCTCATTTTTCTTTATGAGGGACAACATGAGCATCATGGAGAATAGCTGTCACTTTAGTATGAATATAAAATTCTGGTTTCTGCATTATTACATCCTTGGAATTTAACATTTTTTGCCTTACAGGTGAAGGAGGCCATGCAGAGAATCCATGACAGAGGCAATATAGGAAAACTTATTCTGGATGTGGAGAAGGCACCCACTCCACTGGTGAGTGAAAAGCACTGAGTATATAACAACTGTTATCATACAAATGACAGGTGGTCAACAACTCTAAGTTAATTATTTTGCCTGTGGTTTTCTACCAGATATATCTCACCTAAAGAGAGAAAATCAAAACCAACAATCACAATCTTTAATTTGTATCGTAAGGTACAGTACAAATTGTAGTTCTTGTTTTGAAAGAGATTTGCAGTAAATAGCCACAGCAGTTCATTTCATAGGTAAAATGGCCATCTCTGTCTCTCAAAATATATGCCAGTATTGCTTCTGGAAAATCTTATTGGATTACTTTGATTGGGGAAAAAAACAACACAGCATCTATTTCTGTCTCTGATGGAAAATAAATAGCTGTTCCGTGTAATGCTAGATTGCTACATTAGTGGAGATAATGCAATGGATTGATGCCAAACAGATGAAATCAACTTATCTTTACCTATAAACACACTCCCCTTAAAACCTGCATTTCTGTAGAATTGCCTTCCCAGTTCCATATAAAGGACAGGATGTGTCTTGGGTAGGAACCAGCTAGTGATTTCTTTAAACTCTGTTGAAAATGCCAGATATGCTGATATTTTGGGTAAAGTCATGCTTTGTAAGCTTTAATGTAATGATAATTGTACTTGTTACTGGGCAGCACCTGAGAGAGAAGGCACATGGTGGATCTACTGAAACCAAATGTTGTGTTCAGACTGAGCCCAGCACATCAAGATGCTGAGAGCGAAAGGTTACAGAGAAATATCTGGTAGAGGGAAGTCAGCAGGATCAACCCCAAACTTTGGCTGTTTACATTGGAAAGAGTAATTGAAGAAAAGCAGGAACAAATTAACTAGAGATGGGTCTAAAATGCACAGTTTGGATTCAGATCTGAAGTTCTCCCCATTTGGAGAAAGGTGGTTTGGATGTGCTCTAAAATTGACCACAAGTTACTTAATACTGTATATAACCCTCACAAGGCAGCAGGAAACCTGACTTAAAGGCTATTGGAGTCTCACACATGGAAACCAGACACTCAACTGAGCCCTAAAACTGTAAAACACAGCAGAGCAATAAAGAGTGAGGAAAGAGGAGGCGTCTCCAACACTGCATTAATACTTATTAAGCCATCTATTCTCTTGATAATGCACACACCTAATTGCCATTAGTGTCTGTGGAAGGTACAGACTTAGAAAGTGAGCGGATATGTGATATATTTTCACAAACACTGAAGGGAATTCATTCAGAAATAGGAGGAATTTCATAATGTCACTTGTGTGTCCATTAAAATAAGGTTCCGTTTATTTATTTCATTTCATTTCATTTCCATGGGGTTTCAAGAGCTAGCAACAATGTAATAGAGCAGCTATAATTTTGGCTGGACTCCGTTTTTTTTCCCCCTCCAGAGTTTATAGTTATTCATTGTCCTTAGTTAGGGAACCCAAACTGCAGTATGAACACTAGAGTATTTCATGATTCCATTCTAATTCAGAATAATAGAGCAATACTGTTGCAAACTCATTTGCTACTCTGAAGGTAAGTATTTAGCTGCACTGGACTTTGGCATCAGGAGTGGGATGAAGGGATCCAAATGGGCCAAGGAACTCCAAAAAGAGAGAGATACGTTAGAAACAGTAATCCACAAATATATTCAGAGCAGTAGGGGAAAAGTGATTGTAGCCATTTTCCCCAGGGTTACCTCTTATTCTTCTGGTTTTCAAAGAATGGAAGAATACATAGTAAAACTGCCTTCTTTTCCCAAATATGTTTCCAAGTAAGTTGTTTGTTGTGAAATTAAGGGTCAGGTTCTTATTGCAGTAAGCCATTCCAGGGCACGCATAATTAACTTATTGGTGCCCTCATGCAATACACCCCTCTGAGGCTGAGCCCACTAATGAACTCTCCATTGTGGATTATTGTGATCTACAGGCAGAAAAATAAATCAAAGCTTGATGGTATTAATGTTTGGTTTTTAATTCCTTATTTCATACAGGTTTAGAAAATACCTATAAAGTCAAATGAGGATTTCACCATGTACTAAGTAGGATAGTCTTAGTTAGCAAGAAAATTCAGTCTATGCAGATGAATGCAACAAAGATGTCTCATGGAACATGTAAAATGACTACAATTGTGTTTATGCCTGCTTGACCTCAGTCAAATTGGAAAGATGCAATGTAAGCATCTGTTGCATCTTTGCTATTTACACAGCATATAATAACCATTCTCATCTGGAAAAAAAAGATGCTGTGCTCTTTAAATACCACTATGGATTAATATTTTGTGTGGTTATCTACAACCTGGAGAAGTTCCCGCACTACACAATAGAAATCTAGCATCTGTCCCACCATTAAATTACATTGTATTTTCACTGTAATGTTGATTCAGTACCTAGTTATCCTATGGCAGCAAGTATAGGCACATTCACATGCCTGGTAGTCTATAAAAATCGGTCCTATATTTGTTTTTATGCAAAACAAATAACCATTCTGTGGGTTCCTAAGACACTGAGCCTCCTTGAATATTTGTAGGACCGGATGCCATCTATTAACACTCACCAAAGTATCTTGCTATTTGCTTTTGTGAGACAACTGATTCTGAAGGATTCATAAAACACATGATGGATGCGCTTTGTGACCCTCCCACTCATTTTTCTTTCATCTATGGGAGCCTTGACGTCATTTTGCTACCAATACACACATCAAACCCAATTGCACAAATGTCGTACATAGCCGCTCCTAATAAATAATTCAACTGTGTAATCCTTTGGAGAACGGTTTATGATCTTACACTGAAATTGATGTACAACAGACAAATCTTTTGCACAGATAGAATGTGCGTTTTCCGTTTTTAACAAAGTTTTCTTTTTTTTTTTAGTCACTTTATCAGGTGAGTCAAGCTAAAATGAAAATAGCTGAAAACCCACCGTAAACATTGTGATTTCCTTCATTTTGTTCACAGATGGCCAATGACAGCACAGAGACAAGCGAAGCAGGAGAGGAGGAGGAGGACCATGAAGGGGACAATGAGAATAAAGAGCGCATGCCATTTATCCAGTAACCGTTAGGAACAGGGGATGGGGGAAAACAGAAAGATTGATTGAGGAGAAGGGAACAAGGCTGGGAACTCTATTCTGTGCATCAGTGAACAAATGCTGTAGTACAGTGTGTGTTGTATTTGTCTGCAGCCAGCTGAGCTATAAATTGTTGCTCATTGTTGTTTTGAACTCAAGTGCCATTCCCATCCAGTGCAGTATTATGACCTTCCATAGTGTGACGGCCAGTCTGTAGGAGTCCTATTGATTTTCTTTTCCTATCTAAAAGCCTTATTAACGTACTGCGTAATTTTAGATGGGCATCTTTCTTCATGTGAATTTGTGTAATGTTTTTTCAATTCAGAGATTTGTTTTTTTTAATTCCCTGCCCATCGTCTGGTATTCTCCAGTAATCAGAGGGAGGGCTTTCAGTTTGTGGACTTTCAGTAAAGAAGGTCAAAACATAGCATTTCTTTATGAGACACAAATAAGAGGCTGCAAAGAAGACAAATTCTGTTTCCCTGAATCGTGCTACTTCATCTCATAAACAGTTCTGTCTTAAGTTTTAAAAAATACCTCATTTGTAAACCTAGATAATATATGGTAGAGTCTGAAAGAAAATGTGCCGGAAGTCATTACTAAGCGGCTTTGATTAGTGTTGTATAACCGCATTAGTCATCAGCACTACAAATTAAATGGAAATTGATGCCTGGTGCCAAGTGTCATGCTTACTGTTGATCCCCCTAATACCATTCCCTTATATTACTTGCAAGGAAAAGTCAATGGGCCACTTTTTCTGTCCAGTGCTTCTTAACCATATGAAACTTACCAAATTTACTGTTGATTCAACAGCACCTTTTCCCAAGGTTTAATTTGAGCTGGCTGTGTCCAAAAGCTGAAGCAAGCGTATTCTTAGTGATATTTAAAAGCTGGCTAAGAGTAGGGATCATTGGAATAGATGTTATTTTGTTGGCTGAGTTTACACTTCTGAAATCACTAATGGATTAATAAGCTGAGTAACGGTGCCAAACTCCTACAAAGATTAATCAATTTGATCACAACTCTTAGGCCTCAATTCCATCAGCACTTATGCACATGAATAACTTTACATAGGTGAGTAATCCCATTGCAGATCTGTTCCCTTGTGTAAAGTTAGTCACGTGTGGAAATGTTTGCAGGATCGAGCCCTTAAGAACATGTAGCATATCTACCTCCCAGTAATGGAAACAAAAACAAAACATGACACTGAAATAAATATGCTTGTTCCTATATTCCATTTACCCAAGTAATAGCTACTTAGTTCTTCCATGGTCCTTTTTTTTTTTTTTTTTTTTTAAATGACTGCAGCCACTCACAATAGAAGCAGTAAAGGCATGTCCAAGATTTCATATTCTGACAATTCCCTTTTGGATTTAATATATTTTTCACAAAAGAAAACACTTCTCCCAAATGCCAAGTTAGCTCCTAAACCTTATCAGCATTATGTAGTGATCAAAGTGAAAAATGGGTTTCTCAGGCTTTTCTCAATGTGATGGGAAAGATAGGTCTGGATGACTTGTGTGTGTGGTTTTAGAAGATTTTTTTTTTAACCCCCTTCCTCTTTTCCTGTTTAATCCATGCTCCCTGAGTAGCAATGTCCATCTCTTTACTCTGTGCTCATGCAGTTGCTGCTCTAATACTAGTTAATTGTGCAGAATGTTCATTTTAAATGGGTTTACCATGGATTGAAAAAAAATTACAAATAATGAAACAAAGCCAAATAGTCAGTTTATAGAGAAAAATGCCACAGAAAAAGCTGTTCTTGAAATACAAAACAGAATTTCAGTTTTTTATAGCAGAACTTCAGCATAATGGTATCATCTTGTAATGCCAGTATTTATCTAAGGTATTAGTGCCACATTAGGCCCAAGATTGCCATCAGAATGCAGCCCAAATGAATTCAGTGAGAGTTTTACATGCTTTGGGACTGCTAAATTGAGTCTTTAAAGGAATCGCCATTTAGTTTTTGTCACATAAGATGACAACAGTAAGAAAAATGGTTGGTTATCTTTGTTTAAAAGTTACTGTAGCAATTTTGTCCTGCAACACACTTAAAACATAATTCATGACTTTTCATTTGACACCAAACTGAGCAATATTGCTAGTAACCCTGAGCTGGCAGCAAAGTGGCATTCCCAAGGCCTTAGATAACTAGGGCAAGCAGAGTAACAAACCAGGTCTTCTGTTAATACCACAATCTTGGTGGGACGGCACTTACATTTCCTTTTGAGTCAAATAAAGATTAACATTCCTAGAGTATCTGTAGCAATGGTAGAGGACAATGATCAAAAGAAACCATTTTTCTTATTCTTTCTGGTTATTTTAGTGAGGCAAAAATACTTCTGATGCAACTCATGCCAATTTAGGGCCAGTTTCTGAGCTCCAAAATGTCCCCTGAAAGCACTGGAGAAATTCCACTGGATACAATGAATTTCCTCCAGATCTACCCTCCCCTAACCTGGGCTAACTTCTACTTTTCATTACACTGGTGTAAATCTGGACTAAGTGAAGATCCTGTCCTGCTTCCATTGAAATTAAATGGGAGTTTTGCAATTAGCTTCAGTGGAAGCTGGACTGGGCTGTGAGAGCAGAATTTGACCCACTAGCCCTAAGAGTTTACTGAAACTTCACAAAAGGTGGCATCTCTTTTGTCTGGCATGTTACAGGCCATTCAGAAGAAAATGGTAGGTAGGCTGTTGTTACTGAACAAAACCCTCTCATAGTCTAAACAAATATTTGCATTTACCACTTGCTAACTCTGTCAGTTAAACAACTTCTCTCTAGATAATGGATTGGTTTGAAATAAATTATTTCTCAATTTTGCCTTAAGGAACTGTGAAACCTTCTCTTTAACTTAAGTCTGATTGAAGTGAACTGAAACGTTGTTTAATTGTCTTGTTGCTTTAGAGCTTTTGTTATATTGTGCCTACAAAGCAAATTATGTTTACATAAAAATATAAATAAAATATTACGTATAGCATTACCCTAGACTGGTGTCACTCATTCTAGTATACTGCTCCTGTTTGGGAGGAGGTTAAGATAGGTTTAGAAAATGAACATTTTTTTTGCAAAATACACTGGACCAGGGTCATTAAAACCAGCTGAAAACACTGTCTTTCAGAACAGTAATAACTCAGACATAAAATGTTCTATGATATTACAAAGAATTGGTATTTTTAACAGTCTGTGAGAAAGGTCAGACTATCACAGCAGCATTTTCCTGAAGTGCTAGAGGGAGGAATCAGTGGCTTTCACAGCATGTAAACACCAACTTTCAGAATGTTCTCTCTCAGATTGCATTGAGATAAATATGGCATGCGTGTCACAGTAAAGATTGCTCCCCCCATGGGGTCCCCTGGGTAAGCACCAGGGTTGTATATTGCTAACACTTATATATGCATGGGAAAGGATCTTGGGAAGAGTTGAGTGAAAGGTTCCTTTGCAGGTTGCAAAAGGCCGAGGGGGAGGAAGGGAGAAAGGAACGGGTTAACTTAACGATCCAGCTAGGTTCAAAGATAAGGAATGAAACTGTAGCCCAAGGCCAATGCACATAAACAAGCTCCCTGCTGCCAAACAGCCAGAACCTTGTGAGAAAGGAGAACTGAGCCAGACAGACCTAACAAGGTTGCAAAACTAGACAGATTGTGAAGGCTAGTGAGTTGAAAACAACAGCCTCGTGACCCTGAAGACGGTGTGTTTTGGGGAAACTGAGAGAGCTGCGGAAGACCGGTTTGGCCTAGTACTGAGAGCACAGGGGTGGGGGCGCGAAGGTCCCTAGATGAAAATGCCCCTGGAAGAATCCAGGACTTAAAACCCTTCCGAGAGCTGAAGCAAGTCAGAGATCAACAGCGGAACCTGGACGGCCTGTGCACAGGACAGAACTCTCGTCTACCCTTCCCCCTCTTCTTACGTTTCACCCAGGCTTGGCCATCCTTGGGTTGTGTGTATGTGAGTATCAAAATGGGTTAGGGCTTGGGCACTAATGCTTTCTTCCTTCCTCCGAATGATGTGGGGCATACCCAGCACTCACCACTGTTATTTGATTAATAAAGCTTTAAACTTAATCACTTGGTGTGCTCCTTCATATCCTCCCCTAAAGATCCTGCAGCCTCAGCCTGATCACCTGAAGCCCCAGGCAGATTGGTAACATAAATCTGTTACATGCACATTAACATCAGAGGCAATTTTTTCCTTTCAGACAGTAATCAGATATTTTTAGCTAATGAGATTGGGTTTTTTTCCCCTCCTTCCTGATTTACACAATGGAGCTCTAGCTAAGTCAGTTGAACCAACTTGTGTAAGGGCTTGTCTACACTACCTGCTGGATCGGCAGGCAGTGATCATTCCAGCGGGGGTCAATTTATCCCATCTAATGTAGACACAATAAATCGACCGCCAAGTGCTCTCCCGTCGACTCCAGTACTCCACCAGGCAAGAGGCACTGGCAGAGTCGACGGGAGAGCGTCAGCCATCAACTTACCGCAGTGAGTAGATCTAAGTACATCAACTTCAGCTACGTTATTGACATAGCTGAAGTTGCGTAACTTAGATAGATTCTCCTCCCCACCCCTGAGTGTAGACTAAATGAAAGAACCACGTACGTGGTTATGATCTGAAACAATCAGGAGGGACTGGTTGGAAGGGAGGTCATGTGGCTTTGTGCACAGTATTGGGAGTAAGAAAACCTGACTTCTAGTTGCAGAGCTGCAACTAACTTGCTATATGACCTTGGCCAAGTCACTTAACAGCTCTCTTCCTCAGTTTCCTCATCGGACTCTGATTTAGACAAATAGCCAATATAGTACTAAGGGAGCCTTCCCATATACTGATATTGACACTGAGCCATATTCTACCCTCAGATGCATCTAAACCAGCTATCTAGGCAGTTAGGTTTAGATTTTCAAGGGTATTTACATAAAATATTCCCAATGGGAGTTAGGCACCAAGGTGCTTTTGAAAATCTAAGCAGACTCTGAACTGTATCTTTAAATGCCTTAATACCTTTAAAAAGCTGGCCATTAAGTCCTTACTCTGAAAGGTGCTGAGCATCCCTTAGCTTATGTTAAATCCCACGGGAGTTGAGGGAGCTGAGCACCTCTCCAAAGCATTCACAAGGCCCTTACTGCATACTACACTCATCACTGTGAGGCCAGTGAATGACTGTTGTAACTTTAACTGTCAGTTTTCTGGCTTTTGCAGGTTTAAGTCAAGGGTATGTTTGTAGTTGATGCCTCCTTCACCTCACAGGAGTGTTGTAAGTATTGACTGGTCAATATCTGTAGAGTGCTTTGACCAAAAGGGATATATAAATAATAATATTATTATTATGCAAGGTGTCCCTAAGGACATGAAACATCTCACAGCCAAGTTTCATCCACTCCAGGTGTGTTGATTAGACTATATAATCGTCTGAATGCATTCTTACGAGCTCTATGGATATGTCTTTGATTCACATCCTGAAGATTGGGTGTGCTTTTAATTATTGTGAAAGCCATCAGATGATTAGCACTGGTGTGTGTGTGTGTCTGTGTATACACACACACCAGTGCTATTGATCTGATGGCTTTCACAATATTATATATAAACCAGTGATAACTTTATACATATATATCCTCTCAGCACACCTATCAAAGTGATATTTTTGATTTAGTAGCTCCATTAGAAGTCTCTCGTGTGAATTTCCAGTTCTCCATTGACTTCATTTCTAAGGTACCCATTTTAACTAGCTGACTTTTTCTGGGCCATTACTTCTTACTCCCACCTTTTTTCAATAGCAAGTTTCCATGGCTAGTCCAAATGACTTGACATTTCAGAACAAATGTCTTTCTGAAGGATTGTATGAAGTGAGGCATCCTTCTATCTAGTGAGTTCCTTTAAATGTGCTTCTTTAAACTAATGAATACCCGGCATTTCACCTGGTTGCTTAGATTTCAGACAATACTGAAACCTGTCTGTACTGTGACATGATACCTCTGGCACATGAATACCACCTCTGATGTTGGGCTGCCAATAGCATTGACGGGATTTCTACATTCCTTACTTGGGTTTTTCAGTGGACTTTTTTGCCTGAAAAAAAAGAGGACAGGGGTTCCAGACCTAAGAGCTCCATTGGTTGCTTGCTCAGCTATCAACACAGCCACCAGTCATTTCTATGATTCATTGAAGTTCAAGATTAAAAAGACCTGTTAGACCATCCAGTCCATTTCCATGGCAATATAGGATTGTTTCCCATAGTACATGCTTTAGTGTCTTGTGCAGTGACTACTGAAGGTAAGCAGAGCTGCTAGTCTTCACATGGCAAGTTACAGTTTATACAATATCAACTCTCACTACTTAGGTGTGAAGATATTCAAAAGATCCAAAATGCACATTCTCTGATCAAACAATGGACTTAAGCCTACAGAGCATCAAAGTGGAAAAGTTTTGCTAACTCTTCTGAGACAAGAGTTCTACTGATGGGACTTGTGAGTAACCCATAATGGAATTGGATGGGGAACAAAGGACCTGGTATAAAGCAGTGACTTGGAATAACTAAATGTGAGCAGGGGCTGAAGGCAGCCTTAGAAAAGAAAATAAGAGTGATGCAGCAATTATATGTGGCGATGAAGGACACTTATTTACAGATCACTTAAGCAGAGTATGAAAAGGCTAAGATGCATAGTGCCTTATTTCAGAGACAGCTAACATTTGAAGGACATGGGGAAACAGAAAGAAGGAACTAGGTTTCCTCTCTTCCTCAGGCAGAGTAGATCATCAGACTCCATCCCCACACCCGTTACGCACAACCCCACCTTCTTTCTCCGAAGCTTTAATTACTGCAGTTTGGTGGCATCTCTGAGGAGATTACAGATATCTGCACATATAGAAGAGCCAATCCTTTGGACCTGCCATAGGCAAAACTCATATCTACTTCAAAGGGAGCAAACTATGCATACTGTGAAGGCATGAGGGCAGCAATTATGAGACTCAGCACTGAATTAATCCATCGTGGTAAATTATTTATTTAGTGAATTTCACTTCTCCTTGATTTTGACTTTCTGAATTTAAAATAATCATTCATTATTCTAAATTATTTGCCAAATAATTTTGGCTGAATAGCCTTGGTCTGTAGATTGGGTGTCAGCAGTTTGCTGCGAATATATGATAGTCAAACTTTGAGCTGCCTTGCTTAGTTTTGACTGGCCATGTAGGTCACATGATATCTGAGTGGAAAGAGTGGATCTCTTAAAAACGTGAATACTCATGTTTATTAATTCTAAATGTATTTTTCATAATGCTTCTCCCGTCTAATAGTCCTGCCACTAAACTCATTTTCTGGACTTTTCCTAGAAATTAAACATCAAAGGAACATGAAGACATACTAAGTGAATTCATTTAAAAAATTGAATGGATATTTGCAGATTCTTTTTTTTTTAATATAATATAACTCAACTCTGACTATGTTCAACCTCAATTTTGTTCCCTTTTTTTGTTCTGTTATGGAAATAACCTGCAAGGAGTATATACTGTTGATTTTATATATTGTTTAATATGTATAATAATGATTTGGAAAGGAAAATAATCACAGGCTCATAATGTCAGAATTCTATAAGTTTTATCATAGTATGGTGTGTGGATGGGGTAGAAGAATATTTTAATGACTGAACAATCTGTTTGTTCTGAACTGTGTTGATTATATAGAGTAAGTTTATGTACGGGAATGTAGACTTTACACATTCGTATATTGAACTGTAGGGTGTAACAACTAACACATGTAGCTTGTTTTTAGTCATGAATTTGTACACAACAACAAAAGACAAAATGAAACTGCACATAGCAAATAATCATCAGGAAATAGTCTATGAGGAACGCAGAGTAATCTACAAGAGGAAATATCATACATCTTATTCCAAAGAGCATGAAAAATAATTCTGAAGAGTAGCCTCAGCATTCCACACTGTCAATTTTCCGTTCTCATACAGTATAGATCAATGAAAGCCTCCAATGTCTATTCATGAATATGGAGTTTATTCAAAGGTGAGTAACAGACTCTATTTTCACTGTCTTTTAGTGCACTTGTCCAGTCAGCTTTACCTTGGAGGGATTTTCTTTAGCTCTCTCTAAGGAAAGTCCAAGGGGATCAAAAGTGGTCTTGAATAAGTGGTCTTGTTCTGTGAAGAACCCATCAAAATTCTTGTCAGAAAATAAGTCTAGTGGTCTTGTCAAATTCATACTGGGATGCCTTGTCATTTGGAAATAGGCCTTAAAGTTCTCTTCTTTAGTGCATGGAGGGAGAAAATGGTTCAATACTGTTCACTTTGATGTATAATCAAAGCAGTAGGGCTATCTTTGATTAATTTCAGTCACACAGGGCTTGATCCAAAACACATTAAAGTCATTGAAAGAATTTCTGTTGACTTCAGTAGGCTTTGGATAAGTCCCATAATCCAAAAGCACACATGTCAACTTGAAGGCAAGCACATCAAATTTCTGCTCTATGATTTCCAGTCTTAATAAGCAAATAATCATCAGTCCATTGCTGATCGTGGGGCCAAGAGTAGGCCAAAAGCAAGCAGCCTTAGCCCTTTGTAAACTCTTTGTGATTACCAGCAAAGCTCTGCCTCTTTGAGGCTTTCCTGCTGGGCCATCTGTACTCAATTATCTTATTCTCTAACAGACAGGAATTGCTACACTACAACAGAATTGCAGGAGTATATCTATCACATCAAGCCAAAGGAAATACAAATTCATCTTGCAGTACATAAAACGGATGGGATGGGAGTTTAATATTTCCCCCTAAAGTCCTCATTCTCTTTGAGTTTAGCGATTATTTCTGGTGGCCATCTCAATAATAGATTCTCCTGGTTATTGCCATAACTGCCAACACATACAGTGTACAAAACACTTCCAGCTCCTAGGCAATCAATGGGGATATTTCTTACACTGGCAGCCTGTAAATCCCGCAGCATGAGCCAGCCTTATCCCTGGTGTTAACACCCTTTTCACAAAGACAAGAGCTGAAACAATCATCCAGCTATAATTGACATCTGCATCCCCATTCTTCAAACAAGACGTCTTTGTTCCAAGTCATTTTTAATATCCAGGCTGACATTCTTCAGCAAATGTTTTCCTTTGAGGGAACAGGTTAGAGTTTGTGTGAATGTGACTTTATCTTCTTAGTGTGAGCTGTCATGTTGATTGATCCCATCTGATTGATCTTAACTAAGCCATACCTGCAGTATCTCTATCAATTACTTCTATTACAAATCATGTGGTAATCTGCATGCCAAGTGGAACTAGGGTGACCAGACAGCAAGTGTGAAAAATTGGGATGAGGGTAATAGAAGCCTATATAAGAAAAAGACCCAAAAATTGGGACTGTCCCTATAAAATCGGGACAGCCGGTCACCCTAAGTGGAACAACACTGTGCTCAGTGCCTCACTGCCAGAAGTTGTTCAGAACCTGGAAGGTCTCAAGAGAAAAACACAGATGATGAAGAGGTGAGAAGGTGTGATGTAGGAGAAAATATTACATTAACTATGTGCATCAAGGCAGAGCAACACCTGAGGAGTGGAGCTGGTTGCCTGTCATTTGTTGAATTATTTCATAAACCTTGCCATTGTTTGTTGGATGAATTATTTGATGTATAAGTGTTTGCAGCATTCACCCACCTCTGCTAAGGAGGGGTGTAATCCTGCATGGGTATTTGGAGAAAGTAAACCCCAAGGATGGAGAAGAATTCCTTTGGATACTGAGAATTAAAGCCATCAATCTCTTTCTCCACTGGTTTTGGCTGTCAACCAAAGAATAAAAAACACTAAAAAATGGAACCTATTCTTTAAACCATCTCCTTCTCCCATGGCCATAACATGCACCCGTAACCCACACCCTTTCCCATAGTTTTTGCAGGGAATCCAGTAGACTGCTAACCATCTTTGTCCACTCACTCCTCTTTGGCTGACTTCCTTCCTATGCCTGGAATTTCAGTGGGTGGCCTATTGGCCATTTCATGTCTCCAGGCTGGATTCTGCCAGGAGAAGTAGGGAGGGCTGTAAAACACAAGGCTGTGCCTCCCACGATTTCTGTTGGCAGGTGTGCATTGACGTGCAGGATTCCTACCCATCCTCTCCCAATCTTTCTGCAGCATGGCTACCAGAAAGGATTCTTCATCCACAGCTAGAGTGACCCTAGTTGGGAGCCTGAGATGCCCCAAGACTGCACCATGCAGTAATGGAGATTTTGATAAAACATCTGGATACTATATTGGGGGGGAGGTCCCATGGCTTTCAGAGGAGGATGACTAGCCTCACTGTTTGAAAACGGCAAGTTATGTGATGTGTAAAGGGCATGTGAATCTGTGCAAACTATACCAGCCAGTGCTCATTCCTGCAAACCAAAGGCAGCAGGGGAATGGAGGCTGCAGGGCGATTTGCTGAGGAGGTTTGGCTTTGTCTCCTTTAATCTCTGCCAGGCTGTTCTGCTCCAGTGCAGGCTCAGAGTTGTTCTGTCCTCACCTCCTTCACAGCAGCACTAGCGATCTGACTCACCTCATCTCCGGGGAGAGGGTTCAGCTCTTGCAATGCAGTTTAACTGACTCTCTCTCTCTCTCTCTTTCCCAAAAGGAGCAGCATTTCCAAGAGGCTGCAGAACATTCCATCGGCACGGCAATGAGGCAAAACGAGATGTATGTAACACTGCAATAGTGCTCCAGGGGCCAAATCTGTTCAAAGCCTGAGTAAACCGGCCTCATGCAGGAGATCTCCAAAAGGGGCAATGGGAAACATCCTTCCCGCTGCCACAAAATAGTGCATAACACTAATGGTGCTGCTGTAGCCATGACTTTTAGAGCAGCTGTTGCTGCCACTCAACCCTAGACATTAAAGGTTTGACAGGTGGAGATGTAGCCACATCTCTCCTCTGCTTGGCTATGAGCAGAGTCACACCAGAGCACTGGTCTGTGCCACGCAGGATCTGGGAATCCCTATGCACAGTCACTCCATGGCAGTTCTTTTGGGGGGGGTGGGCTCTCCACCCCCACAGAGTGGGGTGAGGTAGATTAACCCTCCACATAGCAGAAGGCCCCCTAGGTACTTTGGACAAGGGGGACAGAAGGCCAGAACTGAAGGGTTAACAAATCCCATAATATTTGGTGTTTCTCTTAAAACCCCTGCTCCTAGAGGCATGTGATTATGTGAGGCTCTTAGCTGCCCTTTAAAGAGAGAAAAGTAAGATTTTAGCGCTCATGGTTGCAGAGAAAAGCAATAAAATGTGACCCAAGTAAAACCAAAGAGCTCCAGAATAGAAGGCAAAGGAAATGAACCCAGTTTAAATCTCATGATTTTTGACCCAGCCTTAAGATTATTGGGAGGGGAGGAGCAGAGAAGGATTCACTCGTTATTTTTTAACATCTGAGGTTAGCAATGCTGCCACTATCTAGCAGGGCTGCAGTGTGGCAAGCCAGCCTGCCAGGGGTTAAATGGTTGGAGAACAGATGCTGCCATGCATAAAAAAGGGGAAGATGAAAGGGAGGAGCCTGGGGGGAATTATGGTCCTCAGCTGAGCGGGAAAGAGGGTGTTCTACTGCGTCCTGGAAAAGGGAGGGAGCTTTGTCTTGCCCGCTTGCAGCCTGGAAATGGGAAGGCTTCGACCTGGATACAATTAACCTTTGCTCTGGGAGCCTCTGGTGCTGAGTGGGGAAGCTGGCGCTTCGACAGAGTACAGTGAGTCTGAAAAAACAACTGGGCTGGAAAAAAGTAGTGAGACAAGAAGCTAGGGAGGCAGTTGTAGCACATAGTTGGGGAGAGAGGGCTCAGTCCTATCGGGTGCCAAGTCTGCTCTGAGAGCTGTGCGAACATTCGTAGTGTCCATGACCTCACCACCTGCTCATCACCACTCCCCACTCTAACCTCAGGCGCGCTCTTCCATTCCCAGTGCAGCAACCAATCAGCCCCTGGCGACCTACAACCCTCTCAGAAACTGCTCTGCCTCTGCAAAGGAAATGCATTGTCAGACCAGAGCCGCTGCCCCACCAAGTATCATTTTCTTGATAAGCTGCAGTTGGCAATACAGATGACTGCATATTCCTCTACTTGACACCCCCCAGCCCCCAAATGTACATCACGTTATTTAGGGTGTGTCTACCCTGCAGAAGGGAGCATGCTTCCCAGAATGGGTAGGCAGACATGTGCTTGAGCTAGCACACTCAAAATACCATTGTAGCCAGGGGTAGCACAGGCAATGACACGGGCTAGCTAGCCAAGCACCTCCCCAGGGGTCTGGACACGTTTTTACCCATGCTGCCCCTAGCTGTATTGCACGCATCTGTCTATCTGCTCTAGGAAGCACATCCCCAGCTGCAATGTATCAATAGCATTGATACAAGGAATAAAATGCAGCTTTAGCTGGTGCAGCATCTCCATGTCAGAGCAAACTGTTCAGCTACCTGCAAAGCTACACCCACTAACGAAAACACGTTAGTTATAGTGAATGCCTGTACAGTGGTTGTGCATATATAGCCTGGAGTCCACTGAATAGCTGTGAGGCTGCCCTTGCATCAGGTGACTAGACAGCTGAGGTCCTCCACATGAAACATAGGCAATGCATTGTGAAACCCCGGGGAAGCCTTATGTACCGGCCACAATATAGGCATCATACTGTGAAAAGGAACTATGTCAGATGCACAGCATTTTACAGAGATTCCAACAGGAGAGGGCATTTCTTTTAATACTAACACCAAGGAGAATGGATGGTGACTGAAGTGATTTCCTTCTCATTCCCTGTCAATGTCAGTTTGCTTTGGCAGATAAGTTCTCTGTAATTTCACTCGCATTGCTATTTTTTCCCCTCCAGGGCCTGCATTTCACATTTGGGTTTGGAATTGAATTGCTCATGACTCACCAGTAACCTTATTATTTTCCATGTAAAAGGCTGCGTTTCCTTCAATAGTGCATTTTGGTTCCACTGTTATGTTCCATTCTAGAAGGGGTCAATGAGGCTAAGGGACTTGCCCAGGGCCACACAGTGAGTCAGTAGCACAGATGGGAATAGACTCACGACCTCCCTGGTCCCCCAGGCCATTCCCAAGAAGGCCATAGCTGCCCTTTGAATTTAGCCCTTCTGCTAACTGGAAGGTATTGCTGGAAACTATGCTCTGAGCTGAAAGTTGAACTCAAAATCTGTAAGTTGCATCTGGAGAGCAAAGAACGAAATAACTTACCCTAGACTTAGTTTAGAAACAACAGGCTAAATTCTTTACTTACATGCATTGAATGGGATGGCTCAGTGCTGAATTTGGCATTTATTACCTAACTACCACCATTTTTGCTGTCCTTCCTGACAGTCACAACAGGGTGGACTTGAACACACTACCTCCCTGCGGGTGTCCTGGGTAAAGAGGGGCCAAAGCTGGAACCCCAGTTCCAGCATGGCCAGACTTTGGCAAAGTTTGGATTCAAATCAGATCTCAGCTCCAAGCTTCCCCATAGTGGGAGGTTTACTGAACTGTTGCAAAGTGTTTGTAGCTCCTCAGGTGGAAAATAGCATTATATATTGAAATGTAAAATATTAACCCTATAAGGGCTTTAATCCCAAAGAATTACATCTAGCACGATTGAAATGATTTCCTGTGTATATGAAATGGTGCAGAGCATAGCAGTCATGGGAAGGGTACATATTGCCCAAAGGTGTCAGACTAAATTTTTGTCCTACAAAAGTGCCCAGGGAACTTTGATCTGCACACAGTCACCTGTTTGGCGTTAGATACCAATGCCAATAGATACCCATTCAGTAAAGACAAGTGAAAAGTACTACACTTGGGAAGAAAAAAATCAAATGCATAATTACAAAATGGCTAGGCAGTAGTGCTGCTGAAAAGGGCCTGGATGTTATAGTGGATCACAAATTGAAGATGAGTCAACAATGTGATGAAGTTACAAAAAAGGCTAATATCATTCTGGTGTATATTAACAGGAGTGTAAAACACTGGAGGTAATTGTCCTGTTCTACTCTGCTCTGGTGAGTAGAGTAGTAGTGAGTAGAGCTGGAGTAGTGTGTCACACTTCAGGAAAGATGTGGACAAATTGGAGAGAGTCCACAGGGAGGAAACAAAAACAAATGTTAAAAGGTTTAGGAAACCAGATTTATGAGAAAAGGTTTTTAAAAACTGGGCATGTTTAGTCTTGAGAAAACAATATTCGGGGACTGATAACAGCCTTCAAATATGTTAAGGGCCATTATAAAGAGGATGGTGACCAATTGTTCTCCATGTGCACTGAAGGTAGGCTTGATCTGTAGCAAGAGAGATTTAGGTTTGATCTAAGGAAAAACTTTCTGTCTGTAAGGGGAGTTAAGTTCTGGAACAGGCTTCCATGGGAGGTTGTGGAATCCCCATCACTGGAGTATTTTAAAGAACAGCTTAGACAAACACCTGTCAGGGATGGCCTAAGTATACTTGGTCATGCCTCAGTGCAGAGGGCTGGACTAGATGACCTATCAAGGTCCTTCCAGACTATGCTACATGATATTGGCTTTACATATTCACACAGTTCACTTGCAGGACACTGGTGTTATTTCAGAACTATCTAGGCAGCAGTGTTTGTGCTGGCATTGTGGCTTTAATTTAATAACAACACATAATATTTAATATGACTCGTGGAGATGGTTGAGCTTCCTTCTAGCTCAGCATTCCATCACTGAATAATGTTGTTTCACAGTGCTCTGTTTATTCATCATTGGGCCAACAGAGCAAACACAGACCTAATAAAAAGATTAATAATTATCGTTATAATTATTAAGCTTCTTGCTTTATCCCCAATAAGATGGTAAATTAGGCCCAATCTCGTTCCTACTGAAATAAATGGGAGTTTTGCTACTGACTTTGCTGGAGAGAGGATCATTATTATGTTTTATTATTATTCATTTGTATTATTGTTGTGCCTGGGAGCGCCAGTCATGGACCAGAACTCCATTGTGTTAGGCACTGGATAAACACAGAACATAAAGATAATTTCTGCCCCAAAGATCTTACAATTGCCACCTTAAGTTAACCCAGTTGTTGTAGCTCTAGTATTTACAAATCAGGGAACAACTGATTAATAAATGTATTCAGCGTTGCATTGACTTGATTTTATTTAATTCTCTGTTTTTCAGTAAAATATGTGTTAAGGTCAAATCCTGATGTTGGCAAAAGCTGCTTGTTTTCCTTGAGGCTCCTGGACTAGTAGGTATTGGTTTTTGAGGAGCCACTGGAGCAAATTGTGAAGTAAGTGATGTATGAAATGGAAAATCTCTGTACGGAGAATACAGATGTTACTTTGCAATCATTGCTGGACTGGTTCCTATGTGCTAAAGAGACTCTCAAAACTCTGCTCTATCAAAGACTGCAAAAATGCCAGCCAAGCCAGCTGCATTAAGCTCCCAAATGTAAAAGGCATTAGATATATAAAGCTAAGGAGCAAATACTTATCTTATAGGTTCAATGCTGAGAGTATGAATTCATTAGCCCTTCCTTAGAATGATTGGTTTGTTTCTTGGAATTATGTTTTGCAAAGGGACTGTCTTGATAAAGACCATTCCTATCTGACACACAGATGTTTCCAATGAGTAAAAAGTAAGACTAGAGGGTTAAATCCTGTTGGCCTCACTCAGACAAAACCCCTGTTGACTTCAGCGAGGATTTGGCTCATGAGAGCAAACCCTTCCTCCCTGTGAGGAGGGCCCTCTTGCAGCACAGCTGGGATGGTACCACCACAGAAGGCTGATAGCAGGGAGGGGAAAGCCATGCAGTAGTAGGTGCCCTTTTTTGGTATGGAGCCTGGCCATGCACACAAGGCATTTGGGGCTGGGCCAGGAGAGTGGCTGCACCAAGGGATCTCGCTACATGCCTCCTCTAGCTCCTTCCTCACTCCTGGGCCAGGGAGGCTGCTCCAGCCACCCCATGGTTTTGCTTAAGGACTCCTACTTCCTCCACGGTAGACCCCAGCATCCAGCCCAAGAGCTTGGCCTGGGTTTTGGAGGGGGGGGGGCGGCCTCATAATGATTTAAGGTGTCTTCTGTAAATGTGGGTAACAACTTAAGCGTCAAGTCTTGGCACGTGTGTGCTCTCCCATAGCAATATCATGAGAGGAGCGGCAGACAAGTAACTTTGATCCAGCAATCACAGGGCTCATTAAAGGTTAGGCAACATAACCAGCCTGTCATATTGCCATATACACACGTGAGCACTCTTGAAATCGTGTCACAGCATTGGATTAAGTTGATTAACAAGCACTGCAATCAAGGTATTTGTTTAGGGAACAATATTAACAACAACAGAAAGCATCGCCCTCCTATTTTTTTCCCCATGTGTGAAATATCCCTGGATCCCATGAAGGTGTTCATCCTTCTGGCTATCTCTGCAACCAGAGATCATGCACTGAAGAACTGTCTGGAGAATATACAATACAGCATAAGCCCAGCGCTCCACTTACTGACTGACACTGGTATAAATATGGAATGGTTCCATAAACCTCAGTGGAATTACCCTGGTGCAAACCAGTGAGAAAAGAGTCAGGCCTTTTCTGTTCAGTTTGGTGGGTTTAGCAGCACAAAATCATGGACTGAGTACTCAGTTATTCTTAGGACTCTTAAGCCATCTACTGGAAATACGCATAAACTGCAATGCAAAAGAGCACGATACAACATATAATATGGTTTTGGTTTCACTATATGTGAAGCGCAAGGCGTCCAGGAATAAATGAGAAAAGTGGACCACATAGCTACTGCTTGAAGTATGCCATGTCAGCCAACAAAATGTTGAGAAGTTGCATTCTTGTCTTGCATGACTACAGTCCCTCCAGACTGAACCCTGTCCCCTTAACAGCCCTGAGCCCTCTGAGCAGTCACTCTTGTGTGCAAATGGGCTGTTACAGGACTCCTCCCGCTCTACCACAGAGACCAAACTTCTAGATGTTTCAGGGGCAAAGGAGCGAGGGATAAGGCAGTTTTCATGCGCTCCTTTCCCTGGCTAGCAGCTATTTCTGCCTCGTGCTTGCCTGGGCACCTTTTAGCCCGCATCTTGGGGAGATTATTTGTCTGTCAGTCATCACACTTTTGTCTGAGAGTACATCTAGTTTTCCTAAAACTTCAGATGAATCTTTCCGATCATGTACAATTGAATTGGCTGTCACGAAGACTTCTTCAGCCCCCATTTAAGTAATTCTAGAGTTGTCATAAATGCTAAGGTCTGTAAATCAATGGAATTTCTGAAACAGCCTAAACCTATTCATCAATTAGTGGCCACATCTCTCTCCGGTTTCCACCACAGATGCTAGCTGCCTTGAAATCCAGCCACACAAGAGCTGTCGAGCCACCAGGCAGTGCTGTCCCAGCTATCCAGTATGATAACTAAATGCCCAAGTTAGATTAAGCAAAGGGAAGTCACCAAGATTTTGAAAAGGCCTTCAAAGATTTTTGTATCATAAGGATAATCAGTAAAATTGAGGACATGCTTTTGATGTGATATGTAATATATTTATACCGTATAAATATTCTGGGAACCTTCCATAGAGCAGTGCATTTAAAATAAACTTATAAGGATTTCCACTATAAAAGCCCATAGTGACCATAGCAGATGTGAAAATTGGAGGGCATGTTATACACCTGAGCTTCCATCAGATGGCAGCATTTCTGGAAAGGAACATAATTTATAAATAGACAAATCAGACTGTTAGTTAGAGCTGTAGTAATCTATATAATAAGATTCCAGGAATGTCACTGAGTCACACCGAAGCCTAGCCTAGAATGTCCATTGAGTCTTGCTAAGAGTCCTAGACCATTGTGTTATCAAAGATAACTCAACGTATCACGATTCTTCCCCTATACTTGATTTTCTTGCAACAGTTACATTGGTCATATGAGGGAGACTGTACAGATGCGGGGTTACTAGGTCCAACTGCCACCCACACAAATCAACACAACAAATCATCCCAGCAATGCCCTGAGACTTAAATCAATACAACCACCCACTCTACAGCACAATTAACATATACAATCCCAAACACACAGACTCTCCCACCACAGCACACACCCTCATTTGCCACTATACAAATCCAAACAACAGCTATAAAAAAAATGGAACAAATTAAAGGCTAGATTCTCCTTTATACTGAGCCCCTTTACACCATTCTATCCATGTGAAGGGACCGTGAAGTGGGAGTAGATTACATTTACATCCATTCTAAGTCCCTGTTCCCCCTGACAGAGTGGTGTACAGGGGCCTTAGGGTAAATGGGAATGTGATTCCTGATGTTTCACTGATGTATTTGTCAGCATTCTAGAATTTTGCGGACACAATTGCCAGAGTTCTAGAATAATGAATGTATTGCTAAGGGTCTGACTCAATGCCCAGTGATGTCCCCCCCCCCCCCGCCCCATTGGCATTATAATGGGGGACTGGCCTTTTAAGGTCAGAGGAGGTAGCATGAGACGGCAGCTACCCCATTCCATGTGTCCAGGAAAGTGAATGAAGCAGTCTCTGGGGGAGAGGAAGTTGGTTCTAGGGACCAATTAATGACTGTGAGGGGAAAGCTAGAGGAAAACCCAGACCACTGTTCCTTTAAGAGCCCCAGGACCCTAATCCTTATACAGTGGGTGGGACAAGACTCACCTATCGCCGAGGCAACACAAACAGGTGTTTGGGATTATTAGACCCACCTGGGAAAGATTAAGTATCCGTCAGGTGGCTGGGCAGGTAATTTAAAAGAAGACTCCAAGCTCAGTCAAGCCGTGGCTTGAGGAAGCTGTGGTTGGGAGCCTAGGAAGAGCAAGTATGCAGCTAGCCCCCAGCCCTGGGAGGACGACTGTAAAACCCTGATCTAAAGGGGTGAGTTTGAAGGGTGGGACAGCCAGGACTAAAACTGCACATTCCAAAAGGAGCTCTGTGGAAACCCTGCACCTAGCAAAGGGTGAAAGAGGGATGGATTATATTGAACAAATTAGATCCCAAGAGAGGGGGGAATACCTCATTTCTGTGAGGGGCTTATTTCTGAGAACCTCTGAGGGAATCTGTGGCAGAGTGCCTGCAGAGTGCCCTGGAATGGCATCTCCCTACAATCATCACTGGGTGTTGGATCAGGCCTCTAGGCTCTTCCTTCCATTGACTTCCAGGGAAATGAGGAGCCTAAATACCTTTGTGGATCTGGGCCTTAGAGATGCTAGATGCCAAACGCCGCACAGCTAGATGTCACCCATGTTATAAATAGGGCTAGATTAAGGCAGTCCAGGGCCTAGGTATACCAAACCTAGGCCCATTGGGTCTCCATCCCTGAGGCCCTTCCCCCACACTATTGTCTGGCCCCATAGTGGGATTGGGTGGGGGCATTCCCCCTCAGAGGGGAAGGGGCAGTAGCATAGGGCCCCTATTGCTTCAGCATCAAGGCCCCTCCTCTGGTCAGAACCAGCAGGGGCAGGCAGCAGGAGTCCCCACCTGCCCATGGAGATGCTGCACCAGGAGGTCATTGTAGTATCTCAGTACCTTCCAGTAGTGCATAAAGTGACATGTGGTTTCATTCCTCATCCTCAAGGGAAGGTCTTGTTTTGGTGGTTTCTTTTTGTCTTGGAGTTAACACCCCATTGAGATGCAGGAGGCAACTCACACCTCTCAGAACTCTTGTTCCAGGCTATCTGCACACTCGGGCAGGTGTCACTGCAGAGGTTTCATTCCAGTCATGATGTCAGACTATGTGAAATGAAAGCTGAGATTCTGACATCATCACAAAACTTGGGACCTGTACACCAACATATAGTGGCTATGCTTTAAACTGGTGCTGGTTATAGCAGGGATTGGCAACCTTTGGCACACAGCACGCACCGCTTCACACAACCCCCATTGGCCTGGAGCGGCGAACCGCGGCCAGTGGGAGCTGTGATTTGCCGAACCTGCGGATGCGGCAGGTAAACAAACTGGCCCAGCCCGCCAGGGGGCTTACCCTGGAGGGCCACGTGCCAAAGGTTGCTGATCCCTGGGTTATAGGAACACTGGAAGCTGATGTCAGATATTCATCCAGTGATAGCCCTGAGCTGAAAGTTTGTGGTCTGTCTTGCCTGCCACAGGCAGGGCATTCAATGCCCAATGAGCGAGAGGGATAGGGGGTGATGTTTGTTTGTTCTCACTAACAATAACTCTTGCTGGCCAGGTAAGAACAGTAGGGTTGCTGGGACCCTGAAAGGAACTCTAACAAACCCACAGCTGCGGAGGAGTCTCAGACCTCATCTCTACCCTACATATCCCTGTGATCACATAGGCTTTATGAGTGTGTAACAGGCCTGAAGAAGTTTGTGGTGCTAAGAGGTATGGATGATGTATCCTCTGTAGGATGCAGCTGCTAAAGGGAGAAATGACCACATACTTAAGAAGACCTGCTCTTAAAGCTTAAATAAAAGTCCAGAGTGACCAAATCCCATGTGGGAAAGCAGTCCAAACAAGCCAGCACATTTATCTCACTCTGGCTGGACTCTGGCAAGAGGCAAGCTGCACTGTTAAGTTAGCTGCTCATGAAGGGGAGTTCACAAGGATAATATCCCACCAGATTTCATGAACGTGTGCATATGTGACTAGCTGTCCTCTGTCTCGCTTACTGAAGCTAAACATTCATTCCCACCACTTTGCCTGGAAGTTGCCTATCTGTGGAGGAATAGCAGCAGTGCCAGGCCAGGACAATTTTGAGATAGAAAAAATGAAAACTTCATGAGTCTGAAATTCTCAGATCATTTCCTGGAAGGGAAAGAAAGCACCACACATTACAGGGGAGAAATTAACACAATGGGTCATCCTTGCTTATTTAAAATAAAAATTTAAAAAAATCCTAACCTAGGTCTAAACAAACTGAGGTGCCGCCAGTAATTCCCAAGCAGGCCTGGAATCTTTGCCAAGCCAGAAGGGGCAGCATTTTAAAAGACTCCATTCAGCTTCTTCACTGCACCTGGAATGCAAAGAAACAGAGGCTTTACTTTTAATCCTAACTCTCCTTCTCCTTAAAGAAGAAAAATGGAACTTTGTTTTGATCTTTAACAAACCAAGAGGGTATAATTCAGCCTTCCCCAAAAATGCAGGATTTAAAAAAATGTAAAAACTGAGGGTTTGGGACAGAAAACCCAAACCACATCCTGTGCATGAGGTCTCCAGTCTGCAGGAGTTTGTTTGGGTATTCAGCTCCATTTGAATACTTCACATATTAATCAGAAGAGAAATGTTTTGATGGAAAATTACTTCTGGTGTTTTTCCTCTCCAACTACATAGCACAAGAGTTCAGGGACAGTCTGCAGAATGGTCACTTAATTGTGCAGTCCGGGCCCCAATGAGAAATGAGTTGTGTGACAACCACTAAAATGTTTACTGCAACCAAGAAAAAATATTTAGTGCATTAAAACTGGCTGAAGTAGAAAATGGAAGCCATTGATTGAAGATTTCAGCAAGTTCTGTGGAAATAACAATGCATTTTATATGGTACAAATACTCATTTTATTTGTGAGTGAATTCTCTTCTGGAACACGATGTAATAAAATATGTCCTTTTTGACGTTACACTGCAGGGTTTAGCCTAACAAAAACAGTGTTTGGAAACTGTTGGAATTATCATTTATGCAGGGTATTACCACAATACTAATTTAACCATAAAAATTCCTTAAAGTCCAAAGGCCAAATGGTATTTTATACAATTGTTCTAAACATGCCTTTAAAAAGCCTAAATATAAAGCAATTTACTACGTCCAAACAGTGACACAACATTTACAAGCATTTGATCAAGATACAAGTGGGCTAAACCAAGGGGTGCTTAGACTCAGATTGGTGACTCCAGAGTGCTCAGGCAGATATTAGCAGTGAACCCTTTAAGAGTTAACTTTTTTATACCCTGCAACAAACAAGTGATGTCATCCCCAAATACTGACTTCAGCTTAAAACCAATTGGAGACAGTTCACCCTTATGACCAGTCTTAATCCAGATAAAATTTACAACCTCCTTTCTTCTCAAGGCCTTTCCTCCCCTCCTCCTTACACCAGTTTTTCCATTGCACCGAGTTCACATAGGCTGCAACAGTGGTGCGTGGGTTGGAAGGACCATGCTGGTTTATTTGAAGACAGATACTCTTTGTCTTATTTAAAACCATTTGCAGCCACCTCTATTGGTCACATGACTTCTCTTCACAAACTTCTCCTTATCCCATTAGTTATTCTTTGAACCAGATGTCCTCTCGACTTCACTCCTTCCAGCCTTGTATCTAATTATTTTCAAGGCCTTCCTCCTGCTTACTACTCAGGGCCTTTCTTTACAACCCATTTTCTTAACCAAACTTAAACTAACCGTAATTCTTTAATTTCATATTTGTCCTGTAGCATGTGACCATGGTAGTGCATTGCGATTGACATTCACATTTGGCTTTCAAAAATTAGGTTTATTTAGCAAAATCCAGTACAATAGCTAAGCAGAACCTGTGGTATGATGGGGAAAATCCTTCAATATGCTGAGTATACTCAACCCTGACTGCAAACTTCAAGGGGTATTGAAAGGCATCAGCACTCTGAAGATTTAGGCCCTTCATTTGGCTGAAGGGTACCATAATAAATTTGAGATATGGGAAAAATTTAAAATACAGTGAGGCAGAGAAAACATGAATGACAAACAAGACCCATCAGGCACCTGGTAAAAATCAGATGATAGCCAGCAAACTGATGCTTTCCTAAGGAAGAACAGGGTATCCATTGGCGGCTTCTAATTTGAAAAAGACTTGTCACTTCAACCTTGGTGATGAGCGCTGGTGAAATACTCTCACATTGGGCCACCCATTCTCTGAAACCAGAAGAACAGCCAACATTTCTTGATCCTCCTCCTCATGACACACTAATCAAAATCAAACTCACAGCTAGTCTTGATGGGCAGCAGGTTCTCCCACCTGCCAGCAATTTGGCCCCGAGGGAATCAGATGCCCAGCAGGTGGGATGTAATAGGTGTCTGAGGTGAAGGTGCTACTACCAGCTGTGCTTCAGCATGCTCCCAAGCTGACCAGTTCATAGAGCAGCAATGAGACAAGTCTCTGAAATACAAGTTATCCCAGGAGAGGAGCTCAGGGTTGATGGTAAAATGTACATTTTACCTAGTCAAATTTTATGCTTAACCATGCACTTGCATTTCAAAGGTGAAAGCAACTTGGAAATATTTGTGCTATGGAGAAGATGTTTTATGCAAAAATCCTAGTTGCCACTATCCTCATGGAAATGGTCATTCTCTCTCCTTCAGCGATTTTCATCCTGGCAGTGCTACAAAGCCACTTCATCAGCAAAGAGTGATAGCGATTCACAAAGGCACACAGCAAATGGTCTGACATTCCAGTTACGTGTTTGAACTGTTGCAACAATGCATCCCTGTCAACACAACATGACGTGAGAGGCTACAATGTAATGCAATTGCCTGACATTGTTTCATATTTATTGGGTGACTCTCTGCAACTCCATTTGACTAACATTGCCTTCCCGCTCCACCACCCCCGTTATACTGACATTCCAATGGTTCTCAAACCATGGGTTGCAACCCCAAAGCGGGTCGTGAGTTTCTTTTAATGTGGTCACCAGGGCTAGTGTTGGACTCCCTGCTGCCAGAGGCAGAAGCTGAAGCCCAAGCCCCGCCGCTCAGGACTGAAGCCATGCATGAGCAACTTAGCTTCACTCGGTTGCCTGTGGAATGGGGCCACGGAAAATTGCCCTGCTTACCACCCCCTAACGCCGTCCCTGATTCTAGACTCTAGAATCTAGAGTAATACAGGACACTGAGGTCATGTAGTAATTTTTGTTGTCGGAAGTGGGTTGCAGTGCAATGAAGTTTGAGAACCCCTGCTATATTCTGACTATTCAAGAGAATTGAAGGAATAAGGATACAATACTCTAGGCCACCTAGATAGGACAGTGATAGTTGCCTTAGAAAAGGCCCAAATATGGGACCTTATGTATGACACAAAATATTCATGAAAGAAACTTAAAATACTCTTAGATTCTTTCATTTTAAATTGGTGCCCATAACTCTTCACCTAGCCAGTGTCTGTGTTCAGGGTCTTTCTAATCTTCAGTGTATGAGCAGACAAATTCTTGTTATGCATCCTACTTTGTGTAGTAAAAATCCTGCTCCCCCTCTATCTCTAACACATAGTACAGTCTTCTTTTTAACTAGAAAATTTCCTTGGAAAGAATGGGTTAACATGACAGGAAAGAAGATTATCCATCTCACTCTCCCTGCGCAAACCCAGAATATGGCTAATCACATTTACAAAACCTCACACACTAGGAGGTTGAGCCATCCTTTTTCCAAACGTACAACTTCATTTAGTCAGTATCCATGTGCTGCTTCCTAGTTCTGGGATAGCAGCCATAATCTCTCCTTATGCTTGCTTGGTCTGAGCTCAGATCTTTCAAAAAGGCACTTACAAGGCTTTTGGGGACTGAAGAAATTGAAACATACAGTAGTTTTCCAGGCATGACTTATTCAGTGACTTGAAGAGTTTGCAGACCTGTTACATTTAACTGAAACAAGTACTGTGTATGTTATCCAGTGTACTCCATGCTTTCTACATTGGATAGTCATGAAATGACATTTGGAGAGAGAACTATGATAGGGAAAGAGACCTCACTCTCAGCTTTATATTATCTACTTTTATCTACCATGTTAGTTTCTCAGGTTGTGCCACTTGAAATTCCACAGGTTGGCAATGGCTCAGTGTAATTCTTGACAGATTTCAGATTCTCTCTACAACAGACAATTGGCCACAAACTCAAGAGCTTTTCTATCTAAGCCTATATCGGTCCTGATTGTCAGAGTATGAAACTCTGGAAAACAACTTACTGTAACTCCAGAAATAGCTATTGCAACAACATGTCAGTTTCACATTTTGTCCAAGCATCACATGACACACATAGTAATCTATTAGCTCCAAGACCTGGAGGAGGTGGTAAACCTCAGGTATCAGGGGATAGCCATGTTAGTCTGCATCCACAAAAACAACAAGGAGTCTGGTGGCACCTTAAAGACTAACAGTAAAACATAGTTGGCCAAAAAGCAATATTTGAACAGCTTTCCTTTGAACAGATCAATGCATTCACCGTCTTAAAAGGTCTATTCACCAGCTGTGTTTTATTTGCCGCTCTACCAACTCAGAAGATAAGTGAATGACATGACCATCCTTTACAGTAACTTCTTATTCCATGCAACAGGAAATTATTTGTGCATCCACACCTATTTCAGGAGCTGAGCCCAGCATCCAAGTCTAGCTCCACATAGATCTCTTAGTATTCGATGTGTAACTGCATGTTGTTTCCACAAACCTGTTATATACACAGTGGAGGCTAAGAATGGGTTATTCAAAGTCAGTTTGCAGCAGCAGATAAAGATCTGACTGCCAATGGGGCATACTTTCTACCCTGAGCAGCCTCCATGGACCAACCTGCAGGGTCCTATAAACAAAGCTATCTCATTTTCTGAATGACCCTGTTATTGGAAAGCAAGTACGGACAAACTGAGAAAACTGCTTCTAAAAACCCACCTGGGTCACTGAACGATATTGTGGATTATGGCTTTTGCAAGTTGGAGGTGATCATAAGACCTTGTCTAAACACACAAGCTGAACTGATTTAACTATACCAGTATAGTTAAAGCAATACACACACACACACACCATGGATGCAGTTACACCAACATAAAGGTGCTTGTACCCATCTAGTGTAGTCCTCTAGGGGAAGGAAAATAAACTATATTGGCATAAGGCACCTTTACACTGATATAACTCCATCCAGACTACGGGTATATTCTCTCCAATTTGTCCACAGCTTTCTTAAAGTAGGGTGCCCAAAATTGGACACAATATTCCAGCTGAGGCCTCACCAGTGCCAAATAGAGCAGAACCTTTATCTCAGTTTCTTACATGGGACACTCCTGTTAATACACTCTAGAATGATATTAGCCTTTTCCACATCTGCATGACATTGTTGACTCACATTCAATTTGTGTTCCAGTATAACTCCCAGAGCCTTTTCTGCAATACTACTGCCTAGCAAGTTATTCCTCATTTTGCAGCTGTGCATTTGATTTATTTTTTCTTTCCCAAGTATGGTACTTTGCACTTGTCTCTATTGAATTTCCTCTTGTTGATTTCAGACCAATTTTCCAATTTATCAAGGTAATTTTAAATTCTGGTCCTATCCTCAAAGTGCCTGCACCCTTCCCAGTGTGGCAAATTTTGTGTGCACTCTCCACTTCATTATCCAAGTCACTGATGAAATTATTGAAATGTATGATTCCCTTTGTACCTGATCCACAGAGGATATGAGTCTGTTACAGTTCTCAGCCTGGTTGCTTGGCTTTTTTAGCTCATGCTGTAGACACTCATGCTTTCAGCTATAATAGTTGACAGTTCAGTCTCTGGTGTGACAGCTTAAATGGCAGCCATCACACTTACCTACTATGTTTTCAAGGCAGACTATATGTTTGCATACATGTCTTGTACTTGGTCAGCAGTATGTCAGAATGCTCACTACTACAGGACCCTGTTGTGCAGTGATATTTAAGAACACCACCAAGGAGTTAACGTTACTGTGACAGAGACTTCATTATGCTGATCTAACATAACTGCAAAGTGCCTAGCTCCTCTGGCGAGAGGGCTAAAGAGACCTACTCATACTTTATATTAAGGGTACATTTATAAATAGTTTTTAAAGGGTTAATTAATTATTAATAGATAGTTTAATGATTAATCAAGTGTTATGGATTGTTAGAGTCAAACAGGTTGTTTATAGCAATCATTAACACCTTCTCCTGATAACCAGGGCTTGGAAACAGATCCATGCACTATACAGGCACATCTCTGAAACTATTATCTCGTTCTCCTGAATCTCAGCTTTTTTACCACTCTCCCGCACCCCCAGCTGTTCTGGTTGTGAAGAAAACCTCTCAAATGGAAATGGAATGTAGCTGTGCAAAGATGTCAAGGTGAGTCTGAAACAGCTCCAACAGGTGTGAATGGCCCCATTCATCTTCCTGAGGTGTGAACCCAGACACCCAATGATGATTGCCTGAACATCAACACAGTTAGCTATTCCATTCCTCATGTAAAAGAGGAGAAGCCGGGTCACAGATCTGCACAATTCCTTGGGGGCAACATCTCATTTTTGTGCCACAAATGGGCAGGAGGTGCCACCGCTTATTTTTTTTTCCTTCTAATCAAGAAGGATCCAAGCCCATGGAGGACAGCAGATTCCGTGGGCATAGTCAAGACCACCCAGGGAAGCCTGATTTAAAGAGCGCCGTGGACCTCAATTAACTGAGAGACCTTTGATTTTGATGACTCAAGTGAGAAGCGCTTATTGTGGGGGAGGAGGCTGGAAGAGTACCAAGACTCCCCCCCCCCCCAATCCAACCCGAGTCTATAACACATACTACTCATGTCAGTAAACTTGTAACATCTATTAGTCACTTATTAACCCGTTGTATGCTATTGATAAATATTGATTGTACCCTTCATAGAAAGTGACCAAAACTCCTTGGAGAGCTACAGAGCTCAGTCCTGCTGCTAAAGAGCTCAGTAGCAAAACTCCCATTGACCTCAATGGAAGGAGGATCATGTCCATTGTCTATCTTTAATTGGCTTAGGCCAGACCTATTTTCAAGAAGCTGGATGGGGATGTTGCTAAATGTTTCTATGACATTCACGTAAGTAGTCTGACTGTATCTCCTTGAAAGTGACAATGCACAGATGTATGTTTCTTGAACGCCCATTTGCTTTTCCATGACATTCATCCTCAAAGTTTTAAAAATTACTCCTGAAAAATGGAGTTCACTGACAGCAAAACAAATAAATTGTTCAGTTCTGGTATACGCTCGTAAAATGGATCTGTTCCAGCTGAAACCAGTTGAAGAGGAGGAATGAGAACAAGGGGGTACCTTATGCTGAAGCCAGTTGAAGCATCAAACACATTTCGTAAGCTAGGAGTACAGCCAACTCTATCACTACAGTTTTATAAAGCTGACCTCAGGCAGTTCATATTGAGCTGTGGCTGTGTGATTTGCTCTCTTAGCTGCTATAGAGACTCTCTGGAAGGTTCTTATTAGCTTTTGAAAAGAGACATGGCACAAACTGGACTTCTAATTTTTCTCCTCATTAGCATACTACTGCTGGATCAAGCTACTGGCCAGGCTTCCAAGTTCAAAGCCAGAAAGCACAGTAAACGTCGAGTGAAAGGTAATCAGTTTAATTTGGGGGGGTATATGCCATGGGCATTTACAATACTCTTAAATATTATTTGAACCAGTGGTTAATATTATTTTTAAATGTGTTATCAAAGGGTATTTGTGCCTATATTTACTCTGTCTAGAGAGAAGATTTTGTATACGTTATTTGGGTGTAGTGTAATGTGCCAAACTGTATTACATAAATATAGGGTAGAGAGCCAAATACCGTCCTCTCAGCTCCATTGACTTTATTTGGGATTCTGAGTTGTAAATGAGATCTCAGTTTGGCCCATGATCTTCAGTCATGTATTATGTAATGGATATCACCAAGAATGGAATATCGTGTGCATCTGATCAAAACAAGCTGAAGAAACTAACAGACTCCCAAGGATTTTTGTTGAAATTTATTTTCCATGACCTAGAACATTTTTTGTAACTTTTTAATGGGATATTTGTAGGATATTCTTCTATTCTAATTCTTTAGGAGTGTTGTACAATGATGGACAAAAGAAGCCAGAATGAATTGGTGAGAAAAGTATAGTTTCCCGCTAAACATATGCAGAGCAAAGACAAAAACCTTGAATGTTGGGAAATGTGTGTATTTAATTTAAACTTACTTCCCATTTTTTAGAAAGCATAATGTAGTTTACACAGTTGGTGAATATTTACTTATTAGTCAGTGAAAAGTAAGCAGCTTACACAAGTCCATATCTTACTATGCTCACGCTACTCTGAAAGTCAGGAGACTATATGGCATTTGTTTTCCCTTCTCATGAATCTATCTGTCTAGTTTTGAGGGTTTTCCACCATGCTCATTACCGTGGTATCTGGGAGCCCTGATTCCTATTTTAAGCCATGTGCATTTTTGTGCAGTAGCTAAGTAAATCTGAACATCGGGCCTTTTTTATTTAGGTGACTAACTTTAGACACCCAAAATTGAAAATATCTGCCATAGCATCTTTTGGGATTGTTTGGGGTTCTTTTATCAAGACAAATATATAAGGCAGGTTGTAGCCCAATCACTAAATATAGTTTCAGTCCGAAAATTCCATGAAAATAAACTCTCAACATTTCCAACCTACAGCATTATGTCGATCTAACTTACATATGAATACAGCCACTGTAGTTATTAAATCGCTTGTGTGTGTGCACAGTTGGCTCCTTGTGTCAGCAGGGCGTGTCCGCACCAGGAGTTCTTGTACCAATTGAATTGTCAGTGTAGGACATTGTGGGATGGTTTTTGAAAGTCAGTAAAAGTTGACGGAAGTAACTCAGTGACTACATTGACCCTGCATTGACCTAATTTCATCGACCTTGACCCTACCCCATTTGGGGAAGTGGTGTTACTAAATTGTTGTAGAGAGGCGCTTATGTTGGGGGGAGCCAAATTTAAGTGAAGACACTTCCACAGCAAGGTTGTTGTAATGCAGCTTACATTAACCTAACCATTTAGCATAGACCAGGCCTCAAATGTACAGCCAAAACCAAATCTCGTCAGCAGCCCTAGTACAATAATGACTGATCTCTAAGCAATTGTCTGAATTTATAATTCAGTAACACATTAAAAAGTTGGAATACGTGAACTACCATGAGAGTGCATTGGAATTTCATGTGTATTTACCTAAAGAGAGCCCAAAATGCAATTCAGTAGAAACCAATGACAAAATAGCAAGCTGCCATATTAATATTATACTGTACTTAATCTTGGGAAATTAATTTTACTAAACCTATGTATTTTAAAATAGTTAAATATGCAATGTATTTGTTTATGAATATTTGTAGCTTTATTCTCATCCTGCATAAATTTTGTGTTGGTATAATCTCGCTGATTTCAATGGAAGAAGGTGCACTAGTGTCACAGAGAACTGAGTCTGACCCAGGTGAACATTTCCTTTGGCTTATAATGATTATTAGAATTGCATTGCTTCGATGTTGTGATTTTATGGCATGTAAATGATTGCTACTTAATTTTATTGCATTATAGCATTTTGATTGTCTCTGAACATTGTAATTACTATGATTTTTCTCCCAACTAAAGAGTTATGCAAATCTCATACCTGCAGAAGCCCATGATATTTTAACAGGGCTTCTGATTTAAAGATATTCTTGAATGTGTATATTTATTCATTCATTCTTTCTCTTAAGAAAAGGATGGTGATCTAAAGACTCAGATTGACAAGCTGTGGCAAGAAGTAAACTCCCTGAAAGAAATGCAGGCACTTCAGACAGGTAAAACATGTTTTATTAGTCTGTTTTACCAGGAAATAGAATCATAGAATATCAGGGTTGGAAGGGACCTCAGGAGGTCATCTAGTCAACCCCCTGCTAAAAGTAGGACCAATCCCCAACTAAATCAACTAAATGTCACTAAACATTTTATCAGTGAAACCAAACATTTCCTGCCCCCACTATAATGTTCAATGAGGAATCATACTTCTTTGACAAGTGGGATTCCTTAGCAACATGTCACTGAGATGTTGCCAACATCTTCCACTTGAAGAAGCCAGCAATGACCTGGACTTTGGAAGAGCCATGCTGGCATACCTCGTGGTCTATTAGCACATAGGGAAGCATAGCCAAAAATAAATAAGATTTAATAAATGAGACCATTGTGCAAATCAAGCATTAAATGTAATCTGTCTCTTTTAAAAGGCATTTCTAGTTTTAAATCACCTTGGGTCACTTGAAATTAGCATTTGAAGGGAGGAGGATGGTGGAAAAAGTGACTGGAAATGAAGCCCTACAGAGTTTAGGTCCTCTGTACGTTATCTTTCTAGTGACAATATTTATCTATCAATTGCCCAAACAGAGATCTGAATTATGAATTTCCAATCAATATCTGACGACCAGGACATACTGTAACTAGCCCTTTCGCACTTGCTGTCTTGAATTTATTTACTAGGCCCTAGGCGTAGCTAATACATAACACACTTTACTTTGGCACTTAAATGTCACAAGTATGAAAAGACCTTTAGATCCTTGTCTTTGGTGTGAAGCCAGGAATACACCTACTTCCTGGCAACTAAACCAGCTCTGCCAACAATACAAACATCCATTTCTCCTCAGCATATGTTATGAACCCGATGAGGTGAAGCCAAATGTGTAAAGTTGGCAGTAGGGACTATTTACGGGGGAAAAAAATTAAACAAACAGGCGTACACCGTCTTTGTGTGTATGTGTGGTCTCAAACAACAGCATAAATAATCCTGAGGAAATTACATTCCTGGCTGGATCCAGGCTGAGAATGGTGACCCAAGTAGATTAATATAAAAAGCGTAGAGGTGGGATTTTCAATAGCCCCTTCTGAAATTAAGATCACAAGTCACATTGATTTTCAGTGGGACTTGTAGGCCTCACTCCCTTAGGGGCTTTTGAAAATCTCCCACTAAAATGTCAACTCTGTTCTGGAACATCCCTGGCCATTTTGCCAGCCAGGGCAGAAAATGTTCTTGGTGGTCTCCCTACCCCCACAAACCTGCCCACGAGCAGCCAAATGCACAAAATAAAAAACAAAAGCTGAGTGGCGCTGCCCTGCTCACCTGCCCCTAGAACTGGTCCAGACCCTATTCTAATATGTGACTCTGTTTCTTAATCAACATGCTCAACCATATCTATTCACAGTCTGTCTTCGTGGAACAAAGATCCATAGGAAGTGCTACCTGGCATCTGAAGGTGCCAAGCATTTCCATGAAGCCAATGAAGACTGCATAGCCAAGGGAGGGACACTGGCTATCCCCAGAGACAATGATGAAACCAGCTCCCTTCGAGACTATGGCAAGAAAAGTCTGCCAGGGATTGCAGACTTTTGGCTGGGTATCACCGATATGGTAAACGAAGGGAAATTTGTTGATGTCAATGGGATGGCTCTAAACTATTTCAACTGGGATCGCTCCCAACCAAATGGGGGAAAGCATGAAAACTGTGTCTTGTTTTCCCAGTCATCTCAAGGCAAGTGGGGGGATGAAGTCTGCCGTACTGTCAAAAGATATATTTGTGAATTTCTAATCCCATAATTCCATTCCCATTAGCTGAACCAATATTTAGTTATTAATGTGCAGGTTTTGCATGTTAGTAGTTCCTCCTACTTACAGTGGTGAATTGAAAATACTTATTAAAATGCACATCTCCCACAATACACAAACCTTGCCCTAAGGCAGGAATTTTCTTTATTAATTTATTTTCCATTCAACTGCTAAAAAGGTTGTGTTTAGTGAGGTCTCTCACCATGCAACTGTCACATATGCTGTACGTTTTGTTTTGAGATGTATTGCATCATATTTTGCCATATTCTCACAGTCCGATGTTCATGTTATCAACATCATAAAGTCAAAATCCATCTTTCAAACCCACACTACATATCTCTATAGATTAGTGTTTGCTCGAACCCCCTCCAGAACTCCGGTTAATATTTATGAAAGTTCCATACATAGAACATTCACTAGAGAGTGAAGTTTGCCAGCATGAGGCTATGGAAGCATAAGTAGAACTTTAGTGGTGTATAAACCGCTGAAAATGGATGGAATTCATCTGCTGGAGCTCAACAATGTAGCTCTGAGATAAGATTTTGATCTAAAGGAAGAAAAAAATGAATAGAAGCTGATGTTATTCTGAAAGATTATGGAGTTAAAAATGACACATTCCTAGAAAGTGGGGGAAATATTCCCACTAGCGATCGAGACATCATGAAACGCCAGCTGTGGAAATCTTTTGTATGTACTTGTCATTTGGAAAACATTGTCTTTGTGTTTCTGCCCTGACTTGTTTACATGCAAATTCCAGTTAAACACCTGATGTTTGGAAGTGGAGGAATTACACTGTTTATTTTGTGCTATTCTTAATCTTTCAAAAGAACTGTAAATAAGTCCTATACGTATAGAGAAATGGAAATGATAGAAAAAAAGAAGCCAGCCATATACTTTGCTTTGCATCACCCAAGTATGCTTTATCTTAGCGGTATATACAATGCAGTTTGCAAATAACCTCTTGCATCCTAGAACCTGAATTCTGTTACTCGGAGGCCAACTCTTAGTTTTCCTTTTAATTATACAATACATTTTAATTGCTAATAAATCAAACATATAATTCACTAGTGGGTTGTTGAGTTTTTTTTGAGACCATGAAGACATGTACAATCAGCATTTCAAAGATAAAATGTACAAGATTACATGTATTGTGGTTCTGTAAATATTGTGTATACATCCTGTATGAGAGAGAATTCCATCAACACTGAGGCTGAGAGAAATCTGAGTGAAGCTGCTATTCCATAATATCGAGTATTTAAGGCGGGCTTTGCTCAAGATGCATTGAGAAGACAGGGCTCAGACACAGATTAGGTTTAGGATAGGGCTTGGATTCATGTTCAAAGCCAAATCTGGGCTAGGATCAGTGTCTAATGTCACCAAAATCTTGCAAGACTCTGGGCCAGAAAAATAGAAATCATAAGAGTTCAGCTGTTCTTGTGACATTTCTGCTATCTTGGGCTGAGTTTGATGCTGTTGAAGTCACATGAAAGATACAGAAAATAGGCCCTTTCTGATTTCAGCTTCAACCAAGAACCAAAGCTAATGCAGCAGGTCTGGTGTCAGCAGTCATGCAAATGGAATCCATTTCTTACCGGTACGGGGGCGGGGGGGGACACCAGGAGCAGGTGACCTCTTCACATGACACTCCATGTGACTCCTCTTCGCTCCCAGCCCGGGACCCCCATGCTCTTCCCATCCGCTTCCCATGATCCACACCCCTTACCTGGGGAGGCAGGAGCTCTGTCCTCCTCTCATTGTGCCTTTGGAACCACAGCGGGGAAAGAAGCAGAATTTGGGGCCGCAGCTCCTCCGATGGCTGTACCACCCCAGCCCCGCCCTCCCCAGCCCTGTCCTCGGTCAGGGCTGCTGCTGTACAGATAGAAGAGACCCTGCATGGAAGGTCTGGGCGTGGTATAGCTGTGCCGGAGGAGCTGCTGGCATGGGGCCATTCAGCTCCTTCAGTCGTGTTCTGCTGCTCCTCTTTCTGGTACGTCACACCACCTATAAATATCTTGCTGGTATGGTGTACTGGACTGTACCACCCTACCTGCATTGCTGGGTGTCAATGACTCAGAGTGGAGGTTCCACTTCCAGTTGGGCCCATCACTAGTATTTGTAAGTGGAATGTGATACCTTTGGGTAAATGGTTTGCTCACCCACAGATTTCTCTAGCCAGGTCACATAATTTCTCACAAACTAATCACCATAAGAGCTGGTTGGCACCTGGCTGGGAGACCACCAAAGACAGTGCAAGATGCTGCAAGAGGAAATGGTGTAGTCCTTTTTGATAGGTGTCACTCTTCTCACTGATCCAGCATTCCAGTACGGCAGTAAAGGAACTGACATGTTTGTGGGATCATCTTCCAGGTGAGATGCTACACCAAAATCCTGACCCCCTCTAGTCTTTTGCTGTCCATAGCCCTCATCACAAGAATAGTGAGAATAAGTGAGTTCTGTAGGCAGATTTCACTGTAGGTAGTTAGATTCTGGCTAACTAAATTCTCCTGAACTTTCAATCAGATAAGCTTTTCTCCTCGTCTTTAGCTGTTGTGTCGTGTTGCTGTGTACTAGCAAACAGCTGCCCCCTTCCATTCCAGAGATCAATAGTGGGCAATGATACCTGTACATATAGAACCATTTTATACATGAATAGTTATTATTACTGCATCTTAATTGGTGAAATCATTATTTCGCTAGACAAGGAACCTACAATAGACGCTTAACTGTCCACCCTGCTAGCCATCCTCTGAATTAAATTATGGGAGCAAAGCAGGCTATCAGGATCTATCCATCTCTATTAAGCTCAGCAGATGCTATGGTCCCCCTTTGGTTTTGTTTATAAACTGTGATTTAAATAAATGGAGAGCCCTACAGTAGTTTGATATGGCCTCTTGAGTGCTGGTTCATTGGGTTAGTTAATTATATAAATATAGCTGAAACTACATTATGTTCAACATGTAATTTCATCACAGTTTTGGAAACCTATTCACATATGCAGTAACACAAATACCTACCAAATTCCAAGGGGGTTACTCTTTATTTCTACTTAATTTTCATCCATTTACTTTAGGTAATAGCAATATAAACCGGTTATGGACACTATTGGGGGACATTTTTCCATATACAGCAGATGTCATACACTTTGTTAAACAAACAGACATCTGTGCCAGTTAATTAGTTCATAAAGTTACAGCCAGTATGGGGGACTCAGACTTAGGTCTTAACACTGGCAGCCAGATGCTTTGTCTAATAACTGGGATATCTGAAGTAGACCAGAAGGATGGGGTGAAAAAGGCAGGGCAAAGGGAATGGAATGGCTGGCAGGAAGTTGAGGGTGGGCAGCAGGAAGTGGGCAGGGGAGAGAGAGGAGTTGGGATAGATGAAGAGGAGGAAACAGAGTGATGGTAAGAGTCAATTGCCCGTAATTGGGCCAAAGCAAAGAGTGTTCCTCTCCGCCCATTCACTCACATCCATGAAATAGGTCACTTGATGAGCTGCACGGAGCTTTGCAGTTGTGGATCTAGTAGTGACTAGCGAGTCCTAGAAGGACCTTGTTAAATAGCACAATCTTCTTCCATTGCCCCCACCCTCACTCCTCCACCCAGCCTACCCCATCTTGTAGATACTATGTAGCAATTGCACAGAAGTGACTATTGCCCTCTGCCTCTCCCCACAGAAAACAGAGTCAGTTTCACCTCCTTGTTCCTCTCCCTCCAAGAGGGCTTGCATGGCCTCCCTAATGCAGGGACCAGCTGGTGCCAGTAAGGGTCTGAGTGCACCAGCAAGGCACAAACTGCCAGGCCCCTGCCCCGTGGACCCGACCGCCCCCCCCCTTCTCTCCCGCCAGCCGGACTGCATGCATGCAGCCGGTCCAACCGCGCCAGGCGCAAAACAACGTGCTCCATGTGCTCCTCTCCACTTCCTCACCTCACCTCACCTCGTCCCCGCCCCAACCACCCTCCACCCCTGGACCTCACCTGTGGAGTGTGAGAGGCCCAGCAGCCCAGCCTGTCCCCTGTCCTGGCCCCCCCCGAGGCCGGGGCGGCTCCTTCACGGGGGCGTGAGTGTGCAGGGCCGTGGTTCTGGGCGCCCTGCACTGCACCCCTGCTGGCCTGTTCTGGCCCCCTGCGTGAGACCCTGGAGACCCCGCACCTTTACCTAGCTAGGGCCAGCCTGCCCCCCATTCTTCACTCTCTGTGACATTCTCTTCTCTTTCTGGCTGCACCCCACCCTCCTCCTCCCCCACCCACCCACCCCCCCTCCCCTCTCCTCCTGCCTCTCCTCCTCTCCTCCTCCTCCTCCTCATCCACGCAAAAGAGGGACACGCCAGGAGGAGAGGAGAGCGGAGCTGGAGACTCCCTGCGACTCCCGGTCCGCTGTCCCCCCTCCTCCGCTCCTCCGCCGGCCGCGGCCTTCCCGGCTGGGCGCCCGCTTGCTTCCCTCGGCGCTCCCGAGGGCAGTGGGCTCGTCCCCCCTCTTCCTCCTCCTCCCCCCCCTTCCCCTCCTTCTGACCCTGTTCTCCTCCCTGTTCTTCCCTTGTATTAGTTGTCCCCCGGTAGGTGGGTTCCTCTGCCTGCTGGGCCTGGGGGCTGCTCCCTCTGGGGGCTGGGGCCCCCCCCCCTCCCCCCCTCCAATATAATAGTACAAACTGCCACATTCCCCTGCTTTTCCTCTAACTGTGATTCTATCCCTGCGTGAAGCCAGGGTGACTTAGCATTAGGGGGTGGGTGTCTGATGCCTGATAAGAAAACAAGCCTGTCCCAGATGGTTTGAATGACTTCATCAGAGCCTCACAGGGGAATGTATTTCCTAACCAAGTAGCCTTTCTGTGCTGCAGCTCCACTTTTATCCCAGAATGGTGAGTGAAATGGAGAATGCTCCCAAAGCAACGCACTGCTTTTGGGTTCGAGGTAAGAGATACAAGCTGGTAAGCAGCATGAGCCATCATGGCACAGTGGAAATCACACTTCTCTGTAAATAATCACAGTTTGGGAACACTGACATAAATCCTACTCACTCTGAAAAAGAGAGAGTAAAGCTTTGTTGAAGAATTCTTGTCCCAAGTGCTCAGACACTACTGGGATGGAACCCACGTAAGCATTTTGATAGACAAAAAGACTAGAGATCAGACAGGCAGAGGGAAATTAACCATTTACAAAATATTTTTTTGCCAACTTTTCTACATGTTAAATAGTTTTTGTTTCTTCATCTGTGGTTGTAAGTGCAATTAATTGTACAGCATTAATTAGCTCATTTTCTTTCATTTGGATTATTAGTGAAATAAATTAACACAAAAAATAAAAATAAAAAACCAAGGAAAATATTGGCTCCTGGTTAAAGAGAATCAAAATGGGACAAATAATTAGATTCAACAGACTATAAAGTTATTTTCAAGTCAAGTAGCAATCATACAGCCTCTGTTCCCTATGTTCAAAACAATGAGTATAGCCTTTTGAGAATTTAGATGCTGTTTTATCATATGTATCATCACTTCCAAGTTGTTTTCATTTCAAAGTGTTTGAAATGGAACAATGAATAGTTGTTTTTTCAAAATATTTGAGAGGTTTATTTAATTCTCACCATTTATATTGCAAATGTTAATGAACTAGTTCTAGACGTTTTGTGTTTACTAAAAATTGGTTTTTGGTAAATGAGAAATATTGATAATTATTTTGATAAAAATTGGGAAAAAAATAAAAGGCCGGCTCTTTTGTGAAAAAATTGACAGTATTTTATTAAATGTTATTTCTGAAAACAGGCTATTTTCCAATAAAACATGTTTTTGTTTGAAAAATGTTGGCTACCTGTAATCTGTAATCTGCATCCGCATTTTATTTTATACAGATATAGTGTATGTCAAGAGTCTCAGTATTTCTTTCTTCCAGCAGAGGTCTACCTTTCCTTAGTAAAACCCAGAAAGATTTTCAGACTATAACTACATAAATACACACACAGAGCTACCAATTCCCTCAAATGATTTTTTGCTTTGATGTAATAAAATACAGGTTTGGCGAACAGTATATGACAAGGACTGAAAACCAAACAAGCATGATAATAACTGATAATAGCTTTGAGGATCTGTGAAACCCGTGACCACAGAGAACTTAAGGCTTGAATTTAAGATGGGCTGTGGCTCTGCTGTCTGAACTCATTGATTGGGATGTGGGGCTGTCATCTTCATATGAATTATTAATATTGCCTAGGTATCCCAGTCAGAGATCAGGACCTCATTGTGCAAGGTGCTGTACAAACAAAGGACAAAAAGACCGTCCTTGCCCCAAACAGCTTATACTCCCTCCTGATAATGGAATGTGTCGCATAACCCATGGATCTTGATTCATCCCCTAACCAGACCCTCCAGTCATAAATACCTTGCATTCCCAAACCCCACCTGTAATCCTATTGATGCATTTCCTCCAAATTCCCCTTCTGCTGCCTTCCCCCGACTCCAAATTCTGATAGTCACTGCTCTTTGCACCTGGTTGTACAGCACCTAACATAATGGGGTCCTGATCTCCTTTGAGGCTCCCAGATGCCCCTACAATACAAATAATGATGGTCTCCACTGAACACAGCCAGGGTAGCTTTGTTTTGATCACTGTCAGAGCAGCACATGATAGGTGGTTGGTTAGTTAGTGATTTCCCACTGATGACTTTCCTTAGTGATTAGTTGTGATGGCAGACCTGGAAATCAGCTGGTTCCTTTGCATGGGCTGGAGAGCATTGAATGTGATACATAGTTTTCCAGTTAAGTAAGTTACAGTAAAAGTACCCAAGATCTGGAGTAGAAATTGCAGTAGTGACACCTAGTGGTATAACAAAACAATGTGGTTCCTACTTAGTTTTTTAAAATGCCAGATGATCTCAGTAGTAAGTACTGTTAAAACTGCTTCCCCCCCCGCCTTCTAATTCAATGCTAAAGAAATCAGTGCAGTGTAATAAATCAACCCAGCTATTATTACATTAGGAAGGGATCCATATTTTGGAAGTCTACATTAACACCTAATTAAAATGTTCTGAAGGCAAATGTATTGTCTGACTTATTTCTAGTCCATTTAACTGATGATGACTTGTGTTCAACCTATGTTATAAGATTACACTTAGAATGGACCCTTATGTGGATAACCAGGACAACGCAAGAAGCGCAGAATCAGGCATACTCTTGGCAGGTCTATGAGATCAGATGCATGTAGCATGGTCTCAAAAGGCCCGAATCTGGAGGAGATGGGAACCTCTGTTATCTGACCTGCCAGGTTAATTTTGAGAAGACTTAATTTGATGAGCCACAGAATTGGTTAAAAGTGCACAGGCTCTGTGCAACAATGATAAGTAGCCCATGATTCGCAGAAGCAATGCAGAGAGTACAATGCCAGATTACCTGCAGTTTGGCTTTGAGGTTGTCTCTGGTTAGACCAAAGGCACTGATGGCCATGCAGATTTAATGATTAAACTCATGGCTGGTGGAATATCAAGAGGATTCTGCTTACATTCAGCAAAGACTTGTGTAAATAGAATTAATAAGTTAACCCATGGAAAACATAGGGAAAAGGAGGACGATCCAAGCATTTAATTCTGGAACTTTGGAAATAAAAAGATGTGTGATGACAAGTTATTCCCCAGAATCAGAAAAAACAGCATTACTTCATGATGATGCAGGACAAGATGAGCAGAATAGGAGATCATAGTTAGGATCCTAAAGGACCTGATTTTCAAAAGTGTTGACCATCCAGCAGCTCCCATTGAAGTCAATGGGTGATCAGTACTTGTAAAATTCAGGCCATTTATTATGGAGCCTACCTGTGGATGTAGGAACCTAATTCAAGGCTCCTGCTTTTTAAAATCTTGGCTGTGATGACTAGGTAAAAAGTCCATTGGAAACTCTGGTGCCTAGTGTCTCATGGGGGAAGTCTCTATGCTATCTTGTAAATACTGTGGTAAAGGGCCCATGTGACTATTTTATCTGCGCCATCAACCCACTGTAAAACTATAGCACTAGTTAGCAGGCATGCAAAAGGAACCAATACAGAATAACCTTGTATTGATTTATGTTATTTTTAGGGGTAGATTTGGGAGTTAGTTCAGAACAGATGGGATTGCCCACAGACATTATAAATGGGAAGAAGAGAAAGGGCCCAAGTACAGAAGTCTTAGGGGCAACGAGAAACAGTGAAAGATGGGGATGTTGAGGCAGAAAGAGAAGGAGCAACTATCAAGGACACTACGGTGTAGGCTCAATGTGCATGAAGTAATTATATGTAACAGTCATCTTGACAGCTGCTGAAGAGTTCAAGTGATTAGGCCATAAATGTCACAAATAAGTAATGAATCTAAAAGGATGCTGCTACTACTATGTATTTTAGAAACCAGCTGCAGATTGGTATCTGGAAAAAGAATGATCCTGGTGTTTCTCGGGCATCTGGTTTAATTGTGCTTAATAAATATATACAACGGAACATTTTCTACCAGATCATATTCACTCTGAATCCACTAGGATTATTACAGCTAGATGATCCTATACCTCACTACTATAGATACCGACAATTTAAGACTTGCAGCAGGAGACATAGAAGGACAGAGCGAATGGTTATCTTGTATGGAAGCAAAGTCTCTGGAGAATGGCTGTGTATGTTTTAGTGAGTGTGTGATACAGCCATATCACTATGGACTAGAGATCTAATACATGCGCCTGTGCATTCATCTAACAAGCAGGTGCTCCATCTTCCAAGGTTTGCATAATGAAGTCAGTATAAGCTAGTGAGAAATATTTCACATATATCATTAATGGATTTGCTAGGTATTGACTTTTAGGCACAGCACTCAGTGAGCTGACACAAATTACATCAGATTATAGAACCATACATGTGTAGGACTAGAAGGGACTACAAGAAGTCTTCTAGTCCAGCCCCCTGCACTCAAGGAGGACTAAATATTATCTAGTATAATCCTGATGCTTTACAAGCAATGCCAATGGTAAGGTCCTGCTGTATGTTCTGGTTTTTTTAGTTCAACATACATAAGTTATTTATAGTGTAATGAAGATTCTAGCATATTATTAATATTTAAGTGAATGGTTAATAATAATAATATAATAGGAGATATGCCAATCTCCTAGAACTGGAAGGGACCTTGACAGGTCATTGAGTCCAGCCCCCTGCCTTCACTAGCAGGACCAAGTACTGATTTTTGCCCCAGATCCCTAAGTGGCCCCCTCAAGGGTTGAACTTACAACCCTGGTTTGAGTAGGCCAGTGCTCAAACCACTGAGCTATCCCTCCCCTGCCATTAAACAGCAACTCATTTTTAACTAGTATTGTATATTGCTCTTCTTCATAGATTTAAAACTGCCTGGCTGTGTGTCATAGATCCTAAATTGCTCACAGAGAACAGCGATTCATCGTTTAGCTCTACCGGAAGGGGCCTGTGCTTTTGGAGCCTCTGAGCTCTGTGCTGACCATTGGGAAGTCCTGAGCAGCCATAGGGCCTTGTACACAAACTTTAAGGAAGAGGCTTAAAATGTTCAATATTTGTAAAAACGAAAAATCCTGCCTGCAGTTTATCAGCATCCCAGGCTAATTCCTATCATGTGCTCTTCTCTCCACTTATCCTTCCACCTTGGCCTTTGGTGATGGCAATGAAAGGTCCTTCCAGGAGCTCAGCTCAGGATTGGGTTGAAAATAGCTCCCCTCAAGGAGTCCTCCTCTAGTCATTGCTGCCTTTGTCTTGCCCTGGGAAAAGTCGCTCACTCTGTTCGTTCCAGCCTCACCACCCTATCTTTATTGGGGAGGCACCAGCAGGGAACTGTCCCTTGTATAAAGGATTCACCCCCAAACACATGACTCAATAATTAATATTTTTAAAAATACAATTAGCTTCAGCTTGTCATATTAGGCAAACAACTTTTATTAAGGCATGAGGTTCTAATCTCATACTGTCATTGCTAAGCAACTCACTGGACATAAGAACAGGGGCCCGCTCCCCCCCCCCATCTGTATTGGGCTCTCATTCTTCCCCCACTATGCTGTTCTTGCCTTTTTACAGATTTTACAAGTGATATTTTACCTCAGTATGAACTGAGAGGCAGGACTCTTGGGTCTTATTCATGACTATGGGATTGGTCCTCTGTGAGTTTAGGCAAGTCACTGTTCAGTTTTGTGCTCCAATTGCCCTTCTCACTTGGGAGTTTAGAATGGGAAGTTCCACTAGGCTGGTTTTGGCTGCAGTAGCATCTGCAGGGTGGATGTCCATGTGCAATGGATTTCAGTACAAATAGTCTGCAAAGAAGAAAGTAGCCTACGGGTTTCTAATTAAAATGAACCAGGGAGCCACTAATACACTGGGAAACAGTTTCCAGAGTTTGAATTTCGGGATTCTTGCTCAGAATGCTCAGTTTAAACCTTCCCCTGTGATAAAAACCAGCTCTATAGACCACAGTAGCTGCTGTGCTGAGGTATAAGGTCCTTCAGTATCATCTGGGAGGGATGTGAAAGCCCTGTTATGCCCCCACCCCTTAGGGGTCTGTAAAAAGAAAACCCCCAGAGCAGCATAAGGTTTGGGAGATTAAATCTCAGCTGGGGGTTCAGAGAACCAGCTGAAAGTACTTCCCTGAGCTCAGGCAATCAGATGCAGATGTGACTAGATGGGCTCAAAGGCTTTAAAGGGAGCTTTAGTCACATGATGGTAACTACAGATAGGTGTTTGCTAGCTGGGAGTTGTGATTGGGTGCACTGCACCTGCCAGAATTGCTGTCTACCTTAGGACAAACTGTTGAGTTGCATGAAGAGTATGTGGCCAGAGACTTTAACAGTTTACATCCGTTAGTTTGAACAAGAACTCTGTGAGTAGACCAGAAACCTCATAGAGGGGTTTATTTTGTCTGATGTGGAACTCCTGTGAGCTATCTCTATAGCACAAACCCTGGCCTTGCCCCGCCCCATTCCCATCCTGTTAAGCAGATGATGATCTAGAAATTTCTTGGTAGGATTCCATGAAACCATCTCCTTACCTGACCACTAACAAGGAACAGAAAGCAAAGGGCCACCAGAACCCAGCCATCTCCTCCTCCTACTAGAGATTACTCTAGCTGACATGATTTTGAAGATCAGATTTTTAAATAAAAAGAAGAATGTGCTGATGTACAATCCTAGTCCTCTTTCTGCCCTTCCTGATTTCCATGTTGTTGCCTTTATATAGATGAAGGCAGAATGTGGCCTATCTAGGATGGTTCACATGCAATGTGTGACTCTTCTGGAATTGGGAAAAAAAGAGTAAGACTTACAATATAAATATTTATCTTTTAAAAAGAGCTCTGCTACTCTGTGGTGTTTACTTTGTTTATCCTTTGTGGTTTGCCATTGCTGTTGAGAGTTTGGTACTATTTCCTTCCCTATTGATTTTCTGTTTAGAAGACTGAAGGGTTTTGTTTTGTTTGTTTTCTGGCTTTCACCTACAAAGCCTCATTCTGGCATAGTTGCTTTTTGTTAAATTTCTTATCTGTGATTAGCTTAGTTAACAAGACAAGTAATGTCAGAGCTCAGCTACTACACTGATGGGTGCCCTAGGAACATTATATTACATAATTAGAGCCTGGTTCCTTTCTCTCTTACAATGATGTAAATCAAGAATCACTCCACAGATGTCAAGGGTCCTGATTCTTGGTTCTCTTTTGCCTACGTATGCGGCAGGAATGGAAGCAGAGAATAAAGGTGCTTTTAAGTTACTTTGCACTCCCCATATTCTGGAGCAGTCAGGGTGGCTCAGCCACAGGTGTAAGTTAGAGCAGTATGTGGGTGCTGGGAAGCAGAAACCAGCTGTAACAGAGTGAAGGTGAGCCAGACCCCTCTCCCATCCTCAATACACCCCCTGTATCAGTGGTTGGGAGTAGGGTCAGCACAGAGCCTTTATGCCAGCCTCTGTAGAAGGGGTATATTCAGAGGGTTGTTTCCTCCCCTTTGTGCTGCCATTGTAGCATGGAGGGGGCCTTCTGTGTTAGACTCAGCACAATGGGTATGGTTTTGAGAAAACGTGTAGCACTTGTGACTTCTTTTCAGAGGCCTGTGAGGTTCCAGTGCTGAGATGAAACAAGGAGAGAACTGGCAACTTTAAATAAGCTTTGCGTTGAGTTGGGGGCCCTGATCTCTTTGAAATGCACATTTGTAGAAGGTCCAGTGAATGGGCTGAGTTCAAGTATTGGCTTAATGAACTGGGTTGGATCATTGTAGCAGTGGTATTGTGGCATCGTATTATTGTAGCACAGCATCAAAGAGCAATCCACCAATCTCTTTGGTATGTCAAATGGAAGAGAGGAAAGCTTCTGTGAAGCAAAGTTTGTTCTAACTAAAACAACAGACTTGGGTCTGATGGCCTGTGCCCAAGGAAGATAGAGGTGCAAGAACCCAGGCCGTCTATTTGTATGACTGCCGAAGAGCCTCCCACAATAGCAGTCCTTGCTCTCCCTGTGCTCTGGCCTCTGGTCCTCACCCGGAATAAGTTGGCAAAAAGGGAGTGGAGAGGGCAGGGTTCGGAGAGAAGGACCAGCCTGAATGCAGTAGCCCTTTGCTGCAGCCCAATGAAGGAAGCAGCCTTCCATGTACACAGAGCAGCCCACAGAGAGCAGGGACATGCCTGCCTGAGGTTGTGCCTGCACAATATAGTACCCCTAACAAAGGTCCTGTTTCTACAAACCATGTGCTGAAGCTCATGCCTAATTAGCAAAGCACCTGTGAGCACATGCTGGCTAAGATAAGTTTGCTGAATTGGGGACAGAGTACAGAGGAAAATGGCATTATCCACACCTGAAAACCCTGTGGAATGTGTAACAACACTATGACTTACCTTCAGATTGCCAGGAAACTGCAGCATGGAAAATTCTGCACAAATAGACCAAGTTGTCAGGGTAGCACAAGAATATAGGCTAACAAAATGGAATTGGGGCCAACACTTGTAAAAGTAGAGTTTGAAAATCCCCTGCTTCTTCAAATAAATACTATGCAGTTGTGATGGGCTGGATTCTCTCTGTAAGGTGGCTGGATCACCAAGCTGTCAGTAATTAATAAACTCTTCAAATTTAAACAAAACACTCTTCTCTTAGCAACTGTAACTTGAGCCAAAGTTATAAAAAGGTTTCCCATGATATTTAAGCTTCTCTTCAGCTTCCCACTCACCCTTAAGGGGAATGAATTAAAGTAATGTTACCCACAATTCCAGATGGGCACCAAATGACACCTTTTGCATCATGTAGGTGCCCACCTTGTATGTGTAGCTGTGTCTGGTTTGTGGAAAGAGGACCCCTTTTCTGCTACTTTTGTTAAATTTACTTGTGTTGCAAATTTCCTTTATTGTTTAAAAATGGGCCTGGGGATTAGTGTCTGATCCAAAACCACTGAAATCCAGGGAAAGTACCCCACTGCCTTCAGTGATCGGACCTCCTCTCCCTGCCACCGCCCCCACAAGCTTTTGGCCACCTGTAAATAGAAAACAATACAAAATGAGTACAACAATCCTTAAAGGCTGGGATTTTCCAAAGCAGCCTAAGGAAATTAGGAGCCCAAATCATTTTGAAAATCAAAGAGAGATGTATGCCTAACTTCTTATGGCTCCTTTGAAAATCCCAGCCTAAATGAAACAGACCTGCTGAAATAACTGGAAGTATAAAAATTGTGCTCACCAGACAACCAGATTCAGCCAAATTCTGCATTAACATCCACCATTGTAAGTGCAAGGGAACTCTATTGATTGCAATGGTGTTACTCTAGATTTACTCTGGTGGGGCTGAGGGCAGAATTTGCCCTATGAATTTGAATGAAACCACAAAATTAATGTTAGTTCATGAACTAAAGTAGGATTTGATCCTAATTCTCTGAAAAATGAACAGCTGGTAAAAGTAGCCGGGATACTACATGCTATACCCATAAGCCGCCTATATTCAAACTTCATTTAGAAACTTCACTTCAGTGTTCCTTTTCCTTTCCATTATTCAGCCTTATTTTCAGTCCTCCCCCCTCCTCACATTTGCTCTTAATTTATGCATATCTGAGTGCAAAGTAATTTATCCTGGACCCATAAGTGTAAACTCTATTAATATTGGATTTTGTTTAAATTGTTACTGTGAGAATCAGGTTTTCTTGATCTCAGACCAGTTCTAGCTTTAAACACCTTTATGCCGCCTTAGCCTGCTTCAGAGTTTCTTTAGTGCTAATAATTACCTAGCAAAGCTAAATCTTATGTATTGCTTCATTCTCCTGTTTAGGTCAGATGTTGCTTTGCTCTTTTCTTTTGCTCTTAGGTGTTCTCATAAAAAGTCAGCCTGGGGTGTGCATGAGCATAACAGCACTTGGGGACCAGTTTAAATAGGGGCTTCCTCAGATGGTTTCCTCAGAAGTAGAAGTTCACACTCCCTGGGGCAGGGACTCCCTTTTCGTTGTTTGTGCGTAGAGCCTAGCACAACGGGGGGCCTATAGGTGCTACAGCAATACAAATGAATGGCAGGTAGTTTAAAAATCCAAAGGCATGGCAGATGTTGGTTTAGAACTGGATTGTCAGTTCCCTGTATTGTTGTATATTCTGAGAAATCCCAATAAGCCTGTCTTATTTTGGGTACTGGCATATCCTTGTGAATCCAGTGCCTTCTAGCATGTACATATGGAGACAGGAGGGAAAAAAAACCTGTTATGAGGTGAACTATTAGTTTTCTCATACATACTCTGGTGAGTAGCGGAGACATTTGTTTCTTTAAAAAAAAAAACCCCACTTCATAAACACTGTTTATTTTGACTATTTTTTTCAGTTCTGTGAACTAGGCCTCATTCTTACTTCTTCTACAGCCCTCTTGCACTGCTTGGGCAGCATAAAGGGCCTTCAATGTTTAATTAAATGTCATTTCCCACCTACTGTATAGCCCTTGTATACTGGCAGAGCAATGTAAAGATGCTTAAATGTAACCACATACCAGAGTGTCTCCATGTGACCGGGTGTAGACCCCACACAGGCACCAGAATTGACTGCACCTAAGGAGGGTCTGGGCAGGTGAAGGGGATGGGTTTAAAGGAGGAGACAGAGAAGATAGTGAGCTCCCCCTTGCTGGGAAGAGGCCTGATATAAGGTGGGAAGAGCAGAGAAATAGGCAGTCTTCTGCTGTGAGGATATTACGCTATAGTTGAGGGTCTCCTCTGAAGGAGAGTGGTAGCCAGCTGAGCCTGATTAGGGCTGACGGTCATCTTTATATTTCTGTTGGATGTGCTAAAGCAGAGGTAGTCAATTATTTTTTGTCAATGTCCAAATTTCTTGGTCAAGGTCCAGATTTCCGAGAAAATAATAATTTAAAAACCCTATAATGGCAACAATAAGTAAATAAAAAGATTTTGGGGTCCATTCGAAAGCATCTGGGGGTCCAGATTTGGCCTGCAGTGCACCTATTGATTACCCCTGTGTTAAAGGATGCTGAAGGGATCAAATGCTAGAATGTGTCTTGACCAGAGGTCAGGCCACGAAACACAAGAGGGGAAACTGGGACACAGCTACTATCATCCCACATCCACCTACTTGAGAGTGTGATATAGCTGCAACTCTGCTGCATTCCCCTAGAAAATATTACTGGCATCAAGATCCAAAACTCCCTCAAGTGTGGATATGTTTATTTCAGCATAAAAGTGCTTGCAACCAGAATTGCTTATCCTATACCAATACAAGAAACTCTTATACCAATATAACTACATCCACATGGCTTAACAGTATAACTAAATCAGAAAAAAAGCATGCTTCTAACTGACAGTTATATCAGTATAAATTTAGTGTATACCAGGCCCAGTAGTCAAGGTTGGGGAAAATGGAAAAAGATACTGTACATTGGATTGCCTCAGGCAGTTTTAAATGGTTTTAGACTTGTGTGACCTCACGTGCAAATTAATTTGGCACAATTTCTTGCTGAAAACCTAACTACTAGATAAATTGCAATCCCCTTGAATACAGCTTACCCTCTTAGGGGTGCTGGAATAATTTGTACAGTGGGGGTGCTGAGAGCCATTGAACCAAACTGTAAATCCTGTATATAATGAAAACCGCTCCAAGCCAGGGAGTGCTGCAGCACCACCCCCTTCCCCCCCACACACACCCATAGTTCCAGCAGCTATGTACCCTCTTTACATCCTGATCCTGACCCCATCAAAGTCAATAGACATTTTGCCAGTGATGTCAGGGGGAGCAGGATTGGGCCCTTAGTGTTCTGTATATCTAAAGACTGGCTTATGGTGGTATTTAAGTGCTTTAAATAAATAGTCTTGGAAATAAAACCTGTGGCAATGGAAAGACTCCTACTGACTTCAATAGTCTCTGGATCAGATCTTGAATCCAGGCTGCTTATTGCAACTAATATGATACTGACAGCCCAACAGGGGCTTCTAATGAATTCTGAAAAGTGTTTGCTTGTATGGACAATAACTTTTCTGCCAATTTTATACAGGGCTTTTGTCTCTTTCTAAATAGACTGCAAGGGACAAGCAGCTGTAAAGGCAACTACCACAAAACAACATTGTGTCTGGTTTGATAAGTGAATTGCAAAAACCTAATTAAGCACCTTTGGTGTATTGTAATTGGTTCTCTGCTATGAATAAGCTTTTCTTGATTATATATCAACCATGTTGTTTGCTGAATAGGGATGTTTTACAGAGGAAAGAAGAATGCTGAGGTGGGTGTCTTCTTGTGAAGCATTAGTATAAATGCAAGAGCTAATTATGTGATTTCCGAGAGCATCTTTCTGAATGTTAAATCTAGACATGTTTGTATGCACTACAGAAGAAAGAGCAGATGCAGGCATACCATGTTTAAGAACAAGACCGTGCGGTTACTAAGAAGCCTTTCATAGATGAAAATGGTAGCCCATACTACTGAATATATTTAATAAGTGGAGCACTGAAGCTTTGCTCCTAAATTAAAAAAACATGGATAGATGAAAATACACATTGGAGATCCCTAGTCTTCATCCCAAATATTCTTTCCCTCTCCTGTATGAAGATGAAGCCTGGGCTCATGTGTGACACAATTAGCAAAGGAATAGTGCATCAGATCCACCCTTCCTGGGCAAGCTCATTAAACAACCCCCTACATTCAGCTTTAAAGCTGAGGCTTGATAGATCTATATTTTTAGGATAGGCTCACTGCCTTTTCTCTGCGAGCTCGCAGGGACTCCTTCCCAGGAAAGGACTGCAGCTCTGCAAACTCAACTTGGAATTTGAAACTCGAGCTACTTTCTTTCTGGTTAATGCAGGCCCACAGTCTGCCCCTGGTTAAATGAGTACAATACCATTGCTTTCAGCAGGGTTGCACTAAAAATTATAAGTGAGGGCACCATTTGGTCGCTGCAATTGGAACTCAATGAACAATTCCGTTGTGAGCCAGAGCACAATCCAGCTCCTACTCGCTTAGCTGTGTTGGCTGTGCCACCTCTAACAGGTACAAACTATTTTATTCTCAGACAGCAGAAATATTTCAGACTCCACCCAACAAGTGGATCGCCATAAAAAGGTGCCATTTTTACACAGCCTCTTCTCACAGTAGAAGCATGTTTTAAGGTTATTCTTCAAATTATAGCAAACAAGACCCCAGGTTATGCTTGGTCCAGTAAATCCCAAATATGATAAAATAGCTTCAGGTAAAATGATAGGCTCAGTTTGAAGGATTTATCGTACACCATTAAAGGATGTGGCTGGTGTAACACAGCATGTTTATAGCTTGCTTTAAAGTTGTTTTACCAATATAAAGAGGGGAAATTGCTACAACCACCAGGATTCAGATAGGTGCAGCGAACTGTTCAAAGGCAGACAGGTCTCTGCAATTATGTTGCTTATCCTCTTTCTGGGCACATGTGGTGTCAACCCATTTTAGTGCTCTCAGAGCAGAGATGGAATCCATCATCAGGAATTAGCTCCTTCCAAGAACCAGCATCAGACAATGTCCTATCACCACACTGGCTGTGGAGCCAAAGAACCCTGATAGACACACACCCTTCATGGGGTTGGACAAAGCTGATCAGTTAGTGTGTCATCATGTCGATGTTTCAGTTTTTCAGTTAACGTTTTAAACAATTTCCAGTTTTGGCCAAAAAAAAATGGGGGGGTCTGAAAAAAATAATTGAAATGTTTTTCTGCTCTTTTACCATCTATAGAGCTGGCTTAAGTATCTGAAATGTTAACATATCAGTGAGAACTTCGATCAAAATTTAAATGGAAAAAAGATGGGGAGAAAATCATGCTGCTTCTTCAACCATTCTGCTCACAACCCTGAGGCTGGAGACCAATCTGACCAGATTCCATCCTAAACCTTCCGAGCAATGACTAGCAAGACTGTCCAACTGGCAAGAGAAGTCCAGACCTACCAGGGCTGGAAGAATCTTTCATCCTCCAGCCAAAGGTAAAAATTCCATTCTTACTCATAGACTTTAAGGCCAGAGGGGATCATTGTGCTCATCTAGTTTGACCTGAACATCGCAGAACACAAACCCTCACCCACCCACTCCAGCAAGTGCCTCATGCTGCAAAGGAAGGAGAAAAAACCCCAGGATCCCTGCCAATCTGCGCCTGCGCCCGGGCTAAAGAAACAGACAGCCCTCCTGGGATGGATGACTCCCGTAAGCTTCTAAAGCAGATCAGAATGGCAGAAGAAACTCCCGCTGGGGGGCGGATAATTGCTGGATCTACTGGGATCCTGCCAGACTCTGATATGTGTTCTGCCCCCTGCTACAAAGTTGTACCCTCAAAATGGAGAATCTGCTCCTAAATCCGAGTACGAGTGATCAATTTGGGGTGGGGATGGGGGTTAAAAAAACAACCAACAAACCGAAAAAGTTGTTGGAGCCCGCAGGCTCCAGGTGCTGTATGTACGTTTTGGTGCTGCTACTCCCTCGCTTTGCAACGCGCGTCTAGGTTCTTGAGTGCACTCCTAACTGCTAAATATGGTTTCTCTGTTTAGACAGTGAAATGTTGCAGGATCAGGATGAAAAAGTGTCTTCATCGAGCAGTGTCCACAGACCAGACCAGCAGTTTTCCAATGAGATTTGCCACTACAGCAAGTTGCACTACAGACTTTTCCCCTGAAGGAAGAGCAGTTTCACTTGTGTTTTTTCGAGTGTATACTTTGGAGCCAGCAATTGCCAGGGGAGGAGCCAGATCCAGCCAAGGGCCGGATCTGGATTTTTGCAATGTTAATGTGCGGGGATGTGTCAGGGTCTTAGAACTGGCGGCAAGGGAGGAAGCTAGACTGGCTCTATTTAGACAGTAGAAAGTGAGGGCTCGGAACCGAAACGCGGCAGCGTCCCTGCTGCTGGATCTGCTTTTCTTTAGCAGCCCTCCTGCTCCGGGACGCGTTGGGGCGAGGCTGGAGTTCCCCGGCGCAGCAGAAACTGCCGGATCCGATCTCTGGTTCTGACTGTACAATATCAGGGCTGGCTAGATCCAGCGTGACTTTCGGCCAAAGCTCCTCGCCTGCCGCCCTGAGACACTGACCCCTGGGCTGAAAAGGGAACGGGGCGGCACCTCCCTAGTGGAGGAGGAGGGCCCGTGATTTCACCAGGAAACAGGAGGGGGGAGACTGCTGCTGGGAGCCACAGGGACTGAGTCACTAAGGCGCAGAGGCGAGCGGTGCAGCAGGGGGAGTGACCGCCGGGGCGGAGGTGCAGGAGGATCCGCCGCTGCCAGGGCGTGCGCGCCGGGCTGGCGCTTCCCTGGAGCCCGGGTTGGGGCGCGCAGCGGGGGGACAGGGAGAGCCGCTCCTCCGCCCGGGCGCCGGGAGCATGGAGGAGGCAGGCGGGCGCCTGGATGCGCGGTACGAGCGCCTGGCGCTGGACACGGCGCTCAGCACCCTGCTGGCCGTGCTGCTGTACGTGGCGGTGAAGGTGAGTGTGGACGGGCTCCGCCACTGGAGGGCGAGGGTCTCGGTGCTGATCGTGGGGGCTGGCCCCGTGGGGCTGACGGCCGCGCTGGTCGCTGTCCGCTCGGGCAAGGTGCTGAAGCTGACGCTGCTGGACGAGCGCTACCGGGCAGCGCTGCTCTGCAGACCCCAGCAGATCGCCCTGCAGCCGCGCAGCGTCCGCTTCCTGCTGGCCCTCGGGGTGGATTTCGATAACATGGAGGGCTGCTGGGACAACGAGCACTTCTTCACCCGCATCGGCGTCTTCCAGGAGCACCTGCTGAGCATCCTGGAGCAGCAGAAGTACAGGCAGGAGATCCGGATCCTGCTGGGCACCAAGGCAAGTACCCGGCTCCCTACAGTCCGTGCTGCAGCTGCAGGGACGCGCCGAGTTGCACTGGCTCTGCCCGGGGACTAACTTCGGCTGGCAACTTACACCCGCTCCCCGCCGGCTCCTCAGAAGGGAGGGGGGGGGGGCTAGGGCCTGACCCACTAGTCTCACTGGGAGCTGTTTTGCCAATGATTTAATTGGGGTGCAGGACTGAGCCCGTGAGGGCTGGTGAGTAAACTCGTCCCTGCCGGCTCCTCCACCCCCGCCAACTTGCTTCAGAAAGGGCCCGATCCCACTGAATTCGGTGAGGTGGGGGGGGGCAGCACCTCGCCGGACTGGGCCCACTGCTCAGGGGAGAGACCTCCCGTGGAGTGCTGTGTCCCAGTCCTTGGGAAGGGGCTGTGCAGGCAGCAGTCCCCCTGCTAAGGCGGGAACGGGAGGGAGGGAGCATCAGCAATTTCTCTCTTATCAGAGCAAAGCACATGGGAAGGAAAAAGGTAGAAAGAGGAAAGATGTTCTGGGTGTGGAGTGCTACCTTCCTTTCACTGAAGTGTGGGATGACATATCTGGAAAAGCTCGTTGGGAAATGGTTCTGCCTCCTGTGCACACATTTTTGGGGGGAAAACAATATTTTTGCAATGTTTTGAGGTTTTCATAATTTTATTTTCAAAAAATGTTGGTTTCCAAATATTTTTGGGAGGGGGTCAGAGGTTGCTTGGGTTTTGGGAGGACCTGTTTTTTACAATCACTCCCTGCAAATATTTTGTTAAAAATTGACTTTCGATGGAATTTCTACTTTAGTTGACACCCTTTTTGTCATTTAAAAACTTTTGACTTACTCTAGTAAGCTTCTGGGGTGGGGGAGAGAGTTAGGGACACCAGGACTTCGGAGTCCCCAGGAAGAGAAGGGGAAAATAAACATTGTTGGCAGAACATGCTTACAACTAGTACTATCCAGCAGGCACCCTGCATTTTGGAGGATTAACTTATTTTAAAGTAGGACTTTTTATCTTTTGACTTACTGTTGTGTAACTGAGATCAGGGCCACCTTGTGTTAACTTGCTCTTCATAGAAGGGAAGGGATCTCAGGAGGTCATCTAGTCCAACCCATGCTCAAAGCAGGACCAACCCAAACTAAATCATCCCAGCCAGGGCTTTGTCACGCCCAGCCTTAAAAAACCTCTAAGGATGGAGATTCCACCACCTCCCTAGATAACCCATTCCATTGCTTCACTACCCTCCTAGTGGAGTAGTGTTTCCTAATATCTAACCTACACTTCCCTCACTGCAACTTGAGACCATTGCTCCTTGTTCTGTCATCTGCCACCACTGAGAACAACCAAGCTCCATCCTCTTTGAAACCCCCCTTCAAGTAGTTGAAGGCTGCTAATCCTTCCTTCTGTAGTGGGGGGCCAAAAACTGGACTCAATACTCCAGATGTGGCTTCATGAATGCCGAATTGAGGGGAATAATCACTTCCCTTGATCTGCTGGCAATGCTCCCACTAATGCAGCCCAATATGTCATTAGCCTTCTTGGCAACAAGGGCACACTGCTGACTCATATCCAGCTTCTCATCCACTGTAATCCCCAGGTCCTTTTCTGTAGAACTGCTGCTTAGCCAGTTGGTCCCCAGCCTGTAGCAGCACATGGGATTCTTCCTTCCTAAGTGCAAGACTCTGCACTTGTCCTTGCTGAACCTCATCAGATTTCTTTTGACCCGATCCTCCAATTTGTCTAGGTCACCCTGGACACTATCCCTACCCTCCAGCATATCTACCTCGCCCCCCAGCTTGGTGTCATCTGAAAACTTGCCGAGGGTGCAGTCCATCCCATCATCCAGATATAGTTACAGGGTTTCTGCCCCAGTGATCTTGCAACAGAAACAGACAAAGGAAAGATGATTATCCCTATTTTACAGATGAGGAACTGGGCCATAGAAAGATTAGTGAGCTGATGAGATCACACATGGAGTTTGTGACAGAGCAGGGAATAGAAACCTACATCTTGTGGATCCGTCACAGCCTTAACCATCAGACCATCCTTAGTGCTAGACCTGTAGTGTTTGACCAGAACTGCAGTTAATAGACAGTAACTTGGAATCTGAAACTTGTTCTGTATCTTCTTTGGTAGGGTGAAAATAGGTTGACATAATTTATTTTATTACACACAATCTTTATTTTTACTATTATGTTATTTTTAGATTCCAGCAGCATGTTTTCTTGATTCCAGTGTAATGAGTCAGATGACATGTTAAGGGTTACATTGACACACTGCCATTTTATATTTACTTCAGCAGGTATGAAATAATTAAGTTAGTGTACATTACAGGATTAGTTTAGCCAGTAATGAGTTGTTGTTGAACAGATCTATAAATCTAACATGCTGTTAAACTAATTACCATCTTATATATTTAGTAGGGTAATCTGTCTCAGCCAGCTAAAGTAAACAGAGTGAAATATATCAAGATTGAAGGCACTAAACAAACTGTAGCCAGCATCTAATTAAGCAGGGAACAGATATGCTGAAGGGTGACCTCAGAAGGTTCAATTTGGATGTGAGCATAATTTAGAAAGATTGTCCAGATTTAACAATGGAACTAGCTTTGGTTAAATCTATCCTTCCCAATTGAGGATTAAGATATTCAGCTCCAGGGACCTAAATTCAAACAAGCTTGGTCTCCTCTCTTCTCCTCAGTGGACAAATAAAACTAAACACATGCACAGCCCACCACATACACTAGCAGGATTCAAGCATTAAGACATCTGTGCTGAAAGTGAGTCCTGGACATGAAATAGCAGGGAGTGCTTATGCAATTCTAATGCATTGATAGAGCTATGTGGGGAATCATAGAACTGGAAGAGACCTTGAGAGGTCATCTAGTCCAGTCCCCTGCACTCAGTGCAGGACTAAGTATTATCTAGATCATCCCTGACAGGTGTTTGTCCAACCTGCTCTTAAAAATCCCCAATGATGGAGATTCCACAACCTCCCTAGGCAATTTATTCCAGTGCTCTACCATTCTGAAAGTTAGGAAGTTTTTCCTAATGTCCAACCTAAATTGCCTTTGCTGCAATTTAAACCCATTGCTTTTTGTTCTATCCTCGGAGGTTAAGAAGAACAATTTTTCTCCCTCATCCTTGTAACAAGTTTTTATGTACTTTAAAATTGTTATCATGTCCCTTCTCAGTCTTCTCTTCTCCAGACTAAACAAACCCAATGTTTTCAATCTTCCCTCATAGGTCATGTTTTCTAGACCTTTAATAATTTTTGTTGCTCTTCTCTGGACTTTCTCCAATTTGTCCACATCTTTCCTGAAATGTGGCGCCCAGAACTGGACACAATACTCCAGTTGAGGCCTAATCAGCGTGGAGTAGAGCAGAAGAATTACTTCTCGTGTCTTGCTTACAATACTCCTGCTAATGCATCCCAGAATGATGTTCGCTTTTTTTGCAACAGTGTTACACTGTTGACTCATATTTAGCTTGTGATCCACTATGACCCCCAAATCCCTTTCTGCAGTACTTTTTCCCAGGCAGTCATTTCCCATTTTGTATGTGTGCAACTGATTGTTCCTTCCTAAGTGAAGTACTATGCATTTGTCTTTATTGAATTTCATCTTATTTACTTCAGACCATTTCTCCAGTTTATCCAGATAATTTTGAATTTTAATCCTATCCTCCAAAGCACTTGTCACCCCTCCCAGCTTGGTATCTTCCACAAACTTTATAAGTTTACTCTCTGTGCCATTATCTAAATCATTGATGAAGATATTGAACAGAACTGGAATGCTTGCATCACACTAGCCTATACAATATTTGCCTATACTTTTATTAGTCCCTTACTAAGGCCTTAATCAAGCAGAGTATTGAAACATGTGAATAGTACCATTGCATTCAGTAGTTGTTTCTTCATTGGAGACTACTCGTGTGCTTAAACTTAAGCAAATGCCTTGCTGGATCAAGTCCTGTACATTTGATCGTAACCTCATTGAAATCAGTCCAGTCTTTGGATCTGCCTCAATATTCCACTATTCCTATTTTGGAGAAATAATATCCTCCCCATTCTTTTTCAATTACATTGACAGAGATGCAAAATTGTGAGCCAGTTTCAAAACAGCAAGGGAAAGTATTCATTTGACTTCTTTAAACATTGTCATTTAATTTCTTAACTTTTAACTTAATTCTGTGCTTCTTATAGGAACTGAAGTGACAGCTTTGGAAATCGAAATCCTCCTCTAGTTAACCCAGAAGGGGGACAGCATTGGCAATGCAAGCTTCCCTCCATACAGCACTGCATCAGTTCACTTTGAACCTGCCTTGGATGGACCACCTGTAAAGATAAAGGGTGTGACCAGGTAGAAAGGTGCTCCACAAGTCCTAGTGCATGAGGGGTTCCAGACTCCTGTCTGTCACATGGGTCATCAAATGATAGGGATATAAAGATAGAGAAGTAGCTGTGACAGCAGCTAGCTAAGGAGAAGAGTGTGTCTTCCCTTCCCAGCTGACCAAGAGATTGGACAGGTCTCTGGCCATTGGAACCTACTGTTCAGAGTGGCTTGTTTTTGTTTGGAATCCTTTGTTTAAGAATCAGTAAAAGAAAGCCCTGAAGAAAGTGATTGAAAGTGCCACTGATGAGGCTATTATTCATCTTCTCTGCATAGGGGTTCTTCTCACTAGCCTACACGGGGCTATTTTATTCTCCATGTCCATTCAAGCCTTGGCCTTTATTAGGCTGTAAACAAGGGTGACAATTGTGAAAGTGGCTTTGTGATCTCAATACCTATCCAGGAACTGGGCTTGAGAACAAAATTGTTATCAGATTATGCTAAATTCAACTCAATACTGACCTAGATGTGAATATAGCTCCGGGGTATACATCACATTACCGATCTGTTGTCATCCAGTCCTCACCACAAAACATAGCCTGTAATATTGTTAACTAAAGAGTGATAGTCCAACTCATTAGATGTGTTTATACAATGTATCAAAATATTTTATGTCTGCACAAGGCTTCACTCTGTGACTTTATGAAAACAGAGTACAGATTGAAAAGAAAATTGGTCCAATCTTGGCTGGTATAAATCCATGTAGTTCCATTGAAGTCGTCAGAGCTATGCACCAGCTGAGGCTGTGACTCAGTATTGCATACTCTTTGATTTTAAGAACTACATATTAACAAACAAGAAGACTCTCTCAATATTGGCTGTTTGTCGGACATGGGATAATTTCCAGCTAACGGGGACAAATTTAAGCATGAATAATGTTCCATTTCTTGTAGTATAATAGATGAGCTTGATTTCAAACAGGACATTTTCCAAATGATAGGCCTGATCCTGTCTGGTACTGAGCAAATGCAACTCCCATTGAAATCAAGGCCTCTCAGTCAGGTCCTAATGTGTTGCTAGAATTCACAATTTCTTTGGAGACCTGGTTTAAGGAGTACCTCCGGCTGCCAGATGAGGTAGCTATCAAAAAGGGCATGACACTTATGTACTGAGGGGTGCAGGCACACTAAATCATTCTCCAATATCCCCTAGTAGTTGATCTATAGAGTGGAATAAGCAGCAGTGCCAGAGGAAATTATTTGTTCTGAACACCAAATGTACATGTATGATGCACATGTATTTTTAAAGTATAAAGGGTAGCCTACAGGGAAAGGGAGGCTGGGAAAGTAAACACTTCCTTGGAATACTTCCTTGATTAGAAGAGTGAGGTAAGGCCTCCATGTGTTTTTGTTTTTACATGCCATGGTAGACTGGCTCCAGCCTACCTCAAGGACCTTTCCTTTCTTCACATCCTTCCCCTTCTTTTAATCTAGTCCTGAGTTCCTCAACCATTCCTCTGCACAATCTGGCCTCTTTTGAACCAAGAGTCTTCTCTTTTGCAATTCCTTTTGTCTCAAATAGCCTCTCTGTACCATTGACTCCATCTCACTGAAACTCTCAGATTGGGGGGACCCCAACCTCTTGTCTCTTGTACATCTCTCCCTCGCTGTAGAGCCTTCTGGCATTTGTATGGGAAAAAAGGGCATACATATCACTATTGTACCCGTGTAACAAACCCTGGCCACAGACACATGCAGGGAAGAACCCAGGCCCTTTAGCATCAAACAAGGTCTCTACCTCTTGAACAAAAGGAGAAGACCTTTAGGTGTGATGAAGAAACACCTGGGTTGGGAGGCTGGTGTATTACACTTGCTCAGTTGGTTTTGGCAGCTAACTACTATTGCTGTAAAATTTCTTCATGATGAAATTCAGCACACAGACAAAATTATAGCTAAGAAATTTTATAGTCTGAAATATTCCAGCATGTATTTAGATTGATCTTGCAGTCTTGCTCATTTTATACTATTAGTTTTTTGGACAGGAACATGGCCAGTGACTACAGCACTGAAGTGGGATCAGTGACAGCTCCAGGCACCAGTGCTTCAAGCGCGTGCCTGGGGCGGCAAGCCATGGGGGGTGCCCTGCTGGTCCCTGCGAGGGCGGCAGTCAGCCTGCAGGAGGTCCACTGGTCCCGCGGATTTGGCAGCAATTCAGTGACAGAAAGGCCGAATCCGTGGGACCCGGGACCTCCCGCAGGCACGCTGCCGAAGGCAGCCTGCCTGCCATGCTTGGGGCGGCAAAATACATAGAGCCACCCCTGAGTGGGATCCAACACCGCCTATAGTCTATTCTTGGCTTTGTCGGTGACCTGTTATGTGATTTGGGGCAAGCCACTTTCCCTCTCTGAGTCTCTCACTGTGTTTGTATAGTGGCTAGCACAATGGGGCCTCTAGGCACTTCCATATACTGTCATTTCTAATAATATGTTTAGAATTTTTTATCTTTATTAGGATGGCAGAGAAGTAGAAGGAAGAAAAGCAAACTTCCAGCTCTGATGCAAATTTATATGTATCATGCATGAGGTTAAGATTTTGTCACGGTTGTTTTTAGTAAAAATCACGGAGAGGTTGCAGGCAATAAAAAAAATGTGCAGAAGCCCGCAACCTGTCCGTGACTTAGTAAAAATAACAGTGGGGAGGAGGGAGGGCTGACTGCCAAGGAGATGGAAGCCCGAGCCCCCCCCCGGGGGAGGGGCACCAGCCCCCACCACAGCCGTTGCGGTGGGGTCTAATGCTGAAGAAGTCACGGAGGTTTGTTAAAGTCATGAAACCTGTGACCTCCGTGACTAAATCGTATCCTTAATCATGCACAGTGCAACAAAGGTAGAAATTGAGAGTAAAATGTTGCTTCATAATTCAGAGCAGAAACCGAGCTAATGGGAAAATTTAAGGTTATATAAGCAATAACGCCATAGTAGCAGTAATAGTGCTAGGCAATAAATGTCTCCAACTCATAAAAACCAAAGATGCAGGCTCAAATTTTACGATCTTCTGAGATGTTTATTCATGGATGACTGGCTCTGTTTCTCTAGAGTTTTATTTGACCACTTTCATAGTTAATATAAATAGAACATTTTAAATGTGAGCTTTATGGTGGACAAAAGGTCAAACATGGCAAATGCAAAGATAAGACCACTGGTTTAATAACCAAAAAGAGTAAAGCAAACAAGGATTCTTTTGCTACTTTCATCTTAACTGATTTGGAATTCTGTATACATTAGAGATGTATCAGATCTAACTAGTGAAAGCAAGTAACAGTACCATATAATTAAGCAACCGTTCAAGCCAAACTGGCATTTCCAGTTAAGTTTGTTTGCACCCTCACCAATAAAAAGCAAAACCAAACCATATGAGTGTTTCAGCAAACTAGATGTTCTGGAAACTCTAACATGAAATATACAATAATTATAAGATAGTGCCCATTGTCATAAGCTTTACATAAGCCATAGTGCAAAACGGGGGGGGGGGGGAAAGGAACCTAAACAAAATTTAAAAGTCCCTGAAAAACCTGCCAAAACAAGATACATCACTGCACATGCTTCTCCCCCTAAGGAGGGGATGAGGGGACAAACACATGATATATGTTTTTCATAACGATAACCATACTGGGTCAGACCGAAGGTCCATCTAGTCCAGTATCCTGTCTTCCAACAGCGGCCAACGCCAGGTGCCCCAGAGGGAATGAACAGAACAGGTAATCATCAAGTGATCCATCTTCTGTTGCCTATTCCCAGCTTCTGGCAAACAGAGGCTAGGGACACCATCTCTGCACATCCCGGTTAATAGCCATTGATGGACCTAGCCTCCATGAACTTATCTAGTTGTATTTTGAACCCTGTTTACAGTCTTGGCCTTCACAACATCTGGCAAAGAGTTCCACAGTTTGTGCATTGTGTGAAAAAACACTTCCTTTTTAAACCCGCTGCCTATTAACGTTGCTTAATGTGCTACTGGAAGGTGATGACTGCAGTATAGTAACCTACAGAGAATAGACTACTTATACAGATAGGTGGTCACTAGGATGAGTAGGGGTTACACCATCTAGCCCTAAGTGAACAGAAAGATGTGATGCAGCAGTATAAGTATTAAATAATGGATGGGCTAAAATATAGATGCAAAAGCAAAGTGGTTGACTATGTCCCCTTTCAGGGTCGAATTTGTGTATAGTGAACTCCAGGGATTCTGGAGTTATGCCAAGGCTGAATGTTTTCCCATTATATTGGACATGTTCCTTTATTTTATTCATGATTATGCGTTAAAGTGTAAATCATAATCAGTTCTGTAAATTCTATTGGTGTAATTTGGTTATGTTAAAGAGACTGTTCTGATGATCTAATCTGACCTTCTGCATAACCCAGGTTATTTTGACCTCCGTTTCGCTCTCACTTGTGAATTTATAAATCTTTCAAAATTGTTTGTTGTTGTTTTTTTTGTTTTTAATTTCACAACATTCTAAAAAACATTTTTTTCTATTTATTAATCTCTTTAAAACACAAGCTAAGAGTTTCAAATAAGAACAGTTTTAATTGATAGGTACAACTGTTAATGCCAGTACATCAGATGTTGCCACAGCTACCTTATATCATATATGAAATATCTGACTATCAGTAAAGAAATGCTTACAATTTCAGGTGAACTAGAGCAGTGAGTGCTCAGAAATAGTTGCAGAACCATCTGACACATTAATTCTACCATTTAGAGTGTACTTTGCCATTTACAATGTATGATGAGAATATTGTTTGGGAACAACTGTTGTCACTGTGTTTGATCATTTACAAAATTTGTTTGAAGGGCAGCTCTAAAAACCCCTTAGGCCACTTCTTACATTCCATTTAATCTGCCATGCATAGTTAATAACATGAACACTCTGTTTAGACGTCAGTTCATGTAACAAGGGTCCCACAATCATAAGAATGGCCGTACTGGGTCAGACCAAAGGTCCATCCAGCCCACTATTCTATCTACCGACAGTGGCCAATGCCAGGTGTCCCAGAGGGAATGAACCTAACAGGTAATGATCAAGTGATCTCTCTCCTGCCATCCATCACCACCCTCTGACAAACAGAAGCTAGGGACACCATTCCTTACCCATCCTGGCTAATAGCAATTAATGGACTTAAGCTCCAGGAATTTATCCAGTCCTCTTTTAAACCCTTTTATAGTCTTGGCCTTCACAACCTCCTCAGGCAAGGAGTTCCACAAGTTGACTGTATGCTGTGTGAAGAAGAACTTCCTTTTATTTGTAATAATCCTGCACAAGGTTCTCATTGGAATTATTCTGGATTTACATGCTGAATATGAGATCAGATTCTGGCTTCTAATCTCTCTCTGAGTGTTTCTTCATCAGTAATATGGGGACAACAACTCTTAGCTGTTCCACAAGTGTGTTATAAGATTATAAATTTAATTAATGCTGCTGAAGAATTTTGCGATTCTCTGGTGGAAGTAAAAGCAGCGAAGAGTCCTGTGGCAAGGCACCTTATAGACTAACAGAGGATGCATGGTGGAAGTCTATCAAGAAATGTGAAGTGTTACTATTTTGTGATTACATCTCTGGGGCCAAATTAAAGGAATGTAATATGCTTTTCCGCTGCATTGTAACAGTAGATCTGAATAAGGTTTGGTCTACATTTTTTGACTTAGCTGTTGCAGGTGATCTTCCCAGCATTTAGTAATCACTTTACTAGATGCTGGAGGTAAACCACTGACCCTAGAGTGGAACCAAAACTCCATGTGCATAGGCTACTCCCTTAGTACAAGCCAGGTCTGGGAAATTTGATGGTTGCAAAAAGTACCATATGCCAGAGCTGTGTCTGTCTGCTGCCAGTGTTGTGCCTCACTGATCATTTATCTTTGATAATATAAGGGGTGCTGCTGGGCTAGATGAAGACCAATTTTTTGCTGACATTTACCCAGGTATAAATCTGGAGTAATATCATTGGAATAATTGGACTGGGTCCTTGGGACTGGCCTATCTATGTCCAGAACAGTTCAGGGTAGGGAGCTGTGAAACAGATCAATTGAATCATGGAACAGGTCCTCAAGGAATCAATTCTGAAGCACTTAGAGGAGAGGAAAGTGATCAGGAACAGTCAGCATGGATTCACCAAGGGCAAGTCATGCCTGACTAACCTAATTGCCTTCTATGAGGAGATAACTGGCGCTGTAGATGAGGGGAAAGTGGTGGACATGTTATTCCTTGACTTTAGCAAAGCTTTTGTCTCCCACAGTATTCTTGCCGGCAAGTTAAAGAAGTATGGGCTGGATGAATGGACTAGAAAGCTGGCTAGATCGTTGGGCTCAATGGGTAGTGATCAATGGCTCCATCTCTAGTTGGCAGCCAGTATCAAGTGGAGTGCCCCAAGGGTCAGTCCTGGGGCCAGTTTTTTTCAATATCTTCATCAATGATCTGGAGGATGGCATGGACTGCACCCTCAGCAAGTTTGTAGATGACACTAAACTGGGAGGAGTGGTAGATACGCTGGAGGGTAGGGCTAGAATACAGAAGGACCTAGACAAATTAGAGGATTGGGCCAAAAGAAATCTGATGAAGTTCAACAACGACAAATGCAGAGTCCTGCACTTAGGACGGAAGAATCCCAATGCACTGCTACAGACTAGGGACTGAATGGCTAGGCAGCAGTTCTGCAGAAAAGGGCCTAGGGGTTACAGTGGACAAGAAGCTGGATATGAGTCATCAGTGTGCCCTTGTTGCCAAGAAGGCTAATGGCATTTTGGGCTGTATAAGTAGGGGCATTGCCAGCAGATCGGGGGACATGATCATTCCCCTCTATTTGACATTGGTGAGGCCTCATCTGGAGTAGTGTGTCCAGTTTTGGGCCCCACACTACAAGAAGGATGTGGAAAAATTGGAAAGAGTCCAAGAGCGGAGGGCAACAAAAATGATTAGGGGGCTGGGGCACATGACTTATGAGGAGAAGCTGAGGGAACTGGGATTGTTTAGTCTGCTGAAGAGAAGAATGAGGGGGGATTTGATAGCTGCTTTCAACTACCTGAAAGGGGGTTCCAAAGAGGATGGATCTAGACTGTTCTCAATGGTAGCAGATGACAGAACAAGAAGTAATGGTCTCAAGTTGCAGAGGGGGAGGTTTAGGTTGGATATTAGGAAAAACTTTTTCACTAGGAGGGTGGTGAAGCACTGGAATGGGTTACCTAGGGAGGTGGTGGAATCTCCTTCCTTAGAGGTTTTTAAGGTCAGGCTTCACAAAGCCCTGGCTGGGATGACTTAGCTGGGGATTGGTCCTGCTTTGTAGCAGGGGGTTGGACTAGATGACCTCCTGAGGTCCCTTCCAACCCTGATATTCTATGATTCTATGAACGAGGTGGGATTTTTTCACATTGTTTGCTTTTTAGAGGAGATCAACATGCTAAAGTCTGTGTTTTACTGTAATAGGTTGACACATAACATTCACGGTCAACTCTCCTTTTCTTTCAGTTCTCAGATGACTTTATAAGGAAGAATTTAGCCTCTGAGTGGCCACAAATAATTGTGATCGCAGATGGATCCTGCGGAGAATCAAGCTCAGTTCTTGGAATCAGTCCAGATTACATTGTGGAATCCTGTAATGGTTATGGAGCAAATGCAGCTATTGAGAGGCGTGATCAGAGACAGGTAATGAGAAGAACACTCATTGTTATCAGTTGTTTACTCCCGACTGCTGTATGATGCTCTATACTATAGAAATAAGGTGGGGATTTAAGGGCTTTTATGCTGTCATGTGACATTTCCTTACTCACCTAGAGTTTGCTTGCAAATTATTTTTCCCACTGAGTTAAATAGGTGATGCTTTATATTCTGGGGTACATTTTAAAAGGCTTTATAAAGGGTGGGTAAATTATTAATAGATGTCCTAAACATGTTACAGACACATGAGGAGTGTGTGTTGTAGATCGCTCTAAGTACATCGGTAGAAGATCTTATGGTCATAAGCAACTTATTGACCAGTTGGGGCCTGTAACAACTGAATAACAATTTCTTAAAACATGTATATTAATCATTTCTAACTTCATCAATACCTTATGTAAGGTTACGAATGTTACTATTATTTTGTCGCCTGAGTTCAAATTAATTTGTTCTCAATATTAAGAAAAATAGACAACCCCAACATCTTCATATTCAACTTTCTTGGCAAATACAGTAAATAGGGCTGAACAAGACTACATAAAGGAACAGCTGATTAGAGGAAATGATTACCATGTGCAGTGGATAGTTTGACTGCTAGAATATTAAGGGAAGATGACAAGAATAGATGAATTGCACACTATGCCAGTTGCCTTTTCCCTGGATTGCTTATTAGTATTGCTGTGCTAATCCCGTCATCCTTTGAAAGGAAAAAAACAAGCCATGAATGAATAGCAAGGGAAATGTCAAGCTTTATGCAAGGCTCAGGAGATGCTGTTCATTATCCAGGGACAAAGACTCTTGAGAAGAAAGCTCATAAATAGGCTGGGCATAATTCAGTTCTTTTATAATTGCAATAAATACCAATGTTTGTTTTTAAGTATTTTTTAATTTCTACCTACATACATTTTCACAGTTGTGAGAAATTCTGGTGGGGTCAAATGTGTGGAGTGAGACAATAATTATTTAATGTCAGACACTGAGAGTTAAAAGAAATAAAGCTTTATAACTATACAAACACAAATTGTCAACCTCATAAGAATGGCCCTACTGGGTCAGACCAAAGGTCCGTCTAGCCCAGTATCCTGTCTTCTGACAGTGGCCAGTGCCAGGTACCCCAGAGGGAATGAACAGAACAGGTAATCATCAAGTAATCCATCCCCTGTCGCTCATGCCCAGCTTCTGACAAACAGAGGCTAGGGACACCATCCCTGCCCATTCTGGCTACCTACCCTCCATGAATTTAGATCTTTTTTGAACCCTGTTATGGTCTTGACTTTCACAACATCCTCCGGCAAGGAGTTCCACAGGTTGACTGTGCGCTGTGTGAAGAAATACTTCCTTTTATTTGTTTTAAACATGCTGCCTATTAATTTCATTTGGTGACCCCAAATGACCACCAATTTCATTTGGTGACCCCAGTTCTTGTGTTATGAGAAGTAGTAAACAACACTTTCTCTACACCAGTCATGATTTTATAGACCTCAATCATATCTTCTCTTAGCCGTCTCTTTTCCAAGCTGAAAAGTCCCAGTCTTATTAATCTCTCCTTATACGAAAACTGTTCCATACCCCTAATCATTTTTGTTTCCCTTTTCTGAACCTTTTCCAAGTCCAATATATCTTTTTTGAGATGGGGCGGCCACATCTGCACACAGTATTTAAGATGTGGGCATACCATGAATTTATATAGAGGCAACATGATATTTTCTGTCCTATTATCTATCCCTTTCTTAATTATTCCCAGCATTCTGTTCGCTTTTTTGACTGCCACTGCACATTGAGGGGATGTTTTCAGAGAACTATCCACAATGACTCCAAGATCTCTTTCTTGAGAGTGGTAACAGCTAATTTAGACTCCATCATTTTATATGTATAGTTGGGAGTATGCTTTTCAATGTGCATCAGTTTGCATTTATCAACATTAAATTTCATCTGCCATTTTGTTGCCCAGTCACCCAGTTTTGAAAGATGTCATCACATGTCGAACTATACAAAGAACCGTAAATACTCGTTCATTAGCTCGTTCGTTCATAAGCAGACCCCCCAAAATGGATAGGTAAAAGTAGCAAAAACTGTATGACGCTTTCATAAGCTGACCCTATATTTCAGGGGTTGGAAAACTTTGGCTCCCGGCCCGTCAGGGTAAGCCGCTGGCGGGTTGAAACGTTTTGTTTACTTGGAGTGTCTGCAGGCATGGAGCCCCTCAGCTCCCTGTGGCCGTGATTCGCCATTCCCGCTTCTCCCATTGGCTTAGAACGGTGAACCGTGGCCACAGGGAGCTGAGGGCTCCATTCCTGCAGACACTCCAGGTAAACAAAACAACAGTGTATTAGATAGTCAATTCAATGATTTCATAGAGTTTAAAATCATCAAATTTTGATGTAGACCCGTTTATAAGCTGACCCCCACTCTTTGGTGTGTCACGTTTTAATCAAAAATATTCAGCTTATGAACGAGTATATACGGTAAATATCCTTAAATCAAACTGCAAGTTCTCAAGCAGCATTATTTTTACTCTGCCTGTCTGTAAACTTCAATTATTATTGATGGAAATCTTTTTTTCAGCGGTTTGTGTGTTAGTTTACCAACCAACAAAAATTGACTCCTTCCAAGCACACTCATAAATCACAAGAACTTTAATCCTCACAGGCATTTTTTGTTACTTTCCATCACCTTACAAATATTGTATGGGCCTTATTTTCAGCTATGCCAAGTGCCCATTTACTTTGAAGAGAGTTTGCAGTGCTCAGCATCTCTGAAAATCAGGCTGTATGTGTGCGGGAATAACTAGCATTCTAAGCATACTACCAAAATGTCTCTGGGCTGCTCCCAGAGCTGCTGGAATGTTTTAGTACCAAAAAAGAAACCAAGGAGGGACTCTGTAAGTTGACCTATTTGTTTGCATTATGGTAGCATCTGCAAAATGCAAGGTGGTCCTCACACATACTGCCACAAAGAGCATACAATTTGTTTTTCTTCTTTTGTATTTAGCACCTATTATTCTATTCTGAAACACAAGACTCAATATCAGGAAATATACCATGACTTTAATCTAATATCTGTTTTATATTACTTTAATCCAGTGTGATATTGGTTACTATATGGCAAAATAAAATTGATTAGGGCTGTCAAATGATTAAAAAAATTAATAAATAAATTTGAAAATGTAGAAAACATCCAAAAATATTTAAATAAATGGATTCTATTATTAACAGTGTGATTAATCACAATTAATTTTTTTAATCGTTTGACAGTCCTAATCAATGTTATTTTGCCATATAGTAACAAATATCACACATATATATATTTGAAAATGTAGAAAACATCCAAAAATTGATATATATTTATATATAATCAATTACAACACAGAATACAAAGTGTACAGAGCTGACTTTATATTTATTTTTGATTTACAAATATTTGCATTGTAAAAAAACAAAATAAATAGTATTTTTCAATTCACCTAATACAAGTACTGTAGTGCAATCTCTTTATCGTGGAAGATGAACTTACAAATGTAGACTTATGTACAAATAAAGCCTGCATTCAAAAATAAAACAATGTAAAATTTTAGAGCCTGCAAGTCCATTCAGTCCTACTTCTTGTTCAGCCAATCACTCAAACAAGTTTGTTTACATTTGCAGGAGATAATCCTTCCTGCTCCTTGTTTACAATGTCACCTGAAAGTGAGAACAGGTGTTCTCATGGCACTGTTGTAGCCAGCGTCGCAAGATATTTATGTGCCAGATGCACTAAAGATTCATATCTCCCTTCATGCTTCAACCACCATTCCAGGGGACATGCATCCATGCTGCTGATGGCTTCTGCTCAATAACAATCCAAAGTAGTGTGGACTGATGCATTTTCATCTTCATTATCTGAGTCAGATGCCACCAGCAGGTCTTTTTTGTTGGTTTGGGTTCTGTAGTTTCTGCATCAGAGTGTTGCTCTTTTAAGACAGCTGAAAGCATGCTCCACACCTCATCCCTCTCAGATATTTAGAAGGCACTTCAGATTCTTAAACCTTGGGTTGAGTGCTGTAGCTATTTTTAGAAATCTCACATTAGTACCTTCTTTGCGTTTTGTCAAATCTGCTGTGAAAGTGTTCTTAAAATGAACAACATGTGCCAGGTCATCATCCGAGACTGCTAAAACATGAAATATATGGCAGAATGCGGGTAAAACAGAGCAGGGGACATACAATTCTCCCCCAAGGAGTTCAGTCACAAATTTAATTAACGCATTATTTATTTAACGAGCGGCATCTGCATGGAAGCAGCATGGAATGGTGGCCGAAGCATGAAGGGGCATATGAATGTTTAGGATATCTGGCACATAAATACCTTGCAATGTCGGTGTGATGTTGCACTCTGTATGATTTTATGAAAATATGCTAATGAGTTTAAATATAATGTAACTGGAATATGCTTCATGCAAAAGGTCTCTTGTAAGGTATCATTACAAACCTTATAATCTACAGAGTGTGGTCATCCTATCTGTATAAATGTACCACTCTTCTATCTGAAACTAGAAATATGAAATATAACTCTGAGGGCCTGTTGTAATTATGCAAAGTGTGGGCCATTAATGGTGGTTTGGAATCCTGATGACTCCCATTAGCCAGGACAATTGTCTGCAGATGGCTCTGTTTTACTTGCAAGTCTCCCTATATGTGTGTGCTGGCATGTGATCATGTCGCCTGAACTGGAATCCATCTTTAACCTGGGGCTTTTCCACTGAGAAGGAGTGGGTGGGAACCCAGAGAGGGACAAAGGATTCCTGCCTTATGCAAAAGGTCTGTAAATGGGTGGAACAGAACAAAGGGGGCTGCTGTCATGAGGAATCACCTGGCTACCACCTGAGATGGAACAAGGGCTGTACCAGGGGAAAGGACTGTGCCCAGACTAGGAAGGCATCCAGTCTGTGAAAGAGACTTATTGAAACATCTCTCAGGGTGAGATTTTTATCTCTATTCAGTTGTATTACTGTATTAGGCTTAGATTTGTGTGTTTTATTTTATTTCCCTTGGTAATTCACTTTGTTCTGTCTGTTACTACTTGGAACCACGTAAATTCTACTTTCTGTATTTAATAAAAACACTTTTTATTCATTAATTAACTCAGAGTATGTATTAATACCTGGGGGTAGGGGCAAACAGCTGTGCATATCTCTCTATCAGTGTTATAGAGAGCGAACAATTTATGAGTAAGATGGATTTATTTGGGCCTTGGACCCCAGTGGGAGTTGGACATCTGAGTGTTAAAGACAGGAACACTTCTGTAAGTTGCTTTCAGTTAAGCCTACAGCTGTTAGGGGACGTGGTTCAGACCCTGGGTCTGGGTTTGCAGCAGGCTAGCAGGTCTGGCTCAAACCAGGCAGGGCACTGAAGTTCTAAGTTGCCAGGGCAGGAAAGCAGGGGCAGAATTTGTCTTGGCACATCAGTTGGCAGCCCCAAGGGGGTTTCTGTGATCCAACCTGTCACAGTCGGCTGCAAAAGTGCTATGCAAATGCCTGTTCTCACTTTCTGGTGACATTGTAAATAAGAGGGCAGCATTATCTCCTGTAAATGTAAACAAGTTTGTTTACCTTAGCGATTTGCTGAACAAGATGTAGGACTGAGTGGACTTGTAGGCTCTGAAGTTTTACATTGTTTTGTTTTTGAGTGCAGTTATGTAACAAAAAAGCCTACATTTGTAAATTGCACTTTCATGATAGCCATTGCATGACAGTACTTGCATGAGGCGAATTGAAAAATACTATTTCTTTGGTTTATCATTTTTAGAGTGCAAATATTTGTAATAAAAATAATATAAAGGGAGCACAGTACGCTTTGTATTCTGTGTTATAATTGAAAGATATATTTGAAAATGTAGTAAAACATCCAAAAATATTAGTAAATTTCAATTGGTACTTTATTGTTTAACAGTGTGATTAATTGCGATTAATTTTTTTATTCATGATACATTTTTTAGCTAATCGTGTAAATTAACTGGGATTAATCAACAGCCCTAATTTAATCTTTAGGTAACAGATTCCTGTCCAATACAATTGGTAGTGACTGGAAGCCATTATTGTTTGATACATCTGGCTTGTGAAATGACCTGCACTCATTTACACACTCATTTAAGAACATGAGTAGTTCATTGAAGTCCTCTGCACTTCCTATTCTGCACACCTGTCACAAGCACTAGACATCAGTAGAGAACCATAGACTAGAGGGAAGGATTTGGCCTCAAGCCTTTTCCAACTTTCTTTTTGGTGAGGAAGGGAGAGTTATGGTGATATTTCATTGGTAAGACAAGTGCTGAGAAGATATATATATATATGCAGCCCTTATATATATATAATACAGGGATTTATCTCTAATGTTTCTATAGTGCTAGAGTGGGGCAGACTTTTACAGGGGTGCCCAGGAGAGGGTGGAACATACTGGGAGGCTCCAGAGAGGCTGAAAGAAAGCCATGCTCTGGTCCCCAGTTCTCCTCTCACTAGCCCATACCATGGTTTGACCACACTGAGCTGGAGCAGACTACATCAGCCTTTACTTACCCACCTTAACAAATACTTTACACTTGTGAGTAAAGCCTGAAGAATTTGGTGCTGTAGTAACAAGCTGAAATATTTGGAACAAAGACTGGCTATTTGACAAAACTGGCTCTATTGAACAATCTCAAGTCACGATAGTCTTAACACAAGCAGAACTTTTTTTCTTTGCATTATTATGTGGGACAAATTGTAATGTATCTGGGTCCTGCAGATCAATGGATTTGTCTTTGAATGTGAAATTAATTTCCTGTACATGTATAGTATAAGATGTGGCAATTGTAAATTACAAACAGACACAAGTCATGTTGGAATTTTATGGTCTCTCTTTTTTTTCCCCCTAAGAATTCTGACACCAGCAAAAGTGCCTGGGCAGGTTTAAATAACTGTCTGCCTTATAAATTATAAACATGTTCAGTTAATTAAAAATGTCGCAATTTACATCATATAAAATGAAATTGAGAGATTTTTCCTTTTCTGAGGCAGTTAATTTCTAATAACACAAAAGTACCACCCCCACAGCCTTATTGAAAAAATTATTCTCTAAGAATACTTTGCCCTTACATGTAACTTTCCAAGCATTTTACAAAAGAATAAAGTATCATTATTCCCACTAACAGATGGGGAAACTGAGGTACAGGGGTTTCATGGCCCACACAAGATCACACAACAAGGCAATGTCAGAATCAAGTTCCTTGATCTCATGACTGAACCAGTGTCCAGTCCACTGGACCATGCTATGTTCCTATGGAAAAGGCAGTTTGCTTTTAGAGTTCTTAGTGCAATTTCACTGAGCTGAAAACACGATATACTAATATCCCAGAGGGGTTCTTTTCTCAGCCTTCAGTATGAAGAAAAATCATCTAGAACAGGGGTCGGCAACCTCTGGCACCCCTTGGCCTGCGCCGCTTCCCACAGCCCCCATTGGCCTGGAGCGGCAAACCGCGGCCAGTGGGAGCTGCGGTCGGCCGAACCTGCAGACGCGGCAGGTAAACAAACCGTCCTGGCCCACCTGGGCGTTTACCCTGGTGAGCCGTTTGCCAGAGGTTGCCAATCCCTGATCTAGAACAACACAGGAAGGAAATGAAATGGCAATGCAAATGCATGGGGTAACTTTCTGAATTCTTCTTATCTGGAAACAAAACCTCACTCTCTAAATATTTAATTCATTGCAAGGCATCCCATATGAGGGTCATCTGGTGGAATCCATGAAATGAATTCATTAGTTAGATTAGCCCTTAATTATTTTTCCCTTTTTTTTGCACTTTATAGGTGCCAACTCCAGAGATCCGTGCTCACAGTCTATATTTTGATCTCTCTGCTTATGGAATGGATATATCTTCCATGGGTAAGGAATCTCTGAAGCCAGGATTTCATCTGAAAATCTATGGGACATTCCGTAATCGATACATGGCTTTGGCATGTCCAGCTTCTGATTCCAAAGTTGTTAGATTTCTACGGCATACTCTCAATTCCTCAGTGAGTATTCAGAACTATCGCTTTTCAAAGGGCCAGGAAACTCTTTGAGAAGAGAATTATTTTTCAATGTTTTAAATTTGGTAACACCAAGCAAAATTATGCAGCCCTTATTCAAGCAAAACTTACATTTATGTCAACTGGAGTTTAGTTCAGTTGCAGAAAATTGGCCCAAAACCTATGATCGGATGCACACGTTCTTGGCTTGAGCCACTATATAAAGAGTTGAGGTTTCAGTCGCAAAGACTGGACACTCGGTTAAAGCTGCTGCTTTCTCATGAGCAATATGGGAAACAATCTATACCTAAGGTACCTATGCCTATACCTGGGTACCTAAGGTATGTCTACACTGCAGCTGGGAATGTGCCTCCTAGTCAAGGTAGTCAGACACATGCTAGCTCTGCTCTAGCATGCCCAAAATAGCAGCGTGGACATTGTGGCAGGGGCTAGCCACGTGAACAAGGACCCCAGGGGAGCAGGCTGGCTTGTTCTCTAAAGCAGGGGCGGGCAAACTTTTTGGCCTGAGGACCACATCGGGTTTGCAGGGCTGGTTAGGGGAGGCTGTGCCTCCCCAAACTGCCAGGCATGGCCTGGCCAATGCTCCCTATCTGACCTCCCCCTGCTTCTTTCCCCCTGACGGCCCCCCTGAGACTCCTGCCCCATCCACTCCCCCACTCCCTGTCCCCTGACTGCCTCCAGACCCCCTGCCCCTGACTGTCCCCTGCCGCCCCATCCAACACCTCCTCTCATTCCTGACTGCCCCCCCAGGACCTCTGCCCCATCCAACCACCCCTTCTCCCTGACCTCCCCCAGACCCTCTGCCCCTCACTACCCCCTCCTTCCCCATCCAACTCCCCCTCTCCTTCCTGACTGCCCCCCCGGGACCCATGCCCCCATGTTCCCCGCCCTCTGACTGCCCCAACCCCTATTCACATCCCCGCACTCTGCCCACCACTCTGAACTCCAGTGCTCCCTTACCATGCTGCCTGGAGCGCTGGCGGCGCTATAGCCACCCTGCCCAGAGCAGCAGGACAGGCAGCCACGCCACCCGGCTGGAGCCAGCCACACCACCGCGCAGCACAGAGCACCAGGTCAGGCTGCAGCTCTGCAGCTGCGCAGCCCCAGGAGCTCGCAGCCCCACCGCCCAGAGCGTTGTGCCAGTGGCGCAGTGAGCTGAGGCTGCGGGGGGAGGGGGAACAGCAGGGGAGGGGCTGAGAGCTCAGGAGCTGGGCAGGAGGGTCCTGCGGGCTATGGATGTGGCCCGCGGGCTGTGGTTTGCCCACCTCTGCTCTAAAGGCTAGATTGCACCACCACCTGTACCCAACATCCATAATGCTATGCTTAGCATGCTGGCTCAAGTAGAACTAGCGTGTCTGTCTATGTGGGCTGGGAGGCATGCTCCCAGCTGCAGTGTAGATATACCCTAAGTCAGCTAAGGTTTGGGATCCATCAGAGCTGCTTCTCTGTGAGGCTGCCAGAGACTACAGCTCTTTAGAAATATTCAATTTTGATATTTTCATGTGTATCTCCTTATGACAGAGTGCTGGAAGCTAGCAATGGAGCCAGCACTGTGATCACTTAGGCATCAGTCAGCAACCCAGGAAAAGGCTGATTCGGGATATGCAAGCTAATTAGCTGAATAGGCTGGGAGGGCTGATAAACCAATTAGCCCATCAGCTTCAGGGGCTATACAAGACACAGGAAGGAAGTAGGAGGAGTGAGGACCCAGGCTAGCTGTATGGAGTGTGTTCAGACAGCTCAAGAAATGGAGATCTGTGTTCTTCCTTGGCCCTATGGGAAAGGGCTAACAGTAGAAAAACACTGTAAATATTGCTGCACAGAACTGTCTTGGTGTTTGGTGATGGGGATGTAAATAAATCACACAAAGTTGTCACTTCCCCCAGAAACCTCTCAAGCTCTGTCCAGTATGTGAGAATGGTGACAGAGCCTGCCCCATTACACTCCTAACAGCAGAGCTGGTGAGAACTCTGTCAGTGAAGTTTGTGGTGGTGTTGAACAATTGTTTCATCAAAGCTGAAATGGTTTATGAAGATGTATCCATTTTGAGTAAGTTTTTGTTGGGAAGGTTTCTGAGGTCCACAGTGAAGTCTCTGGTCACTTCCCCAGAGACACTTTTTCAACACAATGTCTTTTAACCAAAAAAAAAATATTTTTTTTCATTTCTCATGAAAACAAAACAAATTTCAAAACCTCAAAAAGTTATCAACAAATGAAATTGTCATTCTTTGGCTAGCTCTACCTATTAGCATTAATAAGGTTTATCCATGTGAATCCCACAGCAACTGATGGGAACATACATGCTAGGGGTAAGATTGAGCCATTGGCTCAATCCTGAGTAAGGGGTGGCACATAGCAGCCCTGCCAGGGCAGTGCAGCTGAGAAGGAGTTGTGCCGCTTTGCTTTGGTGGTGGTGAGGGTAACTTACTACTACACTCTTTTCCAGGGTGTAGCATATTCCTGCTGTGCTGCCAGCTTATTACTACTGCCGTCAGCCAGTTTTAATTGGTTATGAAAGAGGTCCTGGGGCTTAAATAATTTTTTTACTTTCAAAATTAGTGCAGCAAACCCAGACACAAATTACTCACTGCCTTTAGTGAGTAGGAATGAGGTCTGTTTTTTACCACTGTCATGTCTAACGTTTTTGAGCCTTTAGAACATGAAGAGAATATGTATTGCAGAAGAAATCTGTGTGAGTACCATGCCTAGTGCAGGAATACAAGTGTGTGCTGAAGGCTTTATTAACAGGGTTTCAGAGCTCATGCCACCAGAGATCCAGTAAACATGAAGTTTTTATGAGTTTAATCACAGATTTAAAATGCTGGATTCCATCCAACTAGGGAATGGAGGTCCCTGTGTATACATAGGTTGTGCCAAGAAAAGCAATTGAAATGTGAGTAATGAGGGCACATTATAAACCACTATTCTTCAAAGATCTATTTTTCATTTTAAAAGGCTGGGTAAGTGCAGCCTTTTTTGGGAGTAGCTTTCCCCTTCAATCTCTCTTGAAAAACAAACTCTGGTTCAGATTCAGTGACAGAAATTAAAGCATCAGTGCAAACATCTTGTGGAGCCAGGGCCAGATTTTCAAGAAAATCATTACTAGAGCTGGGTGGAATTTTCAGCAAACGATGCAGTCAGTGACATCAAATTAATGTTGACTTCACCAAATTCTTCTAAATTTAAAAAAAAATCGATTTAGATTTTGGTTCAAAATTTTTTTAAATGTTATTAACAATTAAATAGTTTAAAAATGGGCAAAATCAAAAGGAAACTGTGTGGGTGGCTTTTTGGAATGGCAAGCAAATGAACAAATCTTGTTGTCCACCTCTACTTATGACCGGATTTTTTCAAGTGCTCAGCACCTACAATCAGAGTTTCAAAAGTGCCCAGTACCCAACATCTTGAGCCTCTCTGAAAACTGGTCCTATGTGGACACATCATTCAGTGAAAAGTTTGCAATATGCTTTTCAGGCTCCTGTATTATATCTGAAATTAAACACAATGTAACCTTCAACATACATTTCTATAACTGCTTGTGGTCTCACTGGATCAGCTTAACACCCTATTAGTAGGCTAAGCAAATGCAACTGCTTTTTAAATTTGTTGATGGTGTTACAAAATTGATGGAGAATGCAATTGATCTAATATAGGTAGCCTTTACTAATGTGTTTGATAGTGTCTCATGAAGCTTTATTTGAAACTAGTTCAAATTGTTTTTTAATCAGAATAAAAAACTGGTCAAAAGACCATAAACAAGAGGCAATAAACAACTGAGAAGTATCCAGCGGAATGCTTCAGGGACAGGTAATGGGACAACTGGTATTAAATATCTTTTTATTCAAGTGGCAATTTAAGGTTAAGGCTGAGCCTCTGGGGTACCATTTCCAGTTCTACAAGGGTGAAGCCCATTGACTTTAAAAGGACCTGGTTGATATCTTACACAATTCTTGACAATATAGGGGCCTAGAATTAACCCATACTGTTGTGCCTTCCCTCCCCACTCCCGTCAATTGCGTGATTTAAGGATACTATGCTAATTTATCTGGGTTATAATAAGACAACCAGCCACATGGTATTTGAGCACCAGCTGAGGGTGGTTTGACCATGACTCAGTGACAAATGGCAATTGCATAAAGGTCTTCATGGTGTACTTTGTTTCTGTAGTTCAAGGGTGATATGAATGACTACAAGTTGAATTTAAATGTGTCCCTTTTCTCAGTTTGTCACCTTTTCTACAGACTTAGAGACATGTCTGAAATGTTCAACACTGTCACGTGTCCAAGCATTTGAACATTCTGCACTCATTGATAAAGCATCTTTAAAACAAGTTTTATTCAGAGAGGTTGCTATGCTGTTATACAAGTGGATGTTTGTAACACGTACATCTTCAGGGCCTTGCTAGTGAGAGAAAGATAGGATTGCAGCCAGAAGACGTGACATGCATCACTGAGATGGCACAAGAAGCAGCAGGTTGGAATCAGAGATGGAGTGGAGGAAAAGAGAGGCAAGGGGTTTTTGTTCAGCTTTTTTTGTTGTTTGTTTTAAAAGCCCTACTCAATGTACAGTCACCCTGTCAGCCAAAAGAACCTCTGTTGGGCACTTCACAGTAGGGCTTATGATCCTTCTTTGTTTAACTTGCCCAAATTGCTTAACGCAAAAGGCCCGATTCTGATCTCACTCTTAGTAGTGTAAATCAGGAACCAGGGTAATGAAAACTTACTTCAGTGGTGGCACCAGTATAAATGACATCCAGAATTGGGCCCAAGATTTTTCCAAACCAGATATTTTGTTAGTGCAGTCCACCATGTTAAACATATACAGTATAGAGTGCAATCTTTCAGAAAATGTACGGATTAGATCAGAGGTGGGCAAACTACGGCCCGCAGGCCACATCCAGCCCACGGGACCCTCCTACCTGAGCCCCTGAGCCCTTGGCCCTCCCTGCTGCTGTTCCCCCTCCCCCGCAGCCTTAGCTCACTGTGCCGCTGGTGCAATGCTCTGGGCGGTAGAGCTGCAGAGGCGCGGCCTGACCCAGTGCTCTGTGCTGCGCGGTGGTGTGGCTGGCTCCAGCTGGGCAGCACAGCTGCCTGTCCTGGTGCTCTGGGTGGCACAGCTGTATCGTCACCAGCCACCGGTGCTCCAGGCAGTGCGGTAAGGGGGCAGGAGAGTTCGGGTTGGGGTCAGGGGGTGGGGGTGTGGATGGGGTCGAGGCAGTCAGAGGGCGGGGAACATGGGGGCAGAGGCTCCGGGGGGGCAGTCAGAAAGGAGGGAAGGGTTGGATGGGGTGGCGGGGGGCAGTCAGGGGCAGGAGGTCCAGGAGCGGTATGGGGACAGGTAGCAGGGTGGGGTGTAGATGGGGCAGGAGTCCTGACGGCCCCCCTGGGTGACAGGGAATGGGTGGGTTGGATGGCGTAGGAGTCCTGGCGGGGGGGGAGGCATCAGGGGGCAAGAAGCAGGAGTGGTCAGATAGGGGGCGTTGGCCGGGCCACGTCTGGCTGTTTGAGGAGGCACAGCCTCCCCTAACCAGCCCTCCATACAATTTTGGAAACCTGATGTGGCCCTCAGGCCAAAAAGTTTGCCCACCCCTGGATTAGATAGATACAATTAAAAAACAGGTTGGCAGAGAGGCTGATTTTTTGTTGTTTGCTTTGTTTTTGCCTTTCTCTGCAGCATGGGGCACAGGTCACTTGCAGGTTTAAATTAGAGTAAATGGTAGATTCTCTGTAAATCCTGTTCTGAGGACTCAGTAGCTCAGCCAGAGGTGAGAAGTCTATTACAGGAGTGGGTGGGTGAGGTTCTGTGGCCTGCAATGTGCAGGAAGTCAGACTGGATGATCGTGATGGTCCCTTCTGGCCTTAGCGTCTCTGAGTCTGAGTACTCTGAGTAGGCACACCTAATCCTACTATGTTGCAGGATCCTGCTTTACTGGTAGCAGCATTACTAGTTTCTGCAGTTCCAGCATACGTTACTGGAGAAAGGAAAGAGATAACAGGTGGATGAGGGGGGGAGTAGAATGAGTATTGAAAATGCACACCACAATCCTCAATTTGAAATGACTTCCTCGCAGTTTTGTTCTTTATTCTTTCCTGTTTCTGGTGCCCTATCATTGTAGGAACCCTGTTACTGCATGACTTATCACAGCAGAGTCAGCCTTTGACAAAATACAACATTGTTTGATATAATACATACATTAGAAATAGTTTTCTTCATAGCAGTTTAGTAAGGATATTTCCTTCCCTCTTTTCCCATTCACAGTATGGTTATTTGAAATACACAGGATAGCGTTTTATTTTTATCTTGTAGAAATATTGTGCTTTCCTTTTGACTTTTTTTCTATATCTAAATAATACCTTTTCTTCTATATATCATCAGTGTTTAATAGTCATTCTGGTGAGTCATCTTCATAAATAGTCTTGTGCTAGGTTACTAACCTGCCAGATCAAGGAAATGAGCATGTGGTTACTTAGTTACCACTTAAGTGGCAATTGTCTGTTGTGCTGAGTGAATCTTAGGATAGAATGAGCCTTTTCAGAGCAGAATGCTGGAGATTATTCTCAACAGCAAACAACTTCACTTTGCAAAATGTTGGGCAGATACAGTTGCGAAGAAGATAAGATTTTGCACCAGGAAGAGATTAGAACAAGTTAGAAGCTAGTTACCTTTTGTAATTGAATAATATATTTTATCTGAACACAATGAATATCTTATACAAGGTGAAATTATTGTTAAAGGTTAACAGGAAAAACAATTCTGCAGATCTACCATCTTCTAAATAATCTTTTATCATTCTTTGTTTACTGAACTCTAGAATTTTTTGAATAAAATCACTATGTTCTTTGAGTGACGCAAGCATCTGCTACAAAAAGTCAACAGTTCATTTCTACCACTTATCAATGTATAGTGGCTTGGTAAGTACTCCAAAACAAAACAAAATAAAACCTTGCATTTAGCCTCAGAGCTACAAAGACACTTTTGATGTTTAGGCTGAATACTGTGACTTGTTAGCTTACTGTTGTAACATAGGTTGTCTGTTTTGATACCACCATTTTCTAAGATAATTGTTTTTCTATGACAATTGTTAAAATACCAATGTTGATGATAGAACTATTCATTAACTATGAATTATGAGTATAGGACGTCAGAGCTAATTTTAGCCTCAGGAATTACGTGTGTTTTTAATCTTGTTTGAGTGGTACATATTGATCAGAGTGGTACATACTAGTTTTCATAAACACTGGTGACATGACAATTTTGTCCATGCCCTGAAACGTGAACATTAAGGAATACAATTACTCTCTATTCTTTAATCTTAGTATTTACTAAAGATCAGAATGCCAGGAAGTCTGACCATTTTGGCTTATTTACCATGGTGTAGAGTAATTATCTGTTCAATTGTCTTTCTTTTTTTAATAACACTCCTTTATGGAGAGGACGAGGGTTTATAGACTTCACAGAAGAAGTGATTTTTCAGGAGACAAGGCTGGACGCATGTCAGAACAGACTAGGAAAGGAGGTCTGGGCATAGTAGGACAGATGGAAGAAGACACAAATGAGATTAGGAGAAGGAAACAATGAGATCAGTTAGGCATGCATCTTGGATGGAATGGCACATAAGGGTGGGTATTACTCTGTGCCACTCTAAACACTCTACTATAAAGCCAGCCATGTGACCACACAGCTTCAGTAGCTTAGCAGGTAATGTTACCCACTGCATGAACACCCTTTCCTTTTCCCCCAAAATGACACAATTTCTCCAAGTGCAGTTTCAATCATTTTAGCATTTTGGCACCAGAGAGTCTTCTGGAAATTTAATTATCCAAGGAATTGGTGATCAGCAGTCCAGCAAGCAGCATCAATCTCTGTATACAAATAATCCTGTATGTGAACAGGCTCTATAAAAACTACCAGGGAAATAGTCAATTCTTGGCTAAAGCTTCCAGGTTCTCACGGAAAAAAGACTGGGGTAATGAGGCAAAACTCCTGATTGACAGTTAAATTGGGAGCTGAGGTTCTGAACACACAAGCTTTATATGCCGGCCTAATTTTCAAATGTGGCTAGTGATTATGGATTCCTGAATTTATGGATGCCCAAGTTAAGACATTTTGATTTTCAAAGGGCAGGTGGTCAAGCTGTTCTGTGTTACCCTGGCAGCAGCAGCAGCCCCACAATCAGTATTGGGATGAGTGCCATGCACTCCAGCCCTGGCCCTGTCTACTTCTAGCCATGACCTTGGCCTACCTCCTCTGCTCCCTACACGGAGTAAAGGTTTCCCTTTAGGGCTGCTTTGTTCTGTTTGAGCTGTGCAAAGTGGCCAGACCAGGGACCAAGGCTGGAGCCTATGGCCTTCGATTGACTTTTTCAGAAGCACTGTTTAAGAGCCAAAAAAAAAAGTATTGCCAATTTTATTAAAAATCACACAGCCCTAGATCCTTAAAATTCCACCTGTCCTGTCCTGTGCTTGCGCGCGCGCGCACACACACACACAAAGGGAGAGAGGGAGAGCTTGGTTTCTTGATTTAAAATAGGAACTTCGGGGTTGGCCAATGGAATTTATTCTATGGAGGAAGTCCTCAGATAAGCAGTTTCACAATTAAAATATGTTACAGTAACAACAAATTTGCAACAACCATCCTCAATCTCAAGAGAGCCCTTGAAAGAACAAAAATCTTGTCTGCATTTAACCAGTAACTTCTGCTCTTTATCTACTGGCAAGGACAGACCATAAATCTGCAGCTATGCATGTCTATTTACCATGCTGCATTGAGCTCAGATGGAGGACATTAACCAGGCAGTTGAGTAATTTATTCATTATGTTCGTCCAATTAAAAAGTTAAGAATGAGTCTTTCTTATATTAAGCATTTTTGACTGCAGATGTTTAATTTGCTCTTTGTGAACCAGTGTATCACTTTGGAAGGGAAACAATTAAATGAACCTTATCCAAATCCCAACCCAGTTTTCAATCCTACTCTGCACAATCTACAGGGCTGTTGAAATCTGGAAAGTAGGTAGGTTCAGCCCATCATAAAAACGAAGGACAGGGACAAGGCAAGAAATTCGGACTCCACTCCAAGATCAGTTTCCAGTGCTCCTATTGTAGTCAGTGGAAGCTGTGGGTGCTTAGCACAGTACTAGCATGCTTAAGAAAAACAAGTTAAGGAAATAAACTGGTTCCCTAATAGAATTACTTTATGCCCTTTGCTTGATATATTAGATAAATGTGGACAATTCACTGTACTTTATTAAAGTACATCTGTTTTCTTATTGATAGGTATGTTTAAAGCAAACATGCTGTATGCTTCCAGATAAATGCAAAATCATGCCCCCTGTGACTGGTATCTGCTTCTCATTAGTGATCTTTCTATTGGTTTGTACATAATTGACCTTTGGGTTCTTGCCTGATTTTAAACTGGTTCTCTGTGTGTGAAGGCAGGGACTAGATTCACAAAGAAACTTGGCATGGTTACTGGGAGCATCACCATACCTAGCAAATCACTGGGATTTACACTGCCTGGGTAAGGTTCCTAAGCTCCTCTCATAATACAATTAATGGGGAGAGATTCAGAAAAGCCACCATGCTATGCTGCTCCAAACCTCTGCTAGCCAATGGGAGATGCCAAGGTGAGGTGTGGTGCTAAGCTGTGCCCCATTTCTCAGAGATAGATGCCTATGTCTAGGTGCAGGGAGGCATCTCCCTCTGCTTGGGATTCTCAAAGCTGCCCATCCTCTCTTGGTGTTAGGCACCTATGCTATTTTAGCAAGAAGCTGGGGGAGAGAATGAGCTCCCTCATTATTCTTAGCCCACAGGCTAAGATACTCACCTGAGATGTGGGAGACCGCTGATTCAGATCCCCCCCACTCCACTAGAGGGGAGAAAGAGATTTGAACTGGGATCTGATATCTCTCAAGTGAGTGCTCTAACCAGTGACCTATAGGATATTCTGATGAGGTAGTCCCTCTCCTGTTGCAGCCATTCCCTGTGCCAGAGGACTCTCGCAAGCTTGAGAATGACATTGTAACCTGGTGCTTTGAGCACTCAAGGGGGGGGAGATCCAGGATCTAGTCCCTCTTCTTCAATGAATTTAATTATTTAAGGAAACTTAAGCCAGAGAGGGGGAAACTTCAAAAAGTAATGAGAAACTGACAACTGGGCAAGGAGGATGAATGGAAGACCTCATCCAACCTGAAATATAGCTGCTGTTCATTTTCCAGCTGTAGTACTGCCAAACAAAATACATTTCATATTCTCTTGCTATGAATGTGTGTGTGTTGGGGGAACCAACCAAGCAAAACATGTATCACAAATACAGGTTTTCTACTTCCCTTCAATGCAAGTAATATTTGTAGCTCCCTTTTAACTTTATTGGAGAATTGTTCACTTCTTTCTTCTAATTACAATGAGAGAGTAGGGTTGGTTTCTGTTGTTTTGTTTTATTTAAAATGAAGTGAAGTGTTTTCCTGTCCCACTCCACAAAGCTGGTATGCAGTTTTGATGATGCAGATAAAATCTAAAATCCTCCCCCTTTATCGGTAGCATGGAAATTAGGATACTGCAATAGCTTGAAAATGAGGCAACCAGTTAAAAGTCCAGCCCAGATAATGACTGTACTGTTAACAGCTCACACTTTTCTAGTACCTTAATCACATTCAGCTAGAAAATAATTAACTGAGCTCTCTGATAACGTTATGGGTATCTCCAGAATATCTGAAAGGAGACTGTTCTACTGTGTTAACCCATTTAAAAAATAAATGTAATGTTGCTGTCACAGGGCAAGACTCCCTCACCCTGGATTCCTTGCTGCATACAGTCCTCACCCACACCTGTGGCAAGTTCGATACCACGTACTTCATTTCCATTATGCTATATAACATGACGCCTGAGCTACACTAAAGAGTTAGGGTCGATGTAAGCTGCCTTATGTCGACCTAACTCTGTAAGCTTCTACACTAAAATGTAGCTCCCACCGATGTGACTTGCCCACTACACCGACTTAATAACTCCACCTCCGCAAGAGGCATAGTGCTTAAGTCAGTGCGGTTAGGTCGACGCAGTGTCAGTGCAGACGCTATGTTGCTTACATCGCCTGTTGCTGTCTTTCCAAAGCCATCCCACAGTGCTCCACACTGAGAGTTAAATCAGTGCAAGAGCTCCTGGTGAGGACACAAGCTACTGTAGTGTGGACATGCAAAAGCAATTTTATTACTGTGATGGCTGTATGTCGATATAACTTAGGTTGACTATTTTGTAGTGTAGACTTGCCCCAAGTCCTTGTTCCCCAGGCTTTTACCTTCTCTTAGAGTACGCCTATACTACCTGCCGGATCAGCGGGTAGTAACTGATCTATCGGGGATCGATTTATCACGTCTAGAAGAGACGCGATAAGTCGATCCACGAATTGATGCCTGTACTCCACCTCGGCAGGAGGAGTAAGCAGCGTCGATGGGGGAGCCGCGGCAGTTGACTTGCCGCTGTGAGGATGGTCAGGTAAGTTGAACTAAGATACTTCAGCTACGCAAATATCATAGCTGAAGTTGCGTATCTTAGATTGATTTCCCCCCGCAGTGTAGACCAGCCCTCAGACACGGGGGATGGTGAGGGACTCTTAACTGCCTGAGATCCTCAGTTTCTCTGGCCTTCCTTAAGCTGAATCACCTTGTTATTTGCTTAATCATCCAGTCCTTAAACAATTATCTCCTCTGTTTGTCCCAGTGGTGACACTTGCCAAGTGCACGGAGTGGTGAGTGAGCCTTAGGCTAAACAGGCTCTGTCACAATTGCAGAGTCCTGGTTTAAGGAGCTTGGCTATAAATCACCGTTACTAAGGATAAAACTCCCAGCATTTATCCACTGGCAGATGCTATGGTGAAGTGAACTGGGAAGCTCATCTTTGGGTATCTCTACACTACAAGAAACAAACAAACAGACAAAAAACCCCATCGCAGTGAGTTTCAGAGCCTGGGTCTACAGACGGAGGCTCATGTCACAATGCTAAGAATAGCCATGCAGACGCTGTGCTCAGGCTGGCACTCGGGCTTGGAAGCCCACCATACTTCCAAGGCTTTAGAGCCCAAGTTCTGCCTTGCTATGGAACGTCTACCTGGCTACTTCTAGTGCTGTCCTGTGAGCCCAAGTCTGTAGACCCGAGCTCTGAGATTCACTACCGGAGGATGTTGGTTGTTTTTTCCAGTGTGGCTCTATCCTTAGTGAAGGGACCACAGTTAAGTCTGACAATAAGGTTGTTAACTCTTTATAGCCAGGCTGAATAACAGAAGAAAGAAAAGTGAAGACTCATGAGGGTCAAGAGGGGGGAAGGGATGTCCAGTTTCCCACTGCAAGTGAGTGAGTTTGAAGTTACTAAATAACTATGCAAAAATGCAACTTCAAGAAACATCGGGCACTAACAGGTTGATATACTTCTCTGCTACCTGCTAGCTGGAACAATAATCCATTAGGAAATCAAGAACCTAAAGTTGAGGTGAAGCCTGAAGAGAAAAGTTAGCAGTCTTTCCCCCTCTCCCCCCCCATTACATAGAGAATCAGCTATATTTCTTTGTGGGGGAGACAGGACTGGGACTTTTATTAGCAAAAATATCAGCTGAAATGGTCAATTCCTTTCATTTTACAGAAATCCACTAAAAATATAAATGTTCTCTATGGTTTTGCCAATTCTGTGAACAAACTATAGACATCTCTATCCAATAGGAAAAAGGACCATCTCCCTAGCCATAAAGAATCCCTAGCATTCTGACAGCTCCTTAGCAAAACAAGTGTGATTCAGAACTTGGGTGGAATCTGAGTGCTGACGGGCTGATTTGGAGCCAGGAACTCTGGAATTATATTTTCAACTCTGCTGCTGACTTGCTGCATAGCCTTGGCCAAGTCACTTAATTCCAGGATCTCCGCTTCTGCAAAATGCGATTCATGGCCTTGAACCAACAAATCCCTTGAGCACGTGCTTTAACAGACTTGACAGGAACTGAAGCACATTCTCAAGTGCTTTGCTGAATCACACCCATGACTTGTGCTCTATAGAAGTGGGTGTTAGGATTGGCCAGGGCTGCACCCTTCAAGTTTGACACACATAAGTAAAGATTACTTATGGGAGTAGTGTCTCATTGACTTTAATGGAACTACTAGTATGAATAAGGATTAATTTACATGAATAAGGGTTTATAGGGTTGGGACTTATCTGGTTCCTACTGAAAATATGACAAAAATAGTGTTGGCATTACTGATAAAGGATCAGGCCAAGCTATTGATGGGAAGTGCTATGTAAGTGTTGAGCATTGTGATGCTATCTTCTGGTGTTAGTATTCCCTTTTTTTTCTCCCCCTGTAGTCAACAATAACAGTTATGTAGCTTCCTTGCCTTTTGTGTTGTAGTAATGGCTTCATTTTACTCAAAAAATTATGGCCTATTTTCTTGCTATTCATTTTTTCCTGAGTCACAATTTTTGTGCTAAGAAATTCTTTTGTTTAGAAAAGCCAGCTGATCATCACCTGTTTGTGTGTGTTGGGGGTGGGGTGGGTATGGAAGCCTCTTATAAGTGAATTGATTGTTTTGATTCAAGTTTATACATGTAACTGAAGATAATTCAGTTTCGGGGGAAAGTGTAGTGATATTATTCCATATCATGACATTTCCTGGATTTCCCCCTGTGCAACCTGTGGGAACCTGGACTTAGCATCTGATATTTGCAAAAAGTAAGCAAAGCTTCTTCTGATATCCAATTCCCTACATAGCAAATGGTTTAAGCAAGCAAGAAAGACCAGATCATATCATTGTTTGAACATAGGCATAGAATGTTCTTTGAACACAGCATTCTGCTTTCTTTTAAGAGACACATTTAGATCTTAGAAGTAAACGAACAGTGTCATGCATGGGGGTTGTTTGTATTGTTATCAGTGTAAAGAAACTAAGGATAGCATTGATCAGGAGTGAAGATTGCTGCTAGTGATGGCTCATTTGATGAAGAAAGAGTGCTTGTGATTAATATTCATAAAAAATGTTAATGATTTTTTTTTACTTACTTATGCTCCATCTCCTTGATTTTTCCTCTGTAATTAACTAATTATCTAACCCCAGTTTTAAAGCCTTCACAGTGAAAGCTTCATTTGTTTTCATTTTTGTAGTTAATGTTCAACTCCATCCTCCTTTCTAAAGGGGCTGGTAATCACCCTTCCTATTCTATTTTTAGTAGTTTATTATTACTCCATGTTCATTACAGGAGTGCCTAAAGGCCTAATGAGAACCCATTGTGCTAAGGGTTATACAGGAGCAAAAATGATGCAGTCCCTTCCCCGAGGAACCTCAGGGGCCCCCAACCTGCAAACTCTTCCCTATGTTCTTAATTTTTTTGAAGTCATTTGGACTATTCATGTGTAAGGCTAAGATTTTGTCATAGTTATTTTTGGTAAAAGTCATGGACAAGTCATGGGCACTAAACAAAAATTCATGGAAACTGTGACCTGTCTGTGACTTTTGCTGCTGTGACTCTTTCTCCCTGTCCCATGGTGGCTTGGAACTGCCAGGATCCCTCTCTGCCATCCGCAGCTGGGGGGAGCGGGGGCACTCCACCCACATTGGCTGGGAGAAAATGGGACACCCCCAGCCACTTGCCGGAGGTGCCCCCCTCCCCCCGTGCAAGGCTGTTGCCCATTGCGAGAACCCTGAGGAGGGCCCCCTCAGGAGTCTGTCACCTGTCGCTGGAAAACCCTGCCAGGGCCCTGCTGGCTGCCAGCTCCAGAATTCTGCAGCCCCTCAGGCTGAAGCAGAGAATGTCAGGGAGGTCTCTGTGACTTCCATGTCCTCTGAAGGTAGCCTCATTCATGTGTAAAATTAAGCATGTGCATAAGTTTTTGGTGCCTTGAGGGAGGGGACCCTAATAAACATCACTAATTTTCTTTTGCTCACTCTTCACTCCCACCTTTTTTCCTTGCCAGGGGCAAGACATTTATTTCTCTCTTTGAGCCTATGATTACCCAACTTTGTGCATCTCTGTAGATGCACAACTGCCTAATATGCATGCACAGTTGTTTGTTGGGTGTGCAAATGTGGGGTTTGCAATTAAGATTGTTACCTTTCACTAGTCACTTTGTTGTTTTTTAGATAATGAAGAACATATTCCACCAATCTTTCAATGCCTACAAGATGGATATTGAACCCAGGGTGAATGAATTGACTCTACATCATGTCCAGTGTAGTAGAAGACTCTTTGAGATCATGCTTTCTCATAGGAGGGTTACAGCAGCCTTTATTGAAGGGGATAATGTAGTGGTCACTGTCGAAGGAGAAGCAGCCAGAGTGCTGAATTTTGACACTGGTGAGTTGGAATTTGTGTTACAGATTTGTAAGCATAACACCACAATAGAAGGTAGAAAGGAGAAAAAACATCCTGTGTACACAAAATGAGACCGTTACCAGTATTATTCAGTATCAGTGATTGAGCAATCTGGTTGCTCTTATGAAGGTAAGCAGTGGTAGAATTATATGGACTTTAGAACAGTCAAACAGTATCTCAGTTAGCTGAAGTAACAAGCAAATCAAGGTCAAATAGTTTCCCACAAGGTAATAGTGAGGGTAATTAACCATTGGAACAGTTTACCAAGGGTTGGGGTGAATTCTCTATCACTGGCGGTTTTAAAATCAGGATTGGGTGCAATTCTAAAAGATAAGCTCTAGTTCAAACAGGAATTAATTCAGGGAAATTTTATAGCCTGTGATATACAGGAAAGCAGACTAGATGATCACAGTAGTCCCTTCTGGGCTTGTAATCTAGGAAGCTATGAAAAAATCACTGTTGCTCCTCACCAGTCTTGACCTTGGAGTCCACCTTAAAAGTGTAATTTCAGAACTACAGAACTATGTGTTATAACTAGAGCAACAGAGAATCGTTTAAGAAGTTATCCATGTTTATTTTCAATTTGTTTTCCATATGACTGTGATTCCAACTATGCAGGATTCCATGAATGTTTCATTAACGGATTGATCATGCAAACTATGTACAAGATTGCTTCTGGTTAGAAATGAGAAAATTGAAACATACTTATCAGTAAGGTCCATTCGAATCCTATTTCAACCTCCAGATATTTGAGATTTTGTTTCTTTGTATGCAAAAGATACAAACTAAAATTAATGTATTGGACATACTAAAACTAAATTTGAATAAAAACTAAGGGATTTAGAAAGCTTAAATGGATCTTGCAATAACAATGAATGATCTTAAATTGGAATTCAATGAAATAATGATGTAGTAAACTTGTTTTATGGCCTACATGTAGCCTCTAGCAAGCTAGCTCTGTCTTTAGCTCTGCTATAAACGTAAATATGAATTATTACAAATGGGCAAGAGCCTGAGAGTCAGATATTACTACAGATTGGGCTATATTTTAAAGCCATTAGGAAATGAGTGACAATGTACAATGCACTGTGTAGTCTAATCCTGAGGCATGAATCATGGAGGCAAGATCTGTATTTGGAAGAAACAGTTGCTATCTTTATAAATACACTATGACTGCTGCTGATAGTTGATCATCTGAGAGCAGCAGGGAATTTACTATATCTCTAAATTGTGAAAGAAACTCTTTGCCATATCATCAGCAGTGGCGGAATAGCCACTGGGCCCACGGGGACTGGGACCCACCAACTGCCCCCCTCCCCGGCTTCCGTCGCCTGGCGGGTCGGGAGGGGGAAGTCCCCACGCTCCCCAACCCTGTCCCCAGTAGAAGCTGCAGGACAGGGGAAACCACCACAGCATGCCCTCCCAACCCCGACAGAAGCCACGGAATGGGGGAAGCCTCCCCAGCAGAAGCCCGCAGTGGCCCACAACTCCATGCCCAGCAGAGGAAGCCCCCAGTGCCCCGATCCTACTCTCCAGAAGAAGCAGTGGGTGGGGCGGGAGAAGCCCCAGTGCCCCGACCCTGGTTCCCTGAAGAAGCACAGAGGATGTCAGGGGAAGCCTCAGGATCAGGACCCCCATTGCAGCCCTGGGACTGGAGGAACAATCCCTCCCTGCTATGACCCCGGGCTGTGGCATGGGGCCAGAGCTTCTCCAGTCTTGGGACCGCAGTTGATGGGGGGGCAGAAAGGGGCGGGGCTGTGGTGTGGGTGGAAGAGGGAAGAACCCTGGGAGGAACAGGGGCGGGTTCCTGGGGAAGGTGCAGAAAGGGGTGGGGCTGTGGGCGTGGCCACAGCCAGAAGGGGTGGGATAGGGGTGAGACCGCAGACAGAAGGGACGGGGAGGAGGCCCCCACTTGCTCTGGCCCAGGAGCCCAGGAAACCTGAATCTGTCTCTGATCATTGGGTTGCTTTCTGTAACATATCAGCATTACTGATGGACACCTCTTCCATCCCCCAGTCTCTGGCAGACAATACAGGCCCCAATCAAGTAAAATACATAAGCACGTGCTTAAAGTTAAGAAGATACTTTAAGTGCTTTGCTGGATCAGGGTTGCCAACAGATTATATATAATCAAGTTTAAATCAATATTTCTAGTGGTGAAACCTATCAGACACTTGATTTTGATTGCTTAAAGCAAAGGAGATCAACAACTCTACTTCATGTGCTAATTGGCAAATATTTCATTGTGACATTAATCCCCATTTCTAAATGTCTTTTTATTTTATCCCCTTTTTCTGGCAGGCTGTGGTGTTAATCTTGGATTGAGAGGCTTGGAATCCTTGGAAGAATTACTTTACAGGGTTGCTACAGCAGTGGATCAGAATGATATCTTTGAAGCACTGTCTGCCAAGATACGACACTCCAAGCAAGTGTCAGAGGATTTTAAGCAGAATGGATTATTTACCACAGTTTTTGAATAAACAGGTGGAAGGAACGCGATGCAGCACTGTGGAGATATAGACCTATTTATAGGACAAACAAAATGAATGGTAACTGCAAAAAAAAATCCAGGACCTCAAATTCAGCACAGCTATTTAAAACTTAAAGGGACCTGCTCAACCCTTTTAGGATCCAAAGTCACTTCCCCCCACCCAATGGAGGAATTGATGTTCTTTTTGCTGATCCTACAGTCCTTGCTTCATGGACTAGTCTGGGTGACTTCACTGGGATGCTCATGTGATACCAGGCTGCAGGGTCAAGCCCTTAATTGGGGAAAAAAAAATTAAGTGGCCTCAGCTTTTCCTCTGAGATTGTGGTCCAGCTCCTATTGAAATTATTGGCAAACCTCCCACCGATTCCAGAGGTGCAAGCCCCAGTTCTGCAATGTGATGCACAGGGGCAGATCCTTGGGCCCACATGGAGCCCCACTGAAGTCACAGCTTAATCTCAGATGACTGGTTGAAAACTCATGTATCTATTTCCTACTCTGGGGTAATACAAATGAGATGAGAGTAAGGCTGGTAGATAGGGGAATAAATCTGGATGAGGTGGCAAAGGGTTTGGGTGCTCTCTTGAGAGATGGTGTGTCCCCCACTTGTCAGAATTTGCAGTTTAAGGGTAGGGTTAAATTCCCGGCTGCTCTAAGAGAATCAAGTAGTAGCGGCCAAAACATCATTGTAAAGACTGCAACTGTTTCCTTCAGGCGTACATTTTGTTGTCATGGTTCCAGCTAGAGCTGGTCAAAACATGGAAAATAAAATGGTGAAAGGTGTCAGTATGATGTAATTTTTGTTCTATAGGTTTTGGA